>NC_142243.1:124001181-124304211 GCF_052056855.1 Sturnus vulgaris | reverse complement strand
TGTGCCTTGTTATTTAGGAAGGCAAGTTTGGATCCAAACCTGAGTTTGTTAATCGGGCAGGTATCTCCACCATTAGCCAGTGGTGTGGCAACGAGTGTCTAAGTCATACTGACATTTCTCTCCTTGTCAGAGTAAGTCCCCGGCTGCTGAGATCATGGAGGGGGAAGCGCCTGCCTTTCACCCCAGCCGGGAGTGCCCGGCGGCTCCGATCTCAGGGCTCCGTCGGGCAGGGAGAGCGCTGGGAACCGAGCCGGTGACGCGCGCCGTGACGCAAACCCAGCTAACCAGGAGACAGCGATGCCTCCTCGCTAACCGGTTTGAAGTCCTGGGCATTGGCCATCTGCAAATAACCTGGCACATCTATGTGTCTATACTTCCACGGGGAAGAGGAAGAAAAAAAATAAAAAGGAATATAAGGAAGAACGGGCACAGAAAGTAGTGCAGGGGACCTCAGGCTCCGGCTGGCACATAGCATAGGTCTGAGCGAGGGGAGAAACGTGAGATGCAACTGCATGGAAATTAGTTACACAAGAAAACAAACAAACAACAAACAAACATCACCCAAAACTAGAGTGAAAAAAAAAAGAGTAGACGCGGCCGCACGGTGAATCCCGCAGAGGCAGCCCTGCGAGCCTGCCGCACCTGCTCTGCCCACAGACCCATCCCCGTGGATGCCCGCAGGGCCCCGTGGGTGCTCACAGGCTGTCAGTGCTCCTGCGGCCCTGACGAGCTGACAGGGAAGCTCTGAGGTCGCCTGGGGCAGGGGTGAGGCTGTTGCCGGGTGTCAGTGATGCGGTCTCTGCGGGTGGTTAAGTTTTGCTTATGATGTAGGATAACGCCTCGGTGGGACCGTGACGCTCTGCAAATCCCTCCCGTGTTCCAGCCCCTTCATTACTCTGTAGTCGCATATTCCCGATGATACTGATTTCACTGAAAATAAAGTTGTTGGGTTGTTTGTTTTGTTCTTTTTTTTAACCGGCAAAGTGTAGCTGTTAAAAAGATAGAACACAAATCCCAGCAGGAAGCCTTCCCTCCTGCTGCGGGATCCCACTGTCCCCTCGGAGGTGGGGGAGGTCTCGCTGCCCCCGCACCCCGCACAGAGCGGTGGGCGGGAGAGGAGCGGCCGCCTCCCGCTCCCTGCTCTGCTCCCGCCTCGGCCGCTCCTCCCCTCTGCTCGGGGAGAATCGCCTGGGAACCCAGCAGGACTTTCCTGTTTACCCGGCCCCAGTGGCCCTCGCTGGTGCTACCTCTGGTGCCGGCCCCCCAGGGAGGGGAGCAGAGGAGCTGGAGCGCGGGGAGATTGTGGCTGCTAGGGTCAGCCAGGAGATGGGAAGGCTGCAGGGCCAGCTGCTCTGTAGCTGGGACCTGGGCTCTTCTTGTCCTGCTCAGCCAGGAGCAGAGCTGCTGTGTGGAGGCAGCAGCATCCTCCCCCTTCCTTGCCTGAACAGTCGGAGGCCAAACATCCCCGGTGTTACCGCAGAGCTGACCTGCAGCTGGGTCATCAGGGCTGGAGCAGAAGTTGTGACGCGCCCCTCGGTGTCACATCCCCCCGCCTTCCTCACCCATCACCCCACAACTGATGCTCCCTTCGGCTCCATTCACAGCGCAAGCCGCTCACGCACAGCGGCCGGGCCGGGGCTGGGCTGGGCCGGCCCCAGGTAGGGCGCGGTGTAGGGCGGCTGCCGCGAGCATGGAGCACTCCGTCCGGAGTTTGAAACGGGGGGATCACGTAAATCTTAAAATCTCCTATGAAAATTAATAAAAACACACGAAATCCTAGACAGTCCATAGCAACTGATTTTTATCTACCGTTTTACGCGCTTCATTACCCACCAAAATATAACCACCCCGTGATTTAATGTAGTTCACGGAGACCACAGGCTTCCTTTAGCCTTTTTATTCTAGCGCTGGCATTGGCCTGACTTCAGTCTTCTCTCAACATTTGACTGTGTCTGGGGGTTGCGATAAGACCAAGGAGGAAGAAACAGACTGCATTCGATGTATTTGTCTCGCTATCACTTCAACTTGGGGAACCCCAAGCGCTTCAAATCCAGTTTTTCGGTACTCGTCCCTGTGCCTTCGTTTTCTGTCACCGTTACGTCCCAGCAGACAGTTCCTCTGGAAGCTGGAGACCCCGGTCTGGCTTGCTGGAGGCGGGGGTTGGCTTTAATCAGCGTAGTCAGAGAACCAGAATCAGGTGTGGATTTGTTTCAGGGCATGTTTGCATCAATCAGTATTTTCGTTACAATCTTGTCAACGGTTTTAATTCAAAGCGTATGCTAAAGCCGAAGAAACTGAGCCGTACAAGAGAGAGAGTTATTTTTAGAAAAATATTGCTAAACAAATTGGCATGGATGAAATATTCTGATGGTACTAGAGGCCAGTATTTTTTTCTTAGCTTTATCGACAACGAGATGGCTCGATGCTATGTGCTAGGGCGGTCTGTAATTTTGGCGAGCTTCGACCGTGGCCTGCCAATCTAGAGGAGCGCACCCTCTCCTCCTGAACTTTTCCCTCTGCTGTGCCAGGCGCAGATGGAACCCTGCGCTTTGCCCGGCACCGGGCTGAGGGTCTGCGAGCGGGGTCTCAGCGGCGGTCCTTGCGCTCCTCGGGGCGTTCCGCGCCGCCCCGCGCCCCTTCCCTCACCGCGCCCTCCCGCCCCACCTGCAGCTCGGCGGGGACCCCCATGCTGCGGGCAGAGAGCGGCGGGAGCTCCCATCGGCTGCCCGGCTTTCCGCGGCAGTCGGCGCAGAGATTGTACGCGGGTTTGCGGGGACAGCCGATGCCAGGGGCGCATCTCCCGCGGAGCCAGGGCCAGCTCAACCACCCCACCGCCCCACTCGGGAGGTTAAACTCACCGGATTAAAGGCTAACCCGACGGAGAAGCGCTCCAACCTGCGCTGTATTTTTGGCTTAGCTATTTGCGTGGGGCTGGGGGGCCCGGCTGCGCGGACGCGCTGCGCGCGTCTGGCCGGCTCTTTTCGCTCCCGCTCTCCGGCATCCTCAGCTCACTTTTCACATCAAATAGGCCATTAACTTTTGATCCTGCCTGTTGCATTCCAGGTTTCCCAGTGATGTTTCCTGTACACTGAGCCCCCACCCTCGCTCCCAATTCTGTCTCACTTCGCATTTAAACATGAACCAGTAGATCTGAATTTCTGTCGAAAATGTGATTTTGAACATAGGCACTCATTCGTCTCTTCGCGCTTGGCCTCACACCGAAGTCCCTCTCGGAGGAGGGACCTAACGTTTTAGATGCCCCAGAAGAGCGTTGAAGTTTTGGCTTGCTTACATCTTTCAGCGACCGAGCCAGAACGAGACCTATTAAAGCACTAACGCCTGCAAAGACAACATCCATAACTTCAGAGTCCTCCGGCGACTATTGGCAATGGCTGCGCTCAAGCGCTGAGCAAATAGCCAAAGGGATCAGTGGGACATTCCCTACTCCCGTTTAGAACGTTTATTAAGCGGGAGCAGTGACTCAGTGATTCAGCCGGGTCGGTTTTGCGGTTTTTTCTCCCCCATACGATCTCCTAGTTTTCTCTCCTGGCTGTAAGAAACCACTGGAGTGACCGAACAGTGTTTGAGGAGCATCCCTTCGGTGCCACAGGAGGTCACCTCAGCGAAGCAGGGGTCGGTCCGTGGTGGGTGGAAGGGGATGGTTTCACGCATGGTTGCACCCCAGTCCCGGCCCACCATCCGACTTCCCGAACCCCCGCTGCGGGGTCCGAGGCGGCAGAGCCCTGCCATGTCCTCCGGAGCATCATTCAAGGCCTCCACGTCCCTTGTGGGACCTCAAGCCTGGGAAGTCCCACCAAACTGCCAGGGAGGGGAGTGTTCAAAGCACTGGGCTCAGCATCCCTTGCCCGGCTCCGCGCTTTCCCGGGCCCGCGGAGGCGGAGCGGGGCGGGCGGCGAGCGCGGCTGGGCTGGGGCAGCTGCGGCCGGGAGGCACCGCTTCCCCCTGCTCCCCGGTTTGCTCCTAGCACGTTTGCACTGTCGAATTTCGTAGTGGGAAAATATTTACTTAAAATCCGCCGTTTCGTTACGTTTTTTTTGACAAAAAAATTCTCTTTCTAGAGTATTTCCAGACCTGTGTTCAGAAGGGACTAGAACAAACTCGGAGATGGTAATCTTAAATTCAGACATTTCTCCCCAGATATCTAAGGATGATATTTTTTCCTATTAACTTGTTAGAAATGTGTTGCAATATAATTTTACTCACAAATTTTACTCATTAAAATAATACAATTATTTTATTTTGTCATCATTACAATAAATATTTGCCTTGTTAGTTAATATTTTCTTCGAAGACATTTGAACATCCTGTTATAAACACTATTTTCCTCAAATATACTAAGAAATTTTCTTTATTGAACCTAGTGAGGATACGGGTAATAACAGATAAGCAAGACTTAACATTGTCAGCAAAAGTTATTAAATTACATAGACCAGCCTCTTGGACTGCTGGGAGTTAAATCGAGTCCTAATGTTCTAAAGAAAAACAAAGAATATGAAATACATACATGTTTCCCAAGATTCCTTTGATTAAACTTCTGTACCTGATAAACTGCACTTCGAAATTTGCAATGGTGGCTGTGCTTAAGTGCTTTTATGTCTTATGTTAAATAATGCACAAGTCCATGTTTTCAGAATATGACATTAAACAAGTGGCTTGTCACTCTGAATGGCTCAGACTCCTGGTAATACCTATGTTAGGTACACAGGTTTCTGATTTCAGGCCTTTACTGCTGAAAAACCTCATCTAGAGTTGTGGAGAGAGCAAGGTTAAAGGTGCTCTTCCACTGCACATGGAGTATTCAGTTTTAAGATCTTAATAAACTAAGGCACAATTAAAATCACCGGACAGGTTAAAATACAGGATTTCATTGATAATTTACTCTATAATCTGGTTTTAGCCAGTTATTTAATGGAGTAAAGTTCTGTAAATCCATGTATTCATAAATAGCTCAGTGGGTAGTTTCACTAAAACGTAAGTGTCTACAGTGTTAGATCTTAGCATCTGAGATTAATTTTCAGATACTGAAAAAACAGTGCTCAAAAGCCATTGGAAGTCAGAGGGACTTCCCCCACTGACCTGGAGACTGGGAAGTTTCTATCTGCAGCGACACCATTACCAGATTATGAAAGTGGAATACAATCTTATCTGCTCCTCCACACAATGCTAAAATGGCTGCTTTTCCCATCCAGCTCCATCTTCATTAATTCTAGACAACCACCTATCAAAAAGATAATGACAAAATAATGTATTATTGGGGGGATGAGTTGGGGGATGAGCAGCATAGCAGAGGGAAAAATATTTTAAATTATATTTAAATCATCCAGTCACATGGAAGATAACAAACATTGGAGGTATTGAAAATATAAGCACCACATATGAAAATGGTTTCTTTTGGGGAGTTAAATAAAGCATAATCAAGAGTTAGAAGATGAGATAGATTAACATTTGAATTTGTTATTTGTCTTCTCGTGGGACCTTCTAAAGAGTAGGTGAAGATCTGTTGTCACATGTGCCTCACCAACATGGCATTATGGGTGCCAATGTGTACTGTATCCCAATAGCATTTGCCTCAGAAATGTTTCCAGGTTCTATTAGAAGTCATTATGCACCACTTGAATATTGTCTTTTTCCGTAGTAATAAAAATTTTGCTTTTAATTACGTCTACATGTAGTTGAGGATGGCATCTGACCCTGAAACTGAAAAGCTGAGTTTTATTTTTCCTTCTTTGCAGGTTTATACTCATGGCAGTGCTTCTGTTGATAATAAAATGCCCATCTGTGACTGAAGGAATCAAAGTCTGAAAAGACTTTGAGGGAGACAAAAGAACATTTACTAACTAAGGAAGTCCCGTTTTATATTCTTTTAGTATGAAACTTAGGTAAAACATGCTTTAGAAACTAAATGTAAGCTTGAGTTGCTTCTAGAAAGTCAAACCCGAGTCCTGGGGTTTTTTTAACTCATCAGGGCAAGGTAGCAGCAAACCTGATTCAGAAAGAAAATGTCATACAGATAGGACACAAAAATGTCCCTGGTAATGAACTCAAATCTTCCAGTCTCTTAAACCACACTGTATTGTGAATGATGAATTTTGTACTTGGATCCCTTGCTTAGTTGAAAGAAGTGTAAAGACAGCTCCCTACTGGCAAAATATCTGAGGAGGTTACAGAATGCTGTTTATTCCAGCTAGTGTCTGGAATAAATTATGTTCCAGAAATTGGCTCCTGATACTCCTATTTCAGATGAGAATTTGTACAGAGTGCTAAGTCCTAACACTTCTGGCCAAACCATGGGCTTCATTAGGATTTGCCATTCATCATACCTGCCAGGAACTCTCAGATTTGGAGAGGTGCTTGCTTTGAGGAGTGAAAGAATAACAGAAAAGAAACTGTTTACCTTGGCATTACTGTCGGTTCTCAAAGGCACTGGTCTTTCAAATTTCAGGGCTATGAGTTGTCAGACCTAATATGCTTTCTTACTATCGCTACTGAAATTCATTAGCTCATAAGGAAGACCCACACTAGTTTTAGCTGACACTATAGGTCGAATAAACCACTTAACATTTCAGAGGTTTCTATTGCAGATAAGGGGATAAATGGCAGCAGGTGACCTGACAGCTCTTGGGGTGGGAGGGAGTTTTCACAACTGGTTTTTAATCCAGTAGCAACAGTAGATGCTTGACAACTCATTAGACTGGACTCTAGGAAACAAGATGGCAATCTCACTGCTATTCTAAACATTGTGATCTATAAACCGTGTTTACCAATTTCCTATTGTGAAGGGTAATTATGCTGATTTTTTACTCAGTGCCTAACTGTTAAATAGGCTTCACTTGATTCTTCTCACAACATTAACAGCTCCAAACCCTGCAGAAAAGGAAAGCTGACAGAAACACTGCTAAGCCAAATCTAAGACAATCCACATCACTTACCATCAAAGGCCCAGGGCTTCCTGTAGGAAGGAAGTCCACTCTTCTATAAGCAAGTTGAGGGGTCTCATGAGAGCATGGTCCTCCTTGGAGCTGTATTGCCAGCATTCTCACATGCCTGTGCAACAATTCTGCTCATGCTGCAGCGGACATTGACATTTTATTCTGAGGTATCCAACACAAAAATAACAGCACCTCTGGGGAATTAGATGGGCTCTGGCAGATACCTTCTTAAATATTTTTCTATGTGTATAGTTTTTTAATACTCTCCTACTTGCTCAAAATTACTAAATACATAGGAAATAAAATATGAATATTTGAATTTTTTTTTACCAGTAAGATTTCTAGGTGAAAGAGGACAGAATTTTGACATACACTTAACCCCACATCTGATTTTGAAAAAAGGCTTCATGACAGAGTGGATAGACAAACAAAAATCACGAATTTCTGAAGAAACTTCTCTGTACAAGATAGAATATGGGCTGCACATGTCTATCCCATAAGTCCAGGACAAAGTATGCTGCAGAGATGAGGTTTTCCCTTTTACTCTTAGAGATTTTTACAGAATCGCATGTGCTCTTCTCCATATTTCACTACAAGGGAGCAAGTGGACCTGCAACTTTACCTTTCTCGAGTCTTTCTCATAATCTGTGAACCAAAACTTTTACAGCCTGTAGATCACATTCTCACCTCAGGTATGCTATAGCAATTTAATCTGCTTCCCTGCAGTATAAAAATCCATTATCCCATCATTGCAGATCAAGGTGAGTTTTGGCTACTGGATTAAGTGGGAATAAAACTCTGTTTTGTATCTTAAAATTATATCAAACTAGAAATAAAATGTTGAAGTAATACAAGTACAACGAAAATTTAAAAAATCATGTACATATAAACATCCCATATTTGTCAAGTCAAAATACAGCCTAATGGATTCATCTAACCTCAGAAGAATGTGCATTCCATCTCTGTGAGTATTTTGTACATGGCCCCATGTGTGACATTTTAATTAATTCTCACCCTTTAATTTACAGGACTGGAGAAGAAACACGTGGAGAAAAAAACCCTTAAAATTGCTAAAAAGTTAAAATGGATTCCATGTGATTTGCATCCTTCAGGACAAACATTAGATATTCCAGAGATTTAAATGGCATTGCTTGTATATCTACATAAATGCTTGTGGAAACAATTTCAATTTCTTTAAAGGTAGAGATAAGTTGTTTACTTTCTGAAACTGACATAAAGGCACACCAAGAAAGCTGGGAAAAGAAAATGCTTGAAGAATATGTACTGAAGACAAAGAGTGGAATGGAAGAACTTGAAGCAATGGCAACTTTTTTTTTCCTTCTGGTTTAAGGAAGAAGCAAGGGAGGAGGAAAAGGCCTGGACTGCAGTGCTCATATTTACAATGGGCAAAAAACCACCCCAGCAGCTATGCTTCAGTGTCTGGACCAAATTGCCAGACCAAGCAGGGCTTTCATCTGTGTTATACTCGGATGCCCATGCTCCACACGTTATGGAGGGTCTAAATTCATGTCTCTGGGACGAGGAAGTGAAGAGGATGCTCTACCACTGTTCTGCAGTAACTTTGTACCTGAAGCATAAGACATATGGAATCTGACCCATGCTTTCTCTCTTCATGGGTAATGAGGAGGGGTGGATGTGTACAAGCTCGGATTTTAGCGATGATCTGAAGTCCGCGGGGTCAGGTGCCATATACCTAGCACAGCTTCTCCCAGGGCAGCATTCCCACGCAGACCTTGACGCCTTGACTCATTCTGTGCTTTCAGCGATAGTTTTACCCTCGATGGTGAGGAGAGGTGTCAGACAAGCCCCTGGGGCCGGGGATGCTGCAGGTACCTTTCCCACTGCTCCCCCTGCGCTGCCAGCTGGGCTCGGGGTGTGCAACCTGCAGCAGTCCCTTACCTCCCGGCAGCGCTGCAGGAAGCCGGCATTCCTCAGGGCCCATCCTTCCCTCGCTAATAACACCTTAATTCGCAGAAATGAAAAAAAAAAAAAAAAAAAATTAAAAGAGATAACAATGCAAAAAGCGCGTGCTGGTGGGGCGGGAACAGGGGCGGCCAGCGGAGCTCCCGGGTGTGACGGCGGGCCGGGAGCGGCGGCAGCGGGCGGCGCGGCCGGGCAGGCGCGGTGCTGCCGCGGGCGAGGCGGCGGCGGCGGCGGCAGGAGGAGGCGGAGGAGGCGGTCGAGCCGCTCCAGGGAAGTTTCCTCGCCGCCGCCTCCCCGAAACCCCTCCCCGCCAAGCGCGGCTCCGCGCTCCTCGAAACTTACCGCCGGGCGCCGCTCCTGGGGAGCCGCCGGGCCCGCAACGCCGCCCCGGAGGCCCCGCGGAGTAAGTGCGCGCTGAGCCGTGCCGTGCCGTGCCGTGCCGTGCCGTGCCGTGCCGTGCCGTGCCGTGCCGTGCCGTGCCGTGCCGAGCCGAGCCGAGCCGAGCCGAGCCGAGCCCGGGCGGCGGGGCCGTGCCGCCGCCCCCACAGCCGGGTGCCGGACACGTGGGGCCGGGCGGGAGGCGCGGCGCTGCCCCGGGGGTTGCGCGGGCGCGCAGCGGCGCGGGGCCGGCGGCGGGAGCGAGCGGGCGAGCGAGGGAGGGGCGAGACCGCGGGAGCCCCGGCGTGGGAGGGAAGGGAAGGGGCGGCGGAGCGCGGCTCGCTCGGTGCCGGCCGGGCGCTGTGGGCAGCGCTGAACGCGTGTTTTGTGTCAGAGGGTAACGACAGTCTGTGGCGCTTCGCCGTGGTGCGAGCGTGTCCGCCTTCGCCTCGCCCCGCGGGGCTGCCGGCTGTGGGCACGGCAAGTGTCAGGGGAGCAGGGAGCGAGCAGCTCCTCCTCCGACGGACGGCGACCCCGCGAGTGTCCCGGGCACGGCCCCGCTGGGGCGGCCGCCTCTCCTCCCAGCCGGGAGTCCGCTGCTCCAGCGGCTCGGGATGATCCCCTGTGCATCCCAGCACCCGGGGGAGTGCTGAGCATGGGCAGCACGGAGAGGGTGCACCCACAGGTGTATCGTGCCTCAGCTCGCTTTCTAGGCTTCTTATTTCTCCCTCTCTCTTCAAAGAGATGGATGGATATGGCTACTTATGGAATGTTTTTTGCCCCTGTTGTTCAACCTGGAGATAAAGCTTATTTTTTCTTCGGGAATTTCTCTGTTCTTTAAAACTATACTTAAATTGGCAGTTTTTCTATCACAAATTCAGACGTCAGACTTTTCCTCAATTATGAAAATATAACAGTAGGCTTCTCCCCTCGCTCCCCCCCCCTCCCCCCACTTTTAGACTCGTAGGAGCATAGTGTTTAAATTGCAAAGAGTACTTCCCATTGACTTTTAGTAGCAAAACACTGTTATTGTTACATATGCTCCAGCAAAATGCAATTTGAACGGAGCACCAGGCAGTTGCTACGTTTAAAGACTCACACTTTCCATAATACTTTAAAATAAAAATATGGTTATAAGAAGAGAAAATGGTCAAATTGCTGTCAGAATTTCTTTAAAAGGAGTGATGTGTGGAAAGTCCCTATGAAACAATTTCCAGATTAGAGCTGTTCATTCTATGCCAAAAGCTGTGTAAGCATGAACCGTAATGAGGGCAGTTGTTAGGATCATGGAGTAGTCACGGAGCAGGTAGTCCAGCTGTAGCAGAAAGCAGGAGACAGAAGAGCAATATGTATGGAAATGTCCCTAATTGAGTACTGCAGCTCATGAAGGTAGCTGGCACATCTTCTGAAGGCTAGTCTAGATACGTTCCTCCCAAACCTTTGTTCTAGCCTGTGCACAACTTGTTTTGCTGTAGATTGAAGTGTGGTGTTAAACACAAGTATGCATGTTCTTCAACAACCTTTTAAAATATATGGATTAGTCATTCTGAATGCTTCACCAGTCCTCAAAATTTTAGAAATTATAATAGCATCAATAAAAATATTAATAACCCATATAACTAGAAACTAAGTCACTGGTTCCTTATGTGGCCATAACCAATGGTTACCAATAGCACCAATAACTGATGTTATTAATTCCAAGCTTGATGTTTCATTCCTAATCTTTTTTCATTAGCTACATCTTCCCATGTGAACTGAATCACAAACCGGATAGGAAGAGAAAGGAGGAAAAAATTAATTCTTTTTTTGTTTATGGCTCTGTTCTCCTTGTGCTGCAGAACTTGTTGCTATGGGGAAGGTAAAGGATGGACTCTGTCAGGAGAATTGTAAAATCTTCAAAAGTCGTTTGAACAGTTTCTTCCAGTCAGCTAGAAACTAAGGCCCGCTTACATCCTGTGCATTTTGAGAATTTTAAGTTATTTTCTTTGTTTCTCTCACTCAATTGCTTAATTGTAGAATCCAAAAATATTATTGCTCAAAATAACCTTTCCTTCTAGATTTAGAGAGAGAGAGAGAGAGAGGGACACAAAATTAAGAGTTTAAATTGAGTTAAGAGGCTTGGGCTTTTTTCCCTCTCATTTTTACTCTCTTTATCTTTGACTGTTTAATCTGATATACCAAACATCATAAGATAATGATTTCTCAAATGTCTGGACACTTGCCTTTTTCTTTTTTTTTTTCCTTTGTGACACACAATATCTTCTCACTCTGTCTGATAGTGCTAATCCTACTGCATGAACCTAGGAAGTAAAAAGTAAAATATGAATTTACCATTGAGTTCTGTGTTATGAGTCAAACTACCATGAAAAGCTCTAATGGTTGGACCGAGAAAAATTTTCCTGGTTTTGATGGTGTGACAGTGAGCTGTGACTGCCTGGCAGTGACACCCAGAGGGGCAGTTCCTGGGGGAGGCTGGGGTCACTGCTGTCCATAATCCAAGCCCGGGCAGGGGGTGGGGGTGTGGGCAGTGCAGGCAATGCCCCATTCTGCCCCCCCTGTGCTGGGCTGCCTGGAAAAATCCCGGAGGTGAACTCCCTCCCTGTGAGGTGGGTCTGAACTTTTGCAGCTCCCCTTATAATGAAGTGAGCTAGGAGAAAGCTCTTTTTATTTATAAGAACGGAAATTGTGTGTAAAGTCCTTAAAATCAAGGAGGCCACAGCTGGGTACTTCATATGCTTTTAAAAGCTTTTCCAATTCAAAGTTGTTTCTCTGTCCTTCCCATGCTGTTTCCATAACGAGTCACACCTACTGCTACTTTAGGCAATTAGCCTAATTCCTGAAATTTTTGAATTTTAATTACTTAGCTCAATAGCTCAAGCTCTTTATCATCTGAATATTGAAGGGAATTGCATGGCGTTGTGTGAATAAAACTTTCTTTTTATGTTTTACATTATATTTTTCTCAAAAGAAAGTAAAATATTTTGTTCAAAATGATAGTGTAGTTCATTCTTCACTTTTTCCTTTATTATGAAATATTATTTGTAAAAGCTTAGCCATAAAATTATTTGATAAGTGAACCTATTTTTATAATAGTTGTAAAAATCATGTTCTATAGATAATAACCATTGTCTGTTCTGTTCTTCTCACTTAATATATTGCTATAGTCAGTGATATTGAGCAATAATTAAAGCTTCGTCTTGAGTTGTGATGGTGAAAAAGATTGGATGACTATTAGGATAAGCAAACACTTAAGAAGTGTGGCTGTTGCTAGAGGACAGACTGATTTAATGACTTAATTTCTATTGTGTTTTGCTCTTGAGTGTTTTGGTTTTTTCATAAATGTATGTAAAGTTCACTCTCATTGGTAGATACAGTTTGGAGACATGGAGAACTGAAACTAAATATTGTTGTTTGACCAGGTGCATTTTTTGCTGACAAAAAACACATAATGCATCTTTGTGTAGCTGTGTAAGCAAAATCCATTTATCAAGGTTCCAAATCCTTAAGTTTTCAGTTTTATTATGTTAAAATTATGAGTTACTGAATTAATTTTCATGAAAACATAGAGTGGAAGAAATCAGAGGAGAAAGATGTCATCTGTCAAGCAAAGATATGACAAAGTTGAACAGAGCAGCATTTTAAAAAATGTGTTTTAGCATTGTTTTCCAGGGAACTGGAAGTCCTATAAATGCTCATGCAATAATTTTCTTCTCCTCCCCATAATATTCTAATGCTAGTTGTCCAAATTAGGCAACCAGTCCCTCTATGCTTGATCCACTGGCAGCAGGGATGGCTCCACAGGGAGATGGGCAGTGCCTTCCCTGGGGTTACTGCTGAGAGGCAGGAGCTTGAGGATGTAGAACAGAAATGTGAAGGAAAATTGGCATAATCGTTAGGTAAAAACAGCATTGCTTCTGCTTTAAAATTAGTTTTCAGTTAGTGAATTGTGAGCATTTCTGGTCACCATGTGCCAGGCTTCCAAAGGGTATTTAGGGGGCTAAAGCTGGGTCTTTACTGTAATTCACAAGGGTGCTCGCAGTATAAAGGAGCAAACAAGTAAGTGTAAATGGCTGTAGATGCTTAGGCTGATGTGGAGCCTTTGAGTATCTCATTGGATCTCACACTGATAGATTTGACAGTTCAGTGGTACAGCCTTCTGGTTTTCTCAGTATTAGGACCATTCATGCTCTTTCATTTGAACTTAACAGAGGTTGAAAGAGATTCCATTCTCAGAGATGAGTCCAAATGAAGAAAATAAATAACTTTAACCTACTAGTGAAACTCATCCCGATTTCAAGCAGGTACCTCTACTGCATGAAGTGAAGCAGAAGTATTTTTAGATATTGATCTGTTGTAAAGATTGAAAATAAGATGCTCCTTGCCATGTGTGATTGTTGTGACTTACCAGTGAAAATTTTGGTTGACCTCAAGAGACAGGGAAGTTTTCTTATTGTAAAGAAGAGAGCAGCATCCTTAGCCTTGGTGGTGTGAGGAAGGCCAGTGCTCTGCACGTTGAGTTGGTGGCTGATCCACTGTGAGATCTGCAAGTGGCACTCACATGGAGACACCAGAGACACGGCTCCGTGCCACACAAGGACAACCACACTGCTCCCAAGGGCAGGGCGAGTCCAGAGGCAGCTGGGTGGCTCTCACAGAGTGTGGGACCTCAGCTGGCCCTGACCCGGGAATGCTTGGGTCCCCCTCACCAGGAGATGCCAAGACTTTGGCCTCTGGGTTTCCTGGTTGAACGTTACCTTTCCATAGCTAGGATGACTCCCTTGCAACCATGTTTTCTGTTACCCATCCTATTTGGGTGGATTTTTTTGCTCTCTGTGATGCTATGGCTTCTCCTACCAAAAATATTGCTGGTACTGTTTCTTACTTGAATGCTTTTACCAGCTTGGGGGAAGTCTAGGTTTTAATGAAGGTTGTTACAATTTTGGACTTAAATTTATCTGATTTATTTAAAAAAAATAAATAAAACTTAAAAAAATTATAAAACTAAGACATTTCACCTAGAAGAAAACTACTTTAATTGCTCTGTGTAAACTTAAAACCTCTACATGTGACCTGTATTAATTATAACTAGCAAACTTTGCACTGAATTATGCATAAGCAGTACAGTTGCTTGTTGTTAGACCACAAACTTTTATAGACTGCATATATTTTACAAACTGCTTTAAAAGCACATGTAAAATAATAAGTAATGCTCTGCCTTTAATCTAAATTTATAATAGGTGTAGAAAGGCTTCTTAAAGCACATATATAATTACTACTCATTAGAAACGTTGTACAGAACCACGAGGGTTGAAAGCAAGCTTTGTTTATGAAGTATCTTACACTTCTTTCCTGAGCTAGGTAAGTGTTTCAGTTGCATGTCATGATTCGTAGCCCAACATTTTTCTTGTACATATTTCATATTCTTTATTAACCATGACATTTAACCTAATAGTGTTAATCTGTTCATCCCCCCCACCTTTTGTAGTGTGTTTGACACATAGAAAGCAAAAAAGCAGATTTATTGCTCAAAGACATGATGACAAAGGAATTGGCTGTTGCATTCTGGTTTTGTTCTTTGTTAATGATACATAAATAAAACCAGGGAAATTCTAACTTTTTGATGATAAAGATCATATGGAATTCTAAGAGGAAAGCTATTTAATCCTTATTCAAGACAAAGTTCACCTTGTAAAATGTAATTTTATTAATTTTTAAAAGCAGAATTTTTATGTTTTCACCTTAAGAATATTCTTTATTTCCTGTCCTAAACTGTTAGTGTGTTTTTCTGCTGAACAGTTTCAACCTCCTTTTCAGATACAAATAAATTTGATCCCACTGGGTAGTTTAAATGTAGTATTAATTTTGTAAGTAATTTAGAAAAGAAATTCTGGCAAGCAAGTAACCAGTATAATTTTAGCATTGTTCTACAGCTCAACTTTTGTGTGCATGCAGTATTCAATGAAAAATATGATCTTTTGCTGTGTTTGGAGAGCTCTGCTTTTAGAATAACATTATTGCTTTAAATTTTTATATGAAAAAATTACTTTTAGCCTTTTGTGGAGCTTCCTGACTGAGGCGCCTGAAGGGTGTTTGTGTGAGGGAGATTGAATTTAAGAAATCTGCCCATTGCAGGCACCAGGTTTCATACCTGAAGCATGTACCAGGTCCTGATTCTTGTTCAAAACCAGTCCTGACCATTGGATGTGGGAAGCAACTCAAAGGCTTCATCAAGACAGTTTTTGAAACAGTTTTATTTGAGATTTAGATCTTGTAAAAGCAATGGCAGATTATTCATTTTTTCCAGTTCTTCAGTCTTATATCATTGCCCTTCTGATTTTTGAGCGTTACATTGTCAGGCTTCTTTCTCCATCTCTTCTAACGTTGGGAGACCAGAGAGCTCTTTGAGCTTGCTGAAATTAGTAACCAGGAGATTCCCATAAAAAAAGCCAACATCTTTTGCTTTTGTTTGTTTCTTCAGGTAGGACTTTTCTGTTATCATCACTCCACTTTCTCCAAAGGTCTCAATAAGTCTGCTAATCAGGCAGAATAATTTTTCTAGTTTTCTAAATAATTTTCTGCTTCCATTTGAGATGAATGGCAAGGAGAGTGGTGAAGAACTGCTCAAGGAACTTATGAGACGAGTCAGTAGACAATAAAATGACAACTGAAATTCTGCATATATGAAACTGCTAAACCTCAGTTAAAATAGTTGTAGCTGTACATGGAAAGTGATCAGCACTGGGCTGACCCTCACCTTTCAGAAATGGGGTCTTGGCATCTAAGATAATTCCAAGAAAGATTGTTCAGTTCTCAGTAATTCCCCCAAAAAAGGATGTTTAGAACTGCCACACAGATGAGCTCCATCTGTCTCAGGAAACCCTCCAAACTGAAGTAGCAGGAAACTGGGAAAATGCTGTGAAAGTGGCATATGCTTGTTCTGTTCTTGCTCCTCTGTGTCCAGTTATGGCTGTTGCTGGAGACAGCACCAGGAGGGTTGTTGGTCTCTACCAGTATTGTGGCTCTTGTGTTCTCAACACCTTTTTCATGTTAGATTTAATGGTATATGGGAGAAATGGGGCACAAACTCTATTGTTGAGTAGTTCCTTCAAGACAGGCTTACAGTGTGATAGCAATTTAAAAAATGTAATCAGGATTCAGAAAGTAGCACAGATGTATTTCCTAAACTGTCACTGATATCATTTGCCAGTGATGTATTTTTTGTGTTCACAGTGCTTCATTCCTGCTTTCTTTCTTTCTTCCTTCTGCTCTTAAGTCTCCTTGGTTATTCTAGTCCAACACCCAGTGAGACTCCTGTGTAGGCAGAGGAGACCTCATGTTTCCTTACCAGAAATTTAACTGCTCAGTGAAGGTAAAAATGTTAGGGAAATACCATCGTTTTACTCTTTAAAATAAAGTTAAAAGTGATTACCTAGATAGCAAAAAAAGAAAAAAAAAATCTTGATACTTAATTTACATTATTTACTTATAAAGAACTTAGACTTTGATGCTTGACCTAGACTTGGTAGTGAGTGTAAGTGCCATGGGTTTAAAACATGCTTGTCCAGGACAGCAGAGTGGTTGTTCTATTTTATATAAAGGAAAGCTTACCAATAAAACTGAAAACTTTTAGCACCCTCTCCCACAGGTTTACTTCAGCCACAAGCCCTGACACTCCATGCATTTCTGCTCAATGCTCGTGGAAAAAAAAAGGTCTGTTGAGATGAACATGGATGTTTATTGGGATGCAGAAATAGTGACCTACCCCCTGTGGTGTTGTTCAGTGTTTTACCTACATGCTGCATGCCCACAGAGTGGTCTAGGGGTTTGCACACCCCCAGAGTCTGTGTCTGATCAGTGTCAGCACTGCAGCTGGTGTGGGATGTCTTCCAGCAGATGTGCATGGTAGGTCCCACACATCTGGGCACCTATCTGGAGTCCCTGAGGCTCACTGGAAGGCAGGATGCTGTATTGCATCTGCAGGCGTTCCAGGCTGAATCAGAGGTGGTCTTCAGTTGCAGCCCTGGAGTTAATTGTTTATAAAGCTGCTGAAAGCTCCCTACTAAATTTCATTTTTTAAAAATACCTTTCCCTCTTCCGTTTTATTTCCTTCTTTCTTTTTTTTTTCTCTATTTCTTTTCAGTTTTCAGCTGTTACACTTGGCAAGTTTCTTTCCCAGCATTTGGAAATAATTGTTTTCTAAATGCTACCCAGGTTATCTGCCAAATTTAACACCTTAAGAAGAGGTGAGGGTGGGAGACGAGAGACCTACCTGGGAATGGAGTGAATGTATTGAGTCTTTAGAAAGTGCTAAAAAGGAAATTTACCAAATACAGCACCTAAAATCAAAACCATTGAGTTCCCTCACATTAACTATAAAATACCACATGCTATCATCCACAGAGTAAAAAAAGCCATTTCAGCCAGCCTCATAACCTCTTTTATTTTCTCTACCAAAAGATAGAGCACATGTGGCTTTTTCAGTTCTTTTTCTTCTAACAAATATGTATAGCTTGGGGAGATACAATTTTTTCAAAGTGTTACTAGAAAAATCCCATCAGTTCCTTTAGAAAACATAAGAAAATAAGGGCAAAGCAGAAACCACTGATGGCATTTAAAATTACCTTATCTTGGAGACTTTGCAATGCCATAATCAGATGGGAGGTTGTGAGACAGGATTGATTTTGCTGGTGGCACAGGAACAGGATAAAATGTTTAATCCCTTGTCCTTGGTGATGGAAGGGCTAAGGTATCCCAAGGCATTGTTGTGTGAGGTGTGGATTGGTGGCACTGGAAGTCTTGCTTGGGAAATGCACAGTTTTTATGAAGAGCAGCTCAGCAAGCATAAGGAATCAGGTTCCTTTAAATGTAGGAAGGGGGTCAGCCATGGCTGACCATTACCCTTTGGTCACCCTTGTGTTTGGTACTCTCTCTGCAAGTGGTCAGCCTCCACTGTCCCTTCCAGCCCCAAGGGATTATTTCTCAGTGGCTGTCTTTAACTTCTGCTTCCCGGGTGATCAGCCACTGGCTTTTGCCAGGTTTTTGGGTGGGTGCTCAGATGGGGACAGGGGGACAGCACTTCCATGCCAAGGAGCTTGTTAAAGCTCCTGCCACCTCTGCAGTGTGGCTGGGAGGGGCTGGCAGCTGCCCTGTGCCTGGCACCAAGGGCACGCGTTGGGATCTGTGTGTGGGGGAAATTGCACAGCCTTGGCTGATGTTTCAGAAAGGAGGGAATAAAAATCACCCATAAACCAGTTTCTGTGCTTCTCTGTGGGTTGTTTTTTTTTTTTTTTAATTCTCTTTTAAATGGTAATAGCTGTTTGGAAAGAGAACTGCTGGTCATCATGCCTGGTACAATAGTACTTCTTTAACTGGAGCAGTATTAAGAGTGGTACTCAATACTGTTGTGTATTTAATAGTAATAATATTTTACCAAGCAAATGACTTCCAAAGAAGTAGAGAAAAATAAAACGGGATATGTGCTGTCATGACATCCCTTCAATTTAGGTCTTGTCTTTTTCAATAAATTGAGTTTTTGTCCTACTCATATTCGATGGCACATTTTGCATATAACGGCTTCTCTGTAATAGATACTCTGTGTTATTTGGATATATTTTTGATACGTTAACAACTCAAGGGAATTTAATTAGTTTTTGTAAAGCCTTACTAAAAGTTAAAAATAACCTAAGATGACAATTAGAATCAGGCTAACTAAATTGCTCTTGTTTAAAAGTTGAATTTTTCAAAATTAAAATTACTTAATTATATTGTGGATCAGCTGTTCTGTATTAACATCTAAGCCCTCATGTTACTGTGTCTTGATTCTGCTTCCAGAGGTCTCTGGTGACTTCTGAGCAAGACAAGTCTTTGCTCCTAGCAGTGTGGGTGGGTATATATAGGAGCTTTTAGTAAACCTCTTTTGCAGTGACATGAAGTGCAGCATATGTCAGAGCAGAAATTATAAGAGCAGGCTCTTTTAACACTGGTGTGTTAAAGGAATCTTTCCCAGAGAGAGAAAATACTTGCCACAGCAACTCCTGCAAGTTAGGTCGCCTAATTACAGCTGAACTATAATATACACTAAAACATATATGCTTTTTCCTTCTGGGCTTCAATAGAAAATTACCAGTCTTGGTAAAGTTTTCTTTCCATTAGTAAAGAGAGCACTGCTGATCTGAAAATCCATCAGGTCATCCATCCCGGCATTACATCAATTGACTTTTGAATATTTTTCCATTAGAAAAGGCTCCATTTTATTCCCTCGCTGAAGTGGCAGACTTTCAGTTTGTGCGGTTTTTCCATTTATTGAATTTTGCAATAAAAGAGTTTTTGAAACAGATGTCAGTCATTGCTTAGGAGTGGGGCATTGTTAGAGGGCTGTTTTCTTCTCTCTCTTTTTTTAAATTCTTGTCCTTCCCCTCCCTAACTATAATTGTCACTTTTTAAAGCCATAAATAATTTTCTAACCTATAATCTGGTGTCAGAACAAATATAAGCACCAAGCCCTGATTTCACAGAAATATTGCAGATTGGCCATTGTTCTCAGCAGGAGCAGGACTGGATTTGATCTCTCAATTGTAAACCAGAAAGAAGGGAGTGGATGCATTGCAGAAGCATGGTTCATATTAGCATCTTCCTTAGGGTGTGGAGTGGACCTGTTAACACTTTCTTAATGCTTAGATTTTATAGAAGTAGCCAAATTTGTGCAATGAGTAGTGTCCAAAAACTGGTTTTGAAGGGATTTTTTACTTTCTTGCTAGAGTCTTATCTAGGTAGCAAGATAAAGAATAAGATTTTGGGTCCTGATCGTAAATTATATGTGTTTCATATGCACAGTGATTTTAGGACAAACTGAATATCTTCAGACCATATCTTCAACTGACACAGAAGAGCAAAGTGCTATTCACATTTCTGTATATATATATATATATATACACACACCTTTTAAAAATCAGATTTTCATTTTTATTCTTTATTGACAGCATTTTCCCTATGTATTTTTTTTAAGTGCCAGTTTTCCTAATGAGGATTTTAGCTGGGTTTGTTTAAAATATGCCAATTAATAATTCTGAATTTTAAGAAGTATACAGCATTTTATTTGAAAGAAGGAAGGAAACCATATTTTGGGTTGATATTCTATATCTATTTGGGAGGGTAAGCTTTTGTCGTTTCATCTCAGTACTTCACTGTTACTTTAAACATCAAAGAACACCCTTTTGGAAGGTGAGAGAACACAAAGCATCCCATATTTATAATTTATGGGGCCTAGGACTGTGACCTAATGTAAACTTGAAGAGATTTAGTATAAAAATATCCTTAGCTTGAGGGCGACGTTTGAAAACTTTGTGGATTTTCTTTTTTATCCTGGCTCAGTCTACAATCATATTGCTTTGTTATTATTTCCTCTTAGCATTAAAGTACTATTGACATTGATAGATATCAGGGGAAGGCTGAGCTTCCTAAAGGGAAAAAAAAAGAAAAAAAAAAGAAGAGATGTGTTGTTGGCACAGAAATTGTGGCGGTAGAAGAATTCCTGGCTGCCTTTTATTCTTCTGCAGACAGTGAGCGCAACGGGGCTCTCGCTGCCTGCTTTTGGCTTGCATGGATTCGCAATAAACAGCTCAGCTATGTATTTATTTTCAAGACTGATTCAAGTCTTCAAAGACAACTGCTCCCAACTTGTGAATACTTGTAAGTTGCTGGAAAGCTGCAGCAGTGAAGATCAGCTCCTAGTTTCATGCCAACAAATTAATCCGACAATGTGGTACTGTCTTTTCCACAGGTGTGTGTGTACTAGGACTGTCTGGACCTCCCTGTAACTAATAGCCCATATATAATTTGGAAGGAGAAATCTTCAATGGAAGACCCCGAGGGAATAAATGGGAAGTCTGTAAGTAAACAACTTGTCAGTCCTGTGAAAAAAAGTTGTGGCTTTTAAAGTGGCAATTATTTTTGTGGCAACCAAGTGAATGAAAGTCTTAGAGAGCTACATGAACTTTTAGTGATTGGAAGAAGCAGGGAATGATGAAATTAATTGAGAGATGGAGGCTTGTGCTAAACCTACAGAAAATTAAGTATAGCTTTAAAAATATTTGTCTTCATATTACAAAATGAGGTTGTTGTTTTCTCTAAGAAATATTTGACCCCCTATGTTTATGTTGTTAACATTTTTATCTGTTAGAGAGTTTTCGTCCCATTATTTGAAGTTATTTCTCTTTGCCTGTGTGAATATATGCAAATATTGCTTCTGGGAGAAGTGAGTGCAGCTCCTAGCTGCAAAGTCTTAAGAACAGTGGCAAAAAAATGTAGTAGCATTGTTATTTGTTGTAAATGCCTGTTTGTAGCGTCACAATGATAAGGAATTTTGTAAACTATCAGGTGCAATTAAGAATGTTTAATGCACGGTCAAATGATTAGTTGTGTGTTTTGGTTTTGTTAGTTTAATTTGTGACATCGTGCTTGGCACTCGGTGAGATTCAAAATGCTACATATATGTTTTTATTCTGAATTGTTTAACAGAAACTGCGCATATTGAGATTACCTTATTTTTGCCAGTTGTAAAATAAGTCCGAAAACTACTATTTAGTAAATTTAATTAGATTTATTTCCTGCATTTTTTCTGATGTGTTTATTTTCTGCATTTGACAGTACTCTCTCTATTATCTTTCACTTTTCCCTTTGTGTTCTATGTTTCTATATCCAGTTTCCCTGATGCTTCCATTGCATGTAGTAACAGAGTATAAAAAAATAAGCCCCTTAATAATAAGCCTGTTGTGTTTCGTGTTTTTGTTACACTTCACGTTTAGTGTAATTTTTGCTGTCTGACGCAATATGGCTTTGATTATTTTCCAATGTTCATTTGTTCCAGTCTTGTCTCTGTGTGTACGTTTGGGCATTTATCCATCACTGCTACACCATGTGTGGACAGGACCAGTTAACTCTTCGGGAAAGGGTGGCCATGGTTACCAACAGGCACTAAACAGGGATGGCCCTGTTTGCAGTTGCAGTGCCAGAGCTTTCAGCACCACCCAAGCTCCTCGTTCTATTTGGAGTCAGGCTTTCCTCCATGCATGAAAAGCCTTTCCCTGATGCTGTCAGGATTTTTCTATGGCTTCCACTGCAATACTTCTCCTCTGGGTGCCCGGCATAGCCTGGGCTTGGTGTGCTGTGGAGGGTTTGGGCTGGGTAATTGCATGCTGGAGCTGTATGTAATGACAAATGTAATGACAAATGTAACTGTCGCTTAACATAACAGGAGTATTAAGGGAAATATTTGTTCATGGTTTGGCACCACCAGCACTCCTGTTGGGGTTATTCATTCCATTCCTTGTTTTCACCACTTAGTCCAGAGAGCCTGTAAAACACTTCATCTGCTCAGAGTTTCCCTTCACATTACCCAAGTGGGTGGTAGTCATGGTTGCTATCAGGATTATCAAAATCTAAACCAGTAACTGCTTAATAGATCCACTGCACTGACCAGCACTCAGGCTTCTGTAAATGAGGACTGAAGCGCCCAAAGGTACATGACACAGGGCAGGGTGGGACTCTTCTGATTGCAGTGTCATTGGAGAGGTTTAAAATTGGGGTATTAGACCCTGGAATCAGATCCTTCAATTAGGTCTCACTTGAAGTCATTCATAACTGGACAGTCTGCTGCATTTGCAAGAGCCAGTTGACCAACAGGGAGATTTCCTAAAAGCAGTAGTCAGAAGGCAAAATAGTCTCAGTGAAAATAAAGATGATGGCATGAACATTGTTTCTGTTTATTTTGCTCTATGTGTGTGCCTAGAAAGAAAGACAGGGTGAGGGACAGATTAGCACTCTGTAATTAGAAACCAGAAACCAAAACCTGTTTGGGATTTAAGCTCCCAAACACATGTAGTAACTTTGAAAACCTGGTACTAGTCCATAGGAAAAGAAGAAAACTACACATACCAGTTGAAAGGTAATTTAATTTTGCAACTAGCCAATGCAAACTATGTGGTGGAAGCAATTTCAGGTACATATGGATAAGGGAGGAGCTTTATTCAACAGCCGAGAAATGAAGCTGGATAATGTTTTAGGATGACAGAGCTAGATGGACAGCAGAGAAGGTATCAGGAGAAGGTAAAAGAAAATGAAAAAGAAGTTATGAGACAAGAGTATGAGAGAGTAGATGGGGAAGTACTGTGCCATTGTCTTTGGCCAGGATTTCTCTTTTGAGGAAGGGGATGATATTGCACATGGGAATGCATGTCAGGGTTGATGTGTACAGAGGATACCATAATAAGCCCAGTAAGCTCACTTCTGTACTTCTGTTACACTCACACAGCTGAGAGAGTATTTTAGCCTTTTCCTGATCGAGAAATGGTTCTAATTGTATTGTCATGTGCTTGGTTTGCATTCTGTAGGAAATTAATTTCAAACTTGGGCTTGCAAACTTGAACATTATGTCTGCCCCTGCCTTTCCTTTACTAGGTGCTTGAGAAAGAAGCACAACACAAACCTGAGGCTGGCTGGACAGAGTATATGAGTGTGTTATCATGTCTGAAAATTTCACTGAAGTTCTGTTGCTTTATTTCCAAGTCCAAAAATTACTTTGAAGCTTGATTGCTAATGATATATGCACCTATCAAAGATGTTTCATTCATGTTTCATCAAGCTAAAACTAATGGTTGAGTATTTTTAATTTGTATTTTCGTCACCATCCTGAGGGGGCTTTTCTGCCTGCCAGTCATTTGCAACAAGTCCCACTGCTCAAATATACTTGAGAAATAAAAAAACAATCTCTTGTTTTAATTATTTTTGAGATGAAAATGTCATTTTGGGTGTTAGAGGAATTCTGATTGTAAGGAGACTGAGTAACAGTACATCTTATACCTAATTGATTTCAAAAAAATTATGCAAAATTATCATGGCTTATATTTGTGGTAGGCTAAGTCTACCAGTTCCAAAATTGGCATTGGCATGAATCTATTGCCCTAGAAACCTTCTAGAAGCCCTAAAAACATGACAAACACTGATAAGATTCATTATGATAACCCAGGTGGTTAGAGGTACCCTGATGATGACTTTAAAAAAAAAAATTTCAGAGCAGTGTAGAGGTCAGGAGCTATTTTATTTCATTTGATTTACCTGTGTTTTTTGTTTTTTTTTTAACGTGTGGGGTTTATTTATTTGCAAAACTCGGCGCAAGAAAATTTTCACAAGTAAATATTGGCCCATTTTCAGCAATTACTATACCCTCTGGGTATATTTTGGAGGGCTTTTCTTCCATAACTCTCTCTCTCTGATATTAAATTATTATATAGCATAAAATAATTTTCATTCCTACCCTGTCCAGGCTCATAATTGAAAATTCTCGCTGCAAAATTGCGCATCAAGAAGTATTTTCAGCATCGAGTATTTTTGATGCTGGAGTTTGCTCATCTGGAAAACAGAGCGAAGACTCTGAGGCCCTCAGCAGTCAAGGTAGATCCAAGTAGTGTGCACCCAATGAGCCAAAAAAGGAGGTGCTCTTGGTTCGCTCCAGCAGTTAATCTGCTCTAATTCCCCCCACAGCCCCCAAACCTCAGCTTTCAGTGAGCACTCTGGGCAGCCTGGCTGCATATTTCCAACTTCTTTTTCTTCCCTGCTGCTCACTGGACACATCTTCTGCAAACCCCATGCCACGTACCGGAGAGCGGCGCTTTGTGCCGAAAATTCACCTCCTACCTCTGCTAGTGGAAAGACGCAGAGCAAGTAGCTGGTTTCAGCAAGGAAGGGGGAGGGAGAAAATAAAAACCCAAACCAAAAAACATTCAGCACCTGGCTGCAGCAAAATAATGAATTTTGCAGCAAACATGCGAGATTCTGTGGAATCTTGGAAAAATGCCAGACTCCACGACCACAGAAATGCTGAGTCCATGGGGCCCAGAGAGAGATGGCTGGGGCAGTTCACATCTCTCTGTCTTTGTTTCATGCTCCTTGCAGTCTTACTGAGGCATCAGGTTACACTCTCTTCACATTTTCAAGGTTATCTCCACTACCAGAAGGGCTAGAAAGTTCATTTTGTTTCAAGGCGAGCCAGGATCCGGCAGCACAGCTCTCGAGCGGTTTCAGAGGCCAATGCCACACTGGTGGCATGTCTGTGCCTGAGGGCATGGCTGGTGACCTGCAGATTTCAACAGCATCATCAATGACATGTTTGTCACGCTTACTGACATTACCTGTTTGTCACATTAGGGAGCAAAGCCTATGAAGAGGAAGGGAATATAAGTGTTTTACCTTTGGCTGAAAACTTACAGCACTGTCACTGTGAACGTCATGCATGTGCTGCCTAGTTTTTCTCAAAGACGGGCACGGCACTGTTCTCCCCTCTGTGTTCCCCTCCTGTTCTGAAGAAATGCGTGACACGCTTCCTTTTTGGAAAGCTCTGCAAGGCAATAACCAACAAGCACCATGCAATTGCAATCTGTAACTGGGCCTATAAAATGTAATCACCGGCACCCTTCCCACTCCCCTTCCCCTCTCTATCTGCAATTGGTAGAATATTGGAAACATAAGCCACAAAACCCACTTATTACGCTCAGTAAGTGTCAAAAAGAATGAACAGCCAGAACTAGCTGATGTATTTAAGTTCCCCAAATTGAAGTGAGCTGCTGCTAGGCCATCTATAGCAACTGCTCAATCAGTAACTATTAATAGAATATTTCTTTCAAAACATTTTAGTGAAAATACGCCTGAAAATTGTAAGCTGTTTGTGGAAGGTTTGAAAACATTATTCACTAAAAGCTCTTCATTCATCTGGGTTTGGAGAAAGGAGAAATTCTTGTCACTTAAAACGTACCTTTCCTAATTGGTGGCAGAAATCCTACAGTGCCATAGACAGCAGTGCATGTGGCACTGACAGAAGTACTGCTACCCACAGCTTGTCGTGTTGGGCATATTCCTCAAGGTCACAAAGACTTTTCAGGGGTTTTGTTGGGGTCCATCAACAGATACCACCACTTACCTTAGTTACAAATCCTTGTTTCCTCAGAGAGGTGGAACCTTTTCTTTGTTACGGCATGAGGCATTTTTAGATGACTTGTAAAAGTGGGTATATGAGAAATACACAATCCATCTGACTTTTTCCAGCCACTGTGTGCAACTGTTCAGCGTGAATCTCTTCTTGAAAGTCTTGATGAAGTTGTAGCTTAGCCCTTAACAGTAAAAAGCAAACTGCCAGTGAAGTTTATTTTCTTTTTTACTAGGTTTTCTGGACCATTGTTCCGCTCGAGGAGCCATGTTTGTTAGTTTTGGCTCTCTGACTTCTCTTCCTTAAGGATAAACTCTCCTTAGGCAGTTGTACAACTATGCACTGAAAGACTGCATAGCAGTTTATTCACAGCCCAAGCTCCAGCCGAATTCAACTGTGTGACTTCCTGGCTTAAGCAGGGGTGCATCCGTAATGTAAATACCTACTTGATTCTGTGGAAAACCAGGAGGTTTTTTGTTTGTTCTTGTAAAAGATTCCTGCGGGAAGCTTAACTTTAAAGTTGGCATCCAGCCTTCTCTGCTGTGACTCGGATACTGATCTGATTTTGTGCTTTCATGGACATTTTTATATTTGAAAATTTTTAATTCAACATTAGCTTTGCTTACAAGCTACAGAGCAGAATAAAATCGCATTACAAACATTGTAGTATTAGATTTTATCACCATTTATTTCTTCTCGTCTGCCCAGGGATTTCTACATGTTCGGTAGAACTAATTTGCAGTCAGACACTGAGGTCTTCTAGAAGGCCAGCAGGCTCCACAAACTAATTTATCCAAATAACCAATCCCTCATAGGCCAACCATAGAAGGACACCAAAATGGCCTAAGCAGGCAAAGCCCCCTTTTGAAGTCTGGAATGTTTTGACTGACTTGAAACAGGCGGCAGGAATGAAGGGATAATTTTCAGTGACCCATGGGACTTTTTTGCCATTTTCAAATATTAGGTAAAACAAAGAGAAATTGCTTGTTCTAATTTAGAAAGACTTAGCAATCCGGAAGGTAACTAGACTCAGAATTGAGTACTAAGGTATAGAGCTGAAGTTTGCTTAATGCATTGAAGGTTTGCATCTGGGTATATGGTATTTACACACCCACACATACACAGGCTGCTTTACTTATACATGCACATACCTATACTGTTTTTGAATTTGACTTAAACCTTAGCACAAAGTATATTTATGCATTATTAAGTGGACTACCTGAAATGCTGTTTTTAAGTAGATATGGTTTTTCTTGAAACAATAATTTCTAATTAGATAGATGTGTTTCTGTTGCTCCTTCAAAAGCTGGGATAGTCACTCAGATGCCAAGACTTCCATGCCATACCTGTTTTCTTTCACCCCCCCCCTGTTCTGGTGCCATTTGAGTAAATGTGTAAATTAATACAATTTTAAGTGCGTTTTCTAGTCTAAAGTACTCTTGCAGATACAAGGCGAGGTATTTTGATGCATACATAAACCCACAATTTTCTATGAATTCTTCTAGGGAGAAAGAGAGAATGTGAATATTTAGAAATAAAATGAAAACTTTACAGATCAGGTATTTTACATCCAGCCACTTGAATGTGCACCTTAAAGACAGTGTGGAGCAATCACATGGATTTCAGCAGCTTTTTTAGAGATGTGCTCATGTAAATTTGGTCTCAAGTTTACCATGTATATTTATGTGACAGGTCAAAACCTGTACTTAGCAACACTAATGACAGAGACCAACTCCAGCACTCAGCTTCATCACCATGACATTGACTTGCAGGTAAGTTGGAGCTTCCCAGCAGAAGGAATGTTGTCTGTAAGAAGGGTCACTAAGCCAGTAGTGCAGCTGCTCTACCTGTACTAATAGAACTATATTTCCTTAAAACAATATTTTGACTAGAATTTTGGTCACCAACTCACCCTTTTCCTTCTTTGGTGGTTCTTGGCATGGAGCATTGCTGTGCAGCTCTCATGTGCGTCCTGATAACTGTTTGGAGAGCAATGCCAGCAGATGGGAGGTTCAAGCTGGCACTTAAATATTTATGGTACTGGTTGGGCTGTGGCTGTCACTGGTATTGCTCCTACATACAGAACAAACTCATAGTTTTACTTTGTTATTTCACACGTGGGATATTGAAATATAAGTGCCTTCCAATTTCAGATTTCTCTGAAATATTCATTCTTGCTGTTGTCCTATGGTAATAGAAAATACAATAGAATGACAAAGAAATCCTGTTTAAATGCTGTTTTCAATCCTGTATATACTGACCTCAGATTAGTGGATTTCAGTAACATGATGTTTAAATTAATGTTATTTTGGTGTGAGTTTATATATGTGTGTCTGTGTGCATGGAATGTATTAGATTAAATTAAGTTATGTTCCAGCTTTTACTTGAGGAATATAATTTTGTTAGTAGTTAATAATGTTAATGCCATGATTTTCTCATATTATGTTTACATATATGGCTACAGTAAAATCAAATTATATTTGCTGGGGGTAAGATTAGTCAGTCAAGGAGCTGTTTACAACAGGAGAAATTAAAATTCAGGCTTGGTAGGAAAGATATTCTTCTCTATTTGTGTCTGCCTTGCTGTAGCTGTACTGTCTAGACTGTCCTGGAAGTTGTACACTCAGTGGTCTCGTGGTCCGTGCACAGCATGGCAGCAGAATCTGGCAGTGAATAGAAACCTTCATAGGGATTTCTCATCAATCACACAGAATTTGTATTTTTGGCATTCAAAGCCTTATATTCTGCCACCACCATCCACATAGGGTAGACTTTCCATTGTACTGATAATGCACCTCTACAACTGCAGTGCAGCAGATGGGAGAAAATTCCTTTTCAGCTGCTATGAAGGTCAGCTCCTACCCCAAAGCACAGGATTTGATTGTCCTGATTATAATTTATAGAGCTGTAAATGCATGTTAATGGTTCATTCAATGAATGAAATTGCCTGAAGATTAAAAAAAATGTTTTTATCTTTTTTCTCATTCTATTTTCAAAGAAGAAAGTAGGAGACTAAGTAATTTCAGACACTTTCATACTTTCCTTATGCTGGGGAGTAATTTTAAAATATAATCTAAGTGTTGCATTTGGAGAAAATGAACGGTGATTCAAAGAGTGAGAGCTTTTAGAGTAAGCACTGCTTTGGTGCTTGTAGATTCAGGAATTTGCTCTTGCTGAATGTGTGTTTAGTACTGTAGATACTTTTAGAAAGTAAGCATGATCTATTTTTTATTTTATTTTTATTCTTAATAATTGGACATATTTTTCATGTTTGACCACCCTTTTAGGCCTGTAAATAATTTAAAAGATCTAAAAGTATCTCAGTATTCAGAATCAACTAGTTAAATGCTTATATGCCTGGCTTTCACCTTCAGTTATATGTACATGAAGAAAGAATCTAAATTTAGGGTTGCCCTGTTCCACTTCTATTTTTCTACTCTAGTTTGAAGCATTATTTTTTGGGCAACAAGCAAGGTGTAAATACACCTTGGTAGGCTGATGAGTACTTCAGATCTTTGTCCTTTGCAACAATACTTGGAAGAGGGAGAAGGTGCGAGATCTATGTTATGTTTTCCTCTGTTTTTTGCAAGGTTTTTAAAAGCTAAGTGGCACATCAAGCAGGTTTCTATAGTGCAGACACTGCATAAATCCTCTGCTCAGTCCCTATAAGGGCTGTATGCTGCCATTATGCTTTCTATAAACAGAAGACAAGCGCGCTGCCAAATCCTTGCAGCACTGGACATCAGCTCTTTCTGTTCTTAGCTTGTCTTGTTTATTGATGCTCAAAGACTATCTTATTTGCCAGTATTGCATCCGCTTTTGATCATCAGGGGCAAAGAGTATCTTACACTTCTTGGTAGCTTGAAGTCTCCATCTTTGCAATTTCTTCTCCATCTGCAGTTTTTTAATAAAATAATTACCTCTGATGAGTGTGATTAATTTGACAGTAGTTTGATCTAACTAAGGAGACTGAAAAACTACTCAGAAGCAAAGACTTTCAGGGCTGGACAGAAAAAAAAAAGCCTCATATGACAGCTTGAAGAACCTCAGACTGGGACTAGCAGAGAAGAACAAAAGGTAAGTGCATGCCACCAGATTGGGATAGACAACATAACTTAGACTGGTGTTCTGTGTCTAACAGGGACTGGTGGCAGACAGTTAATGAGAGTAGGAGAAGGAGAGCAAATCCTGCTTTTGAGAGAACGGAAGATACAGTCAAAACGTTGTGTTTAATGCTGTCTTTCATGAACTTGCTTTTGGATATCTGTGTGCTTTGATTGTCTGTTGTGGTAAGTTCCACAATTTAATTATGTCTTTTCAAAGAAAGTGGTTTTGTTGCTTTATGCTTGCTGCATAATAACTGCAGCAAGAACATGGAGTTGTTAAGTTTTCCTGACATGAGAAATAATGACTTGTCAATCTCTGTTCACTTCCTGTAGTCTCTTTCCCGATTTGGTAGAATTCTCTTGTTTTCATGACACAAAGGTGTCTTTTCCAAGCTGAAGAGCCTTGTTTTTTCCTGAGGCTGTTGCTGATCTTTGTGTGAGATTCAAGACATGAACGCTTTGGCTTTATAATGTTTTCTGTTTTACTCTGTTTCCTTCCTAATAATTTTAAATACTACATCCACCCCTTTGACTGCCATTGGCCACCGAGGCATTGTTTTCAGACAATTATTGGCAACAACTACAAGATCTCTTCCTTGGGAACAATAGAAAATTTAGCACTTATCCTTGTCCATTCTCAGTTTGTCTTTTACTTTGCATTTATCAACACAGAGTTTCACCAGCTCTTGTCATGTGTAGTCATCACGAAAGCAGTTTTCTGTAAGTAGATTTACTTTGAGCTGACCTGAGTCATTTAGCAAATTTATAACCTTGCTGTTTGTCATCTTTTCCAGGATATTTATGTTTAATAGACCAGGCCATTTTGGAATTCCACATTGTGAAAACTGCCCTTTTACTTGGTTCCATCATTTAAATAGTAATTAATGTCTGTACCTTTTATTTTACCTTATGACAAATTGTTTAAAAGCTTTTGGCTTATGGTAGCTTTTCAGACATCTAAATATGCTGCGTTAACCAAATCATCCTTATCCAAATAATCATTAACTCCTTACAGAAATGCAAATAATCTTGAAGTAATGACTTCTCTTTACAAAGCCATACTTTCTCCTCCCCATTACATCATATTCCTATGTGCCTACCAATTCTCTTGTTTATTATAGCAGCTGATTTGATCGTGCTTCCATTGTTTTAGAGTTCTTGGGTGAACTCTTGAATCTGGCTGGTTTGTGTCTCTTCATTTTGTTGATCTTTCACAAAGCTTCTGCTAATACCTCTTTTCAGAGCTGTCAAGGTCTTCTCTTCTTGGATAGCGAGCATCATGCAAATAATTAATTCAGCTATTTTTGCAATGGACTTGTCTTGACTGAATTTTCCTTTGTTGCCACAGTTAAGTGTTGGTTTTTTGCATGTTTTTCACGAAGTATTTATATTAATCTGAGACAATAACAAATGGTTATTCAGGGTTGGAGTATTTTTTGCCTATGTTTTCATGGGTTTGCATTTGAATCTACAGAACATGAGCCCATTTCCAGTTTCAGGTATTTAACTGCAGTGTGTGGCACTCAGCTTGTGTAATGTCTCTGACAGACATTCAGAACCTTTCTCACTGAAGCTAATCAGTTAAAAAAAGTCTTTGAAGCTGAAACTCTGCGTGAATTTTTGTTGAATTAGGTTCAATAGTTTTTGCCCAAAAAAACCCCAGAACCTGGGGGCACTGGCATCAGTTGCATATCAGGAAGATGTGATTCCACCCCCTCTTCACTCTGTTCTCTGGTGATGGTACTTTGGGATGTCTGCCCATGACAGCTTGGGCTGGAGCAGAGAGGTGAATGAGCACCTTGCCCTTGTGATCAAGAGTTCCACCCACTTGGCTACAGGTGAGGAACTTCTTCCAGACAAACAAGAGGAATGGTGCTTTCCCAGAGGAGCAGCTTGAATTCTAGCTCTAATCAGGAGGAAATGTGGTTTAAGCTCTCTTTTGCATTCTTTGGCTTGTAAGGTAGGATTGTAGGAAACACCTGCTTTGGCCCTCTTTCAGTTGTCATCCAGTCTTTTTGTTAAAAGCTCTACCTCCAAAACTTTCTTCTCCCTTTGCTAGTAAAGTTTCTGGATAGTTCTGATTAATGGTCTGACTCAAAAGGGTTAGGCAGATAGGTTTTAGGAGAGTGGGAGCATAACCTTCCAGAAAAACTTGCATATGGGAGTATATTTTGCTTTCTTTTTGGAACCTGCATATCACTGACCAAGAAAGATACGCTGGGAAACATTCAATTATTTATGTAATATTATTTTAAGGTCAATTAGTAGCTTTGTGAGTTTCAAAAATATGTCCTTTATATCTAGGAGACCCATTCTGTCAGGTGACACAGAGAGAGGAAAGAGAAAAGCAGGCTGTTGCTTAAAGGAATTGTATGTTTAGTTTAGAGTAACGATGGAAGAATAAATTGTAGAGTTTTAAGCCCATCTCTTCTAAAAGCAAATTCTGAGAGTTGAATTACTTAATTTCTTTTATAATGTATTTTTAATGAAAAATTAATTTATTCTTAATTCATTCTTAATAAGTAATTCAGTGGCTATTTTTTCTTGTCTTTTGGTTGAACAGATGCATTATTTGAAGATTGACTCTTATACATGTCTTTGTTCCTGTTGTTAAAAATCAAGAACCAGTCAGATCTGTTGAAACTCAGGCCTCAGGTAGTTCAGCACCATGTGGGCTTCAGTGCAGCCAGTGCCTGCTGCAGTGTTGCTGGATAAACCTTAGAGCTGGGGGCCGAGAAAACAGTCTGCATCATCACTCTTATGCACTGTGGCTAAATCCTGAGCAAGACAGCTGCCGTGCAGAATGTGTGGTTCTGCTCTTACCTTGTGCTCTTTTCTTTCTCCACTTTATGCCTCATCTTTCCCATCTCTATTGCCTTCTGTTCAAAAGTGTGTCCTAATTAACATGCATGATTCCTTTAGCACGTGAGTGAATCCTCAGCTGGCAAAGGTGCTAAAACCTAAGCCTTTCACTGTCTGGTACTAGCATAGTTTGGTAGATCTGAGAACAGCTGATAAAATCATGAGCCCAACTTGGTCAGCATATTACAATTAAAGGTGCACAGGTGACAGAAACTGTTTCTATTTTAATTATACCTCCTTCCACTCTTGTTTGTTTGTTTGTTTGTTTTCTTTAATTGCGAAAGATTGGGCACCTGCAGTATAGCAGCTCCAAATCCCTTTCCTGTCTCTTCCCAGGCTCCTTCCAGGGAAGAGTTAATCCAATGACCATTGGATTATAATGGTGTGACAAAGATTTTATCCTCTTGTTGACCTCCACATAAAATGTTTTGGCATATAAGTGGGAAGAGAGCAAGAAGTGTTAGCAGAAAGAAAGCAGTTGTAATACCTTAAAACTCTGAAAGCATTAATTGCTTTTCTTTATTAAAGATTTAGACAGTCTGTGTGTAGGTCATTATGATGGTGGGATGTGATGACTCCTCTGTACTTGAAATGCCAAGATGTATTGACTGCTTGTCATTGTGCAGTGCAAAGGATCATTTCAGCACCTTTGAATCCCTGGGCCTTTTAGAGCACCTCTTGTGTGTTAGAGCTGTTACCTGCATGTTTGGTGTTCAGTTATTGTGCAGGAGGAGGTTGTGGTGAGCAAAGGTGAGGAGGAAGGAGGGAACTGCACTGTGTAGTGTAATCTGTTACCCAGGAGTGGGTAATAACATGCTGTGGAAGACAACTCTGAATAGGAAGTGAGGCAAGTAAGTTTGGGAATAAAGAAGGATAAGTAATTTGTTCCTTCCTTTTACCTCCAGCTAAAACTACTCCTCCACTCCAGCCTTTGACTTCTTATCTTTGTTCTCATGTTTTATTGGCACAGAACAGTCCTTTATTTCATCTGACCAAAGATCATAGCAGCACATACCTGAAAAATTATTTGTGCCTCTGGGCTCTCCAGTCTTTTATAACCTGCCATGAAAATAAAAATGGATGTTAAATATTTTTCCAGCATGACTTTGAGAGTTATCAGTTATGTACTTCTGCTGATGAGCATTTTGACTATTTGCTTACTTCACACTAATGCCAGATTTACACTGATGCTGTTTAGGTCATCCTGACTCCTTTCCTTGAGCACTGGTACACCTTTGGCTTTACTCCCATTGACTGTCAGCTTGTGCTAATAATAAACTGCGGATCTCAGCTGTCTTTGCTGAAAAGCCAGTGCTCTTTTGGGGACTTTTTTTTTCCCCCTGCGCTCATCTTATTCAACCACTGATGTTTTGTGCCACTCTAGTTTCTCATTGTCAGGGGCTAAGTAGAAAAACATTATTCTCTGCGAAGTGTTCACAGGGCGTTCAGCATTAGAGACAGCTGCTAGAAATAGAAGTCCTGTCCTTCTTGGTTTTGCTGAGCAGTTGTGGATAGTTTGTGTCAAACGAACTCAGTGGGAGATTTTATGTTGTTGTTACTGCTGTTACTTAGAGAGGATTGCAAACTCTTACCACATTTTTTATTGCACATGGCATTTACTGTCATGGAGTTCTTGTCTTAGTATGTTTTCGTTTTACAGGGTTGCTTGGCAAATGTTTCATGCTTAAGTATCTTTCATACCAAATCCTTGTGAGATACTAGTTTAGAGCATTATTATTCTGCCTGTAAGCCTTGCACCCTGCTGAGAAATTGAGAGAGTTTCATTTATAAGTCAAAGAAGATTGTCAGAAACAAGTGGTGCTGACAAACCCAATGTGTTTTGTGCTTTAACATTTGTATTCTGTGAGTAATTTGTAGGTATAAAAGTAACATTTGAGTAAATTAAGTGATAGGAAGTGTTAGGCAGGACCTGTGTAGGTCTGCCAAGGAAAATAAACATGACTGTGATGAAGTGTGTGATGGTGGTGTTAGCAGAGCTGTAGAGGCTCTTGGAGGGACGCTAAACAAGCATCACTGGGATCATAAACAAGCTGACCATGTGGAGTCCAGGAGCTGGGCTTCTGAAACAGACATTCTCTTAATCGACCACAGCCTTTCATTTTACTGTTCATGAAGGAGTTTTAAAACTTGGTTATTTTTATCAGTTCTGAATCTGTCAAACTTGGAGGACTAGATTAACTGTAACATCTGATGTGTTTAACCCAAGATCATTGTGTTAGCCCAGACTGTCACTAGTGGTTTCATGATTGCTCTGCTGACACTTTTTAAACATCTAAGACTTCAGTGAGGAGGAAATGAAATTTCTCTGCTTTGAGATATCCTTGTGTAATTGGATTGAATGTTCTGGCAGTAAGGAGAGTTTTGTCATTAAAACACCAATCTGACTTTGGGAAATGAATCCTCTCCGTGGCTATCCTGCAAACTGCTTGTAGGACTGTGATGCTGTGTAGTTTGTCTCTGCCTATTCCTTGTCTGCAAAATGGGACAGTAACATTTTCCTTCTTATCATATTAGTCTAAACAATTTGAGCTAGTTGTGGCAAGCTTCTGTTATGTAGAGAGGTTGCACTAAGCGCTGTCTTGTGGTCCTGGGCATTGAATTTATCCTTTTGAAAGTAAAGTGAGAATGACAGGCAAGAAAAGTGAACTACTCCAGGCTTTTGCTTTCAGTAATCACAAGGATGAAGCTCAAAATATTCCTATGAAGATGTCTGTGTAAGTGCTCACAGCAACTATATTCCAATGGACAAATTCAAAACACACATAGACTGACCCATATGTTTTTGAAGTGATAAAGATCTGAAGTCTAGATCTGAAAACTGTAATATCTGTCCCCATGGAGGGAATGGGAATTGTGTGTGCAGAGCTAAAGCTGTGAATTTGATCCAAAACTTTCTTCTCTATTCTGTAAATGCAGTTATTGTTCTTAAGGCATGTTATTTTGTATGACTTCTTCCATTTTGTGAGTGCACACACTTTTTATCATGGTTGTTACACAGTTTATGGAAAGGGAATGCTTTGGAGCTATTTCAATTCTAGAGCAATTATTTTCTATAGCAGACATTGACATTTAAAAATGCTAAGCATGTATTTAAGTGACACTATTCAATACTTCCATATTTCTTTGCTTTCATCTGGTCAGAATATAGTGTGAGAATATTTTGTGATAACCCAAATTATATATATGCACAAGTTTTTTAGTATTTTGAGTTGTTTAATGCAAAGTGGTACTGAGAGACAAATGAAAAAAATGCCAGGATAAATAAAGCAAATTTTAAATTTTTTCTTTAGCTGTTTTTAAGATAGGACAAAGTTAGTAGTCTTTCTCTTAGTCATCTCCTGTTGCTACTATGTACAAATGATACTACACGAACAGTGGACTACGTGATGCAATTTTAATAGTAGCAAGAATCTATTATGCTGTAACTTGATGTTTTTTTTAAACAATGCAATTTTTAGAATAATTATTTTTAAACTATAAATGTAAAGGTAGTTGACATATGTATTTCTCCTATTTAATTTATATTTAACTGTGGTTGCTCTATTAATCTTTGTTTCGAACATTAAATGCCTTCCTCATGGCAGCTGTCCATTCACTAGTACCATGACTACTGGCATGTTAAGTTCAAAGTGGAATGTCTTGGAGAATGCAGATAATATATTTAGTTCCTGTCACCAGACAGCACAAGGCACCAGTGCGTCTCGTTCTCAGAAGAGAAAGCCAGATACTTTCTCTGCAATGTTCCCCTTCAGTTAATATCATTTGGAGGTTTTTTTTAGCAGAAGTGGTAATAAAGTCTATCAGCATGATTTTTTTTTTCTGCAATCTTTGGTGTTATGAATACCTGGAAGAAAGTTTTAAACAAAATAATTTTAAAACCAGTGCCAGAGAGAATTTGTAGGAGATGATGTGTTTTTTGGGTTTTTTCCCCCAATGCTTAAATATATTTGTGACAAAAAATAAGCTAGAGCTGGAGTGAATGCAAGAGAGCTCTGGGTCTGAATGATCAGCCATTTTAAAACAAATTATAGAAGCTTATAGAAGAGAAAACTTTCCCAAGAGCATATTGAAAGGCTTAATCCGTATTTCTAGAAGATTGCAGCTGTCAGGCTTTCTTTTACTACCCTAGCAAAATGCTGTGTCAGGTGTTAGAAAGAAGTTTGGCTGCGCATTTAGAAAATTAATAGCTTCCTTACATAAGATGTGTTAAATAGAAACGTCTGGTTGCACAACCAGTTGTCATATTTTGATGTTCCTACTGAAAGTTATTTCTTTCACTGTATAATTTATGCTCAATAATTAAGCTCTGATAAAAGACTCATCTTCATACATGTTAAAAACATTTATAGGATGAGACCAATGATTGCTGTGCCAGTCTTGCTGCATAAAGTGCAGTCAGGTGCTCCTGAGAGTGTGCCATTCAATCACAGTGAATTCCAGTGTGGAACAATAAAGAATTGCAAATTTGTCACAAGGATAAAATTGGTATTGACAAATTCATGCGTATCCCAAATAAACAGTGTTCAGTTTGTCCAAAGAACAAATTGACAGCCAGTAGAAGTGTCTTACACTGATGCTCTGAGTTTCAGTAAGTTCCACTTTGTCCTAATAGGCTTTCCATCTTTCCAGTGCTTTCATCTAGCCATAGATTACTACTTGCATTTACAGCTTAAGACTCAGGTTTTATGAGTTTTATGGTTTCTTCAGTCCCTGTTATGATTAGCATATTGAAAACTGCACTACTCTAATGGTGAATTCTTTTCTTCTTGTGTGTCATTTCCCATGTTGAACCTTATGTTTATTGTCTCTTACCTTGTCATTGCACACCTCCGAGAAGAATCAGGCTTCTTCTCCTGACCTTCCTACTCGGAAAAAAAAAAAAAAAAAAGCAGTAAGATTTCCTAATAGCCCTCTCTCCTTCAGGCTGGTCAAAAACAGTTCTCTCAGCCTATTCTCAAATGGAATGTTCCTCCTAATCTTGATAGACTCCTGTCAGGCCCTTTCCTTCCATACTGGGAAGGCCAAAACTGGACACAGTAATTCAGTCTCTTAAGTGCCAAATAGGGGGGAAAACGTTCTGTGATTTGCTGCTTGCACTCTTGCTGATACAGCCTCATATTCTTTGGCTTTCTTCACTTCTCATAGCTCATATTCAAATGCTCTCACATCCTTTTCTGTAAACCTGCACCCAGTCAGCTCCCAGCCTGCACTGTTGCATCGGGATACTCTGTCCTGGTATGGGACTGGGTGTTTCCCTTTGTTGAACTCCATGAGTTTCCTACAGACCTGTATCTCCAGCTTATCCACGTGCCTCTGATGATCTGCAGCTCTGCCCTACCAGTCTGGGAGGGCAAGGCTGCAAACTTGTAGACTTTGCAGTCTACAAACTTGTTGAGACTATACACTACCCCTCTCCCTGCTTGTTTGTAAAGATATCAAACATTATGGGCTGTATTATCAATGCCTGGTAAGATGATCCTGGCACCTACCTGTCAGATGGCCTTTATATGGCTGATCACAAACCTTCAAGCCCAGATGTTTAGCCAATGCTCCACCTGCCTTATCTTCTGCATATTTTTTGGAAAGGGTACTGTGAGAGGCTTGCAGACTCTTGTCCACAGAGCCAGTTGTTTCATCTTTCAAGCAATCAAGTCAGTTAAGCACAAATCGTCCTTGTTAGATCCATACTGGCTATTCCTTTCTATCATCTTGTCCATCCTGTGCCTAAAAATGGTTTCTGAAAGGATTTGTTCCATAATCTTCCTGGAGACTGAGTGTATTTTCCCAGAGTCCTCTTGTTCCTCTTGATGACGGTATTGCATTAATTTTTTATAGACTTAAGGAGTCTCCTCTCGGAGATGTGACCTCTCAGAGATGCTGCTTTTCTATCTTCATCCTTACATACTCATGCTGTGTCTCTATATTCCTCATGAGTAGCCTGTCCCTGCTTCTGCCTTCTATGTTCTTCATTTTTGTGCTTAAGCTGAATCAAGAGTGTCTTTTTTCATCCATGCTGGCATTCTGCCTTTCCTGCTCAGATTCCTACATATTGGAAAGGACAGTGCTTTGGGGATGTTGTTGTTGAGGGTGAGCCATCTTTCCTGGGCCCCTCCACTGCCATGGGGTCCTGCCAGCAGGTCCCCCCTGCTCTTCTGAATGATCAGATGAGGGAGTGGGGCTGTGCTGTGCTCCTCACCTCATCCATCACTGTGCAGTACCCACTGCCAAGACTGCCAAACCTGCACTGCATTCATACCAGGCTGCTCCCTATGGCAGCCTCCTCCCTGCCCTGCTAATGGATTTGAGACATACTCCTTTCTTCCAAGATGAGAACAATTTTTCAAGGCCACTCATCCCTAAGCTTCAAAGGAAATAGCTTTAAATTAGCAGGCATTTGCCTAGAGATTGGCCATAATTAACAGTGGCTGCCCATTTAAGCAAAAAAGAAATCAAACAGTAAAACATGAGTGCACATTGTGGGTGTAAACCATGGCTGGTTAGGTTAGGAAATTGATCTAAGTGTGCTGTTTTTTGGGGGTTTTTTGTTGTTTTTTTTTCCTTTACAGAAGAATGCAAAGTAATTATGGTATTTTGAATGTCTGTTGTTCCTGTGTAATGCTTATGGCATAAATACACCCCTTGACTTCTGAGAGCATGATAGAATTTTATCAATTCCTGAGGGAAGTTCTCGCCTTTGAATGACCAGCAATTTTCTGTCAGTTTATCTAATTGATAATGTTTATGCCTGTACAGTGTACATAACAGAAAACTGCTTTTGTGACAACTTCTAAAAGCTGAAACTCATCTACAAAATTTGATAACCACAAAAACTATTTAATGTAGCTAAACTCCAGGGCTCGAATATTTTCCCATTATGTAATGCACAAAACAAGTTCAATACCCACAACATTAAAACAATGCTTTCCCCTACTTCCTGGGATGCCTCCAGTTCCCTGCCTTTTATATTGAGGATTTTTATAAGTTTTGTTGCCCTTGTCTGCAGGGAAGAACAGTAGTCACTAAATTAGTAAATTTACTGATACAGTGACAAAAAGCTGTAACTCTTTAGTAACTGTCAGTGGACTTACCTTTGCTCACATTGCGAGATAAGTTATGATGAGGAGTACAATAGTGAGTTGATGACTGAGACATGCAGCTGACTTTGCAAAGACTGAGTTATGTAGACACAGATGATAAAATGTTTGCATTTTCTACCTTATCCAGTTTATGCTACTGAGTGCTAAAAGTAACATGGTTAATTCTGAAATTGTTGAGGAAGTACTTCAAGAACAATTACTGAAAACTAGTTTAAATTCTATAGTCCCTTCTGACTTGCAGTCAGGTTTCCATCAAGTAAACCCCTGCCCTGTTGGCTTTAAGCCTGGGGATATCCTTAACACAAAATGCCATTTGTGTTAAATTATAAAATCTTGGTTTTATAAAGCAGCTTGCATTATGTAGGGCTTATACTGGGCCCATCACAGATACTTCCCTTAAGGTCTTATATTTCCTGAACCAGGATAAAAGGTTTCAAAATAACTTTATTTTCTAAAATATACAAAAATAATAATGGTAATAATAGTAATAAGCCTGAAGTTTCATCTCTTCTTGATCTTTTAGGGGTAAGAATTAGACTTAGCCAGTGGTTTCTGGAATAGTTGTGGTAGTTGAAACTCCATCAAGCAACTCAAAGACCTTAATAACTGAGCAGGTTTTAAAAGACTACTTACGTTACAAAAGGGTGTTACTGATTTTTTTTTAAATATAATATTATGCCAAAAGCTTTTTTGTATCCCGCACTGTTGATTTTTTTGTAAATAAGATTTATACAAGTATTCACAAAGGGAAAAATGAGGCATGTAGTTGAATATTAATGCAGTTGTTCTGTTCCAATGACCTGCCTTTTTTTATCAAACTCACCTAAATAAAACATGTATTTTAGTACATGCATATATAATTATGTTATATAAATACATATGTATGTATATATTTTAGGTAAACTGGAAAAATGCTTAGAGAACTTCTCAGTAGTACTGTAAGTATAACTATCATCAGTAGAGAATGGATCTCAAGTTTTCATAAAAGAAAAATATCTATTAAAGCAAATTTTGTTTTAAAAATTAATTGAATTTTTCAAATATTTATCCCTAAGCCCTTGCTTTAATTCCTTCTGTATTATCTTTTCATCTCAGCAGAAGCAAAGTGTTACAAAAAAACCTCAAAGTTAGTACATTGCATCTCCCAGGAGGAGACTTGTAAAAGAGACTTTTGCACTTAACTTTTATGGGTGTCTGATTGGAAAAAAATTATCGAGGAAACTCTGCTAGTGCTAAGATTCATTTTTACAGTAGCTGACATTTCTGAACTCCAGCCAAGGTGAAGATTAGGCAGTTCGTTTGTCACGCTGCTTGATTTTGCTTGATTTTTGATTGTGAGCTTTCAGGTTAGACAGGGAAGGTCTTCAGCTGAACCAAGTGTTAAGTGAAAAATTTCAGTGTTGTTATATTTAGTCCTGTGAACAAACAGTGCTTTTTCAGACCTTGTATTTCTATTTGCGACCTATCATTGTTTTGTCATAATACAAAAAACAAGCATGTAATTCAGTGTGGTGTCTAGGGCTCTAATCTATTTATTCCTAGGTGAATGAAGAAATATGTAATTAGTTTTAATGATTGGAACCTAATGCAAATATGAGAGAAACTATGACCTTGTTGAAATCAGCAAGGGCATTACCATTGATTTCAGAGGAATGAGCCTCCAATTTTTTTTGCAAGTGTCATTTTTGCTTACTTGAGTTAATTCCATGACCTAGATTCTTCCCTTTTATATATATGGCAGTTTCTACCATTTGATAATTAGTTTGTAGTGGATTAGTCTATTAGTCTGTTGTGATTTCAAAGACTATTATTTTGAATTCTATCAGATTAAAAGTAGACCTTTGGTGAAATTTATGAAGCTCAGTTTTCAGTAGCTGTCTCCTGCGTGGATTTCCTATTATCTAAAATCTGACTGAGGTTATGAGGCAGACTTTCCATTTATGGGGTAGGATCTCTCTCCCACTTAGGCGTCTCTGTCCCCTTGCACTGTAGAAGCTGCCCTCTGTCTATCAGATTCAAATGCTACCAAGCAAAGAATGACAAACACATGGCCTGCCTGACAGTAAAATACCAGGTGGTTTTTATTTTTATGTGAAGTTGGATTTTTGTTTGCTGTGGAATTGAAAAAAAATCAAAATGAAAAAAACATATTAAGTTTTAACATATAACCTTTAATATAATAACCTTTCTCTCATGTAAATATAAAATATAAATAATAGGTCAAAAAGTAAACCTTTAAGCATCAGCCTGTGTTGAAAATACACATCTGAGTAAAAGAAATTACCGTCAAGTGGCATTCCATGGGATCTTTTTAAAATTCAGATCACATATACATTAAAAGGAAACTTCGGATCTTTTACGTAGTCTGGTTATGAAATTGATAACTTGGATAACACATCTTGGGAAAGCAATTGCAAGTTATTTAAGATCCCTGAAGTAAGATGGGGAATGTGGAGAAGGAAGATGTAATCTCCAGTGTGTGACTTCTGTGTCCTTCATGTTTTGGTGGGACCTCATGGACTTCTCTGTGTACCAGAGCAGCCCCTGAAAGTGAATTACTGATGTAATAGCCAACATTAATAGTAAGAAAGAAATGTATTGATGTGTACTCACTGGAAAGTGAGTAATAGCAGGACTACTCATAATTAAGAAAAAAAAACCAAAACAAACCAAAAAAAAACAGGTTCTGGCCAGCATAAAAGTGATGCAGAACCACAAAAAATTTGATATGTTTTAATGTTTATTTCCCTTTTTGTTATACTAAATAGTGCTAATAGACCAATGGACTTTAAAGATTAATCTGCAATTGTAAGTCTTAGTTAAAACTGATTAAACCTTATCCAGATATTTGTGGGCCATATTCTCACTTGCAAGGTGCCATGTTTCATTATGTACATCCCTGAAAATTAATGTGCAACAAGATTGATTTTATTTGATAGGATTTGTTCTTCGTTTATAAACACTCTATGTGTTATGTAGATAACAATGTCTAGGGGATTTAAATGAATGTGCCTGGAAGACAGTTTTAACCATCCTCTTTCAGATGAATCAGAGGGGACAGGCTGACTGTCTTGAGGAACAGAAAATGCTTCTATGTCTAGTCAAGACATAGAAATTTAGAGGGATCAGTGACCTAATTAAAGAACATGAATTCTTCTAGTGTTGACGCCTAAAGTTCAAATGTTCTTTTTATACAGGAAACTCGCCTGCCTGGCTGCTACACAAATATTAAAACAACTCTGTGTGAGACCAGGCTTTTTGAGCATCTGGTCTGCAGCACCATGAGACAGTAGCTAAATCTTTGCTATGCAGGACCTCCTTGTCAATCTTGAGCCTAAACATAGTAACCAGTATAATAGGATGTTTATTAGGGGAAACAAATAATTAATGCCTTAAGATGAGCTACTAAGAGAGCCTACATACCTCCTGCAAGTTGCTCTAAAATGACTACTGTATTTTCTTCCAGACTGTATTCCTTTCAGGAAGAGACTCGGCATGCCTGCTAAAGTCATTTGTAGCCTTGTCTTCCATATAAATGAATGTCAAGGTTGAATAAGATAACTAATGAGTTGGACGACTTCATACTTGAACACCAGAAGAGATGTAGCTCCAAGTTTCCTTCTTCTAATCCTTGGTGGCTTGCTCATATTCTTATAACTTTTTCTCCCAACAAACTTCTCACTGTGTGTTTCTGGAAAAAAATACCTTATCTAGGGCTTATCCAAATCAAATCTACATCATTACCACAATCACCTTGGGACAAAAGCCCCTGCAAGACAGGAGTAAAATATGGAAACAGTGGTTTCCAACTGTTCTAAATCTTTACATTTTTATAACTAAATATTTAAGTGTCTGAAATCTAACTAATAAATTGAAAGCTTTCAAAATCACAACCAGGAGATATGCTGTACCTTATAGCACATGTTTTAAAAAGGAAATGACTGAATAAATTAAAACATAGGAAGACAATCTGAGTTACATAATAGCTATATGTATTAAATCATTCAGGAGAAGTTGCAGCTGAACTAACACTCTGTAAAAATGAACTCTCTGTGGTAGACTCTTCACTCACTGAACTTATTTAAAATGTAACAGAGATGAGAGAATGGTTGTACAAAATGGAAAATTGCTGCCATGGAAGAGATATGTTCAGATTTATCCCTTCCAGAGGAGAGGATGATGATTCAGTTACATACAAGGGAGAAGCAATTAACCGTATCTTTCAGTTTGAATCTGATTCTTATTTGAAATTAGATTTAACCCCTAACCAATTCTTTCCCTCTTATCTAAATGCTGATCTATAAAAAGAAGAAAGCATGATCTATTCATAGAGAAGACATTGTGGATGTAATTAGAAATTGTTTACGATCTGCATAAATGCCAGGTCTAAATGCTTACCCCATAAATGCTCATTTAAGCATCCCATTGATTTTTTTTTTTTCTCAAAATGTTTAATCATGTTTTCACTTCAAGTACATGACATAACTACAGCCCAGCTAAAATTAAAGTCTTAATAAGCTAATATGCAGTCCCTTACTGGGGCCCCCTTACAGACCAACCAGCCTTATGAGTTCAGATCTTACTGTTTTATCTAAATTAGAAGCCAATGAGCTGGAACACATAATTTAATTTTATGATGCATTGAAAGTATTTCAGTAAGTAGTCATACCAGACTGCTACAACACTCAATCTCAGAAGGGCATTTTACAGGTTGTCTGTATAATATATTTTAAAGGACAAAAGTTATCTCTTATCAGAAAATGTAGAAACATTTTTCATCTGGCAGAAGGGTACCTTTATTGGTTTTTAAATAACTTAGTTTGAAAAATACTTTGCTATGTATCAGAGCAAAACACTCCAGTTAGTGCATGGAGAATGAGCTCTCTTCCTTTCTTCTCTTCCTTTTTTCTAAAAGGGTACTTGTCAGAGCTGCTTTCTAGTACTCTTCCTTTTGTAGCTGCTATGAAAGTATTAGCTTTTGTTTTGTCAGAGAAAGAAACATAAACATATATCCAATTCCCTGCATTCATATGCTAAAAGCATTAGTATTACATTTTTGCACTAGAACTTCCAAGTTCAAGGAATTGTCCACCCATACATCCTGGAAAAATTAATTCCCTTACCAAGATGGATGCAACTGGTAATTCTATAACGTGTAAAACTTTTGCTACAAAAACTACTTTAACTGAATTTACTTATTTAGAAGAAATGCACAGAAAACAGTAATATTAATTGGAAAGAACTCATTGTATTTCCCGTCTTGCTTTCTAATCAGTAATTTAAATTAAATCAGAGATATTTTATTGAGATTTCAGGGAAGACCTTTAATGTGTGAGATGGCTTGAGTGGCTGCTCCATCTCTTCCTGGCTGTATGCTGCAGCTGGGGCAATGTGAGTGAAGGAGGAGAGCACAAATTTAGTGTGTCCTGTATGTCCCAATACTTTGAGGAACCAACCAAATTGAGTCCATTGCAGTTAGGCTTGTGAGAATGTAGAATTGGCTGAACTGTGAATACTGAAGAAAGTTGATTTCATTCAACAGGGCTCCAAATTTTAAACCAGAGGGGGACAGACTTCTTCACAGTAGGACCCCCATCCTAAGATCCCTGGGGGTAAAAAGCTGCCTGGGGTCCATTGCATACTCAGGAGAATCAGAGAGAAGGAATGTGATTTCCCAGTAAGAAGTGAAAGAAGAATCCCCTGCTCCATAGGGTTGACCTGCCTTTCTTCTGAGTCCCAAAGCAGCTGAGGGATGTCACCTTTAGCAAACTGGACTCTCCTGGCAACATGGATTACTTGGCAGCCCAACTAAAACCTTTCTGCTTGCCTTTCTATTTAGCTTCACTGCAGGGAAATCCTTTGAACATCCACTCTGTCTAGCACCACATCTTGGCCAGCCTTATCTGATTGCTTTAAGAATCTGAGTCAGCTTAAGCATTAACCTCAGGAGTAAATGGTCTCATTATAATCAGTGCAGCTACCAACAGGCTAAACTTATGGTTTGTGATTTAGGACCCTCCATTAAGGGATGAATAGAGTGGATTCTAGTGGTTCCATATGTCCATTCATTTTTTATTTATTGAAGGGTACTGCACCAGCCACAGTTCAAACCAAGTGGCTTTACAACACATTATTATAATCTATTTGAGTGAGGAACACACAGTATGTTGTGAGGTTAGACACAAGTCTTGTTCATCTGAAAAAATACAGTTCATGTGGAAGTGAAGTGAAAACATGTTTATTGAATTTAGAACTCCTCTGTGTTCCATTCAAAGATTGAAAATTATTTATTTTGCTAAATTTTCATGGGTTTGTTCTACTAAAATCTGTGCTTGAAACTGGGACTTACTATTTTTAGAGTTAAAAAGTTTTCTTTAGAGACACTTATCAGGAATGGGACTCCTCTGTTTATAGAAATCCAAGGAGGATAAAGTCAGTTCTTGGCTGATACAGTAGTTTAAGTGGTAATGCTAAAAATGATACAAGGTATTCCTAATCTTGTTATCAATACTTGCTTTACCATTTATCTACAAAGAACATTTCGTATATGTATGTGTATGTGTATATGTATGTACTTGAGGCCCATGTGAGACTAATTATCATTGATCTATGAATACGAATAAAATAACCTTTTTAAAATCTTTAATGGACTTTTTCTTTACTACATTACAGACCACCATAGCATTTTAAATATGCTGACTGCGAAATGAACAATCTTGATAGAAGCATGGATGAGAAATTCAACAGATTGGTTCATCTATCACTGTCTCTGAAGCAGAATCAAACATCTTAATTACCATTGTACTACTGGGACACTTATCTAACGTGATGGTGGAGTTTGCTCCATTCCCATTTCACAGAGGGTAATTCACTGCCTTTGTAGGAGACTTTTAGGAATCAGTAATGATATAAATCACATTCTTCTTCTCAATTTCAATTTTCTTTCTAGATCCACCAACCCTAGATCCACCAAGCTCCATTCTTTGAGGGACTCCTGATAGCTCATGTTTCCTCAGCTTGATTGTCTGTGTTGCTCTTTGCAAGGTTCACTTGCTGGGGAGGATTACTTTGCATGTCACAACAGGATAAACACTTTTTAAACACATATTGCTTAGATTTGATTTGTGATATACTCCAAAACCATTTCTCCGTAGCTGCAACTTATCTAATAGTGGCTTTCTCATATCTGTACAAATGCTTCTTTAGATGTTGTAGTTGTTTTACATATTCAGTATAATTTTAATTGATGATAATTAGAAGAAATTAAAAACATTGGCTCAGTGACATTTAGGGAATTCTAAAAATTTTCAGTGAGAATCTTGAATATCAACTTTTGCTTTTATTTCTCTTGATTTTTGTATTTTATCACTGTTGTTAAAAAAATATTCAAAACATTAGAGCTTTAAACCACCTAGAGTGAAACCACTCAGTCTGCATTTGAAATGGCTAAAACTTATGTATTTTTTTTTCAGGGTCGTCCTGTAGCTAGATTACCACTCCCTTTTTACTGAATTTTTTTAGTGGAAGCATTGGAAGGACATTTATTTTTTCTGGTAATTTCTATAACACAATTTATTTATTTGATTATTTATTTTATTTTGTCATCAGCTCAGGCATAAACTTTTGGTTTTGATTATGTTCCACATCATGGCTTTCTTAGACCATGTTCTTGAAGATATGCGTTTGCATGCAACTAATGTGGTTGAAGTGGCCCACAGTTAAACATGTGTTTGCATCTTTGGAGAACTGAGTCTTTACTTTGAGGTCTCCAGGGAAGCAAGCCAGTCTGCTTTCCTCCCTGGAGAGTGTCTTGTGCATTATAACAACAACAAATAATATGAGGAATGCGTATATTTTCTTATTCCAGCATATTATTCAAGTGCCTGCAGATTTCTTTGCCAAATACTTTTGTTGTCTGATGACCTTTCCATCATTAGTATGAATTTCCCTTCAAGGCAGGCATTTTTCAATCAACGGTAATTTGCATATAATTTATCAAGAGAAAAGAAAAGCAAAATAATTTTATTTAAAGATTTCCCTTTGTTTTAAGTGTCATTAGCAGTTCTGACTAATCAGATTTTTACAATCTCATCAGGCGCTTTTAGAAAATCTCTATGAACTCATCTAGAGGATGCATTTATTCCTAAGTGTCCTGTATTGCATTACAGCACAGTAACAAGTCACCGACTGCTACAGATGTTTATGTGAAATGCAATTAACACTCTGCCAATTTAGTTTTTATAGGGACACAATCAATTTTTATTCATTTTAAAGCTGGAATGCTTTCTTTTATTGTGTGCTGCCTCTCTGCTGATTATATAGCTAAACAAATTATTCTGTTTGTAGTAAATGGGAGTGTATAGGCAGACAGTACTGTGCAATGGGTCACATATAAGATAGGAATGAAATATTTGGATTATGTAGAATTTGGATGAACTAAGAGCTAATTTAAATACATTTAAGTTATCTTTATTGTTTTAAAAGGTCACATAGAAATGTGATTGCTGGTATTTAGAGACAGTTTTTAAATCCCAGTCTTGGTTCTCCGATGTGCTTAGTGTCCACAACTACCATGGCTTTCATTATTAAGGAAATAGGAAAATCAGTTTGTTCAGGCTCTCCTTTAACCATGACATTTTCTCAAGTACTTGACTTAGTTAAAGTATTTGCAGTGAGCAATGCTAAATTATTATGCAATAGTCTTTGCTGCATAAAGAGACTCAAAGTGGTACACTCAGGAAACATGGGTATATTGTTGTAGCTAAGAGCTTTCAAAGAGTTGTGAAGAATGGAGTTTTCTAGATGGTCCCTGTTGGGTAATATTTTTTAGATATTAAGAGTGATGTCAAGTCAGGTAAACAGAAGTCAAAAAAGAAGACTGGAGGTGGCATGAATGTAAGGAAGAATTTTTCTTAGAATGAGCTATCTTCTGCATTTAGCAAAACTATTGATAAAATTGGCTTATTCTCATGCAGAAGACATTTTTTCTAGGTGGTGGTTCCACCTCTTATCCTGGCTTTGGTGATCACATGCAGAATCTGTAAAAGTAGCTCTTTCTTACTTTAGCTGCATGCCCATATTGCTTCCTATTCCTTCCTTATGCTTTTGTTCGCTTTTCTTCCTTGACTTTTGGGATGTGTTGATCTGCTTTAAAGAAAGCTTTTCAAAGAGTTTCCCCCTGCCTGTGCTCAGTGTGTGGAGCTGTATCTCCAGGCTGGCCAGGGAGATGCTTGATCCAGGTTGCCCACAGGCCACCTGCAGGTGGCTTGTCCTTGGGAGGGACTGGTTGATGCTCTGGGCATCCCCACAGTGTTACTCCAACAAGCAGTGTCAGCACTGTCTGGGCACTAATACTGATGTCTTTTCCCGAGTGGATCCTCCTGATCACTCTTCTTCCTCTTGGTCAGTTCTAGTGTTCATTCCCAGGGTGTTCCCACCTCTTGTTGTTTCATTTTCCAACCCCTGGTCCTGCATTGCCCCTTACAGCCCTGCATCCCCATTTCCTGTCCTCGCTAATCCTTAGCTTTCTTCCTTCCTCTGCTCACTGGTCTGCCTATTCTCTGTGCTTTTCTCAGCCACAGAGCTCATTTTCTCTCTCAGCTACCCTTCTTTCCCTGCATTTAAATCAACTTCTTTCTCTGTCCTTTGTAAACACAAGACAGAGAATGAGGGGAAGGAAAAGATCATTAAAAAGAAGATAAATTCCATTCCTGACCTAATTTTATGAGACAGCCCTCAGAATTCCTCAAAGCATGCCAAGTGTGAACAGATTGGTCCATAGGACTGATTTGCTAAAATGTGATATGTTGTCAAGTCCCTCCCACAAGCTGCAGTTTTCCAGGATTGACTATTTTTTATGAGATTCATACTAAAGTTAATTTTTTTTAAGTTAATAATAATTTTGTCCTGAAATGAATTTCACGTTCCTAATGTATTGCTCAAGTTAAAAAAAAAATTATAATTATTTTGGATATGGGTGGAATTGCTTTCTTTCTTATAATTCTAGAAACGACTGAACACTTTTGCCTCACATTTTATATCAATCAACATGATATTGGGAGGCTGTAAACTTGTTGTGGAACTTGTTCACCTAGTAGTTAAAATGTGTGTACACTTAAGCTTTCTAGGCTTCTGCCAGCCAAGCTGGGAAACTGAAAAGCCATTTCTTCTGCAGCTGCCTTGACACCCTTTCCCTGTCAGGCTGCAAGGCTTTAAGTGTTTTTATAGCCCCCGTCACTCAGAGAATGTTTTTATTGTGCCTACTGGCAGAACCACCTCTGTGTAACCTGTGTAACTATTAAAATACTTTTAGTTTCAGAGAACACAGTAAGCATGTGCATCCTATGTGTGTTTAAAGCCCACATTCACATCCTGTGAATTTTTGCTGCGTGTTTCAGAGAGGTTTCTTGCCTGTCAAGTCTTATGAATCCTCGTACTTTTTTTAACCATAACCAAAATGTTAATTTACTTGGCATGCAGTACCACTTTGTTGCTGAATTTTCTTGACCTCAAGCACTGAGACAGAAATTTAACTTAAAGCACAGAAGTAGTTTTCTTAAATTTGAACTGTGACTATAAATAATGCACATGCTTTTGTGTAATGAAATAATTCATATTTCCCCACAAATTTAGTTATAAACTACTAAAGTTAAATTTTTAAAGCTAAGATCTCTATAAAATGCATCTAAGAACTTTATACAGAGGACCACAACACAAATCTAAAGTATTTACGGTTTATATTAAACCCCTTTACTTTAGATTGATCATGTCAGGATGTTCATGTGTTCAGAGAAAATGTATAAAGGTTTTGTTTTCTTTTTCTTATGTTTTTCACCTGATCTGGCTTTCTGTGACAAGTAACAGAGAATTAGCACCTTTGGTGCTGATACTAATAACTCTCAATGCAGGGTTTTCTGAGGCCTCCCTGCAGACAGCATGAAGGCTTCTTGTTTCACTTCTTAAAATTTATTAGTATTCAAGTTCAGTGAAGCCTAGATGAATAATTGCAGAGAATAAACACCCCTAGGAAGTATGAACAAGGTGAGCTGTGGAAGCAGCTCTTAACACTGAAATCAGATGAGATCTGCATTTGGTTCTTTCATGTTTCTCCTGCGATTTTTTGAAGGGAAATGCTACAATGACAATGACCATTTTTAATAGCACGCTGTAATTACCACAGAATTAGGACACAAACTATCATGAAGCATGCAAAAAAAAAAAAAAAAAAAAAGAGAAAAAGGCTGAAAATGACCAACAAGGACACTTTAATGAACACTTCAATGCACCTCAAATGAAAACCAGATGTTCTTTGTTAACTTCGGCAGTAAGCCTTCTGTTCCGATTGAGGAAATTGTACCTTCATATTTTTTTGTATGTTTAATAGATAATATGGCAGAGGTATGTTTCTGTACCTTTCTGAACCTTTATGGCATATTTAACGTTGCTGATATAAATAATAACCCATAGTGCTGGAATTTTATCATTTGAACAGTGCAGTGTGTTTTATTTAAGAAAACCCTGTAACACAATTTGCTTAGCAAATGGAAAATATTTTTGCCAAATCACTATTGAAAAACTACAAAAAGGACTATTTCCTTACCATTTCACTGCACCAGTAGGAATACTGTGAATAAAATGATGCTGTAAATAGATTTTCAGCATAATTTTGATTTAATAGATCATAAATGCCTTTTTTTAGCTATCCATTCTCCAAGTTCTAGTGGGACTGCCTAGGGCTGGCAAATCAGCCGCTGACAGGAAACGAAAAATTCCTGGGAGAATTAATCACAAATATTTATGTGCATGTGTGAATATCAGTATACACCTAGACATTCAGAAATATATAGCATTGCATATAATCCCTGGATTTTAGAAGCATATTGGCTTGTAGAGCACCTACAGCTGCTAAGTTTGGCATTAGTCCTTCTGTTACCTGTGTAAGCCTGCAGTTCTACTGCAAACACAAATTCAAAGACACTGGTGGAGCCTGGCAATGTTGAATCTTCAGCCTTTAAGAAAAGGATTTAATCAGAGATGTTCAGAACTTATTCTGGAAATCCATAGGATTTTATAAGTTCACTTCTTATTTCTCCGGATCATCAGGTTGTCCTGCAGCACATGGTGTGTGGCCACCTAAGTCATTAGTAAGTGCTGAGGATCCTGTCCCTGCTCAGGAATGATACAGATTGCCCCTGCCCAGAAATGATACAGATAATTTTCCTGTACCATCTGCTTCCCTTCCCATCAGGAAAAGTGAAAGTAGAAGCACAGAGAAGTCATGGTGAAACTTTCTGCTCTGTGTTTCATTACTTGTTGGACTGTGTTAGTGAAGTACAGGGTGGGCTGCTATTTGTTTTAGCTGGAGGTGAGGAATGGAGAAGAATAGTCAGCTTCTTGGAGCTGCCTCTCTCCACTATGTCTGAACATAGTTTTAGGATTATGTATATTGTACTATTTCATGAATTAATAATGTAATATGAATCATTACAATCTGCCAATCAAGGCCTACTGAATGGAAATGCAGTGTAACATGCCAAGATCTACTGGGAGACAATTTAATTTATGGCTTATTGACTAAGATTTGTTACCATTTTCTTTTGAGCTTTTAATATATGCTAAGTAAGGCTTTATCAAGACTTCTATAATAAGTGGTGTAGGAAATCAGGAAGACTAGCATGCAGTGGCTAATGCTGAGCAATATACTAAAGCTACATGTTCTTGCTTTGTGCATTATTTCTTCTGGAATTAATATTTAATTATTTAGCCGTTTATGTGTTTTAACAGTTAATAACTTAGAATGTTAGGATTATAGAAAAATTCAGTTTGAAAGGCAATCCAGGAGGTCCCTCATTCATCCTCCTGCTCAAAGCAAGATCATCCATAAAGCCAGAGCAAGTGACTCAGGGGTTTATCTAGTCCCATCTTGAAAAACCTCCAAGTTTTTAACCTCAGGGTGAAAAAGATTTTCCTATTATACACTCCAAAACTCTTGAGTTTCAGCTTGTGCCTGCTGTCTTGAATCCCCCTACCAGGCATCAATCAATGTTAAGAGCCTGTCTCTTGTCTTCTTGATGACCTTCTTGCAGGTACTGGAAGGCTGCAATTAGGTTCCCCTTTACCTGCTAAAAGCAGTAGATTTTGTGTGATTTATTCCACTGGCTAAGCCACATATTTTTTTTGAGAAATAAAGACTACGTTTTAGCTTTTAAACAACTCTCAACAGCTCTCTGTTGGCATTTTAGGTCCTCCAGATTTTTTGCCTTCTTTGTTTGTTAGGACCATGCCCTTCCATGCTGTACCAGTGTTGGTCTGACATCAGTGAGTGGTTGTGAGTGTTGTGCTCAGAGGTTCAGTTTGGGGAGAACTGATATGTTGGGAGGGATATTTAGGTTGTGAATACTCAGAGCTCTGTGTTGCATGCACAGTGTGTGTCTTCACATGATAGGAGTAATCTGATGTTTGTATTACACAAGATTCCTCCAAAGGTCAGTGGATCTCTCCTCTCTTCTACTGTTCCCACTTAATCTATTCAGGAGGTCATGCTGTCTTGGCATCCTTTTTGCTTTCTGCCCTTTTGATGGGATTTTAAACTTTAAAATGAAAGTCATATGTGTAAAGCTACTGGGAATATGAGTTTATCTTCAGAGAGCTTCTGATTTGCTGATCTTCACCAGATTATATCATTTAACTACTACTTAGTATTTCATAAAACTCGTAGGACATCTGCTCCTTGATTGCTGTCTGGTTTGCTGTGCATTTCTTTAGCATAGTTAATTTTCAACATGAGGTGTCTCAAAAAATATTCCTACTATGAAAACTGATTCTTCTGTTTTTATGAACATTTAAAATTTTTAAATTAAAGGGTAAATAAAATAAAATAAATGAATCTCAGCCTTCTGAGGATGTATTTCAGAGTTGTCATTAGCTGTCTTCGTTACTTTGCATTCAAGAATGTTTTGTTCCTGTATCTGAATTAAGACTGGACTTAAGGGAGTAGGTGGGGACATTCCCATACATGCTCAAAGGGAATTAAAGGGCGTGTCTTATATTTGTTTCAAGGAAAAATGCTAAAATTGACAAAATATAAGCATTTTATGTATCAATCCCATTTTTTATATTTCCCATTTGAAAATAGAGATCCTGTATATGCCTAGAGAAAGAAGTGAAAATCGGTTACTTTCCAGCCAGTAGTTCAAGAATATAGAAGTGACCTATCCAGCTGTATTAATGAGTTTGCATCCAGCAGTTGCAGCACACCAGAAATTACTTTGTTAAGGTGTTGGAAAGACCAGATTCATAGATATTTTTGGAGCCTTGCTCATCTCTCACAAATTTATGCTTGGCTCCAATGTTTCTGTCCTTATAGGGCAGCTGAGAACTTGTAGCTAGGTTGTGTGAAGCTGAGACTTTCATAAAGTCTTAATGAAATATATCCAAAAGATCATTTCCAGCATAAACTGTTGGCAGGAAACATAAAGAATTCCTTGAGATTCTTTGATAGTTTTATGCTTGGTATCTAGATTTTTTTTCCCCCAAAATATGTATTATTTCTACTGTAAAGGCTCAGTTTGCATTAGTTAGGTGTAGAGATAGAAAGCTTTTCCTTTTGATTTCTGTCTTTGTGGAAATGAGTGGCAGTTTAGCATTTTGTTCTCATTCTTGGAAGACTTGATGGAGGTTTAGTGCCACCTGAGACTGTGGAGAGATGTACGAGATGGAGGGACAGAAAGCGTGAGGAGAGAAGCATGCAGATCCCAGATCCTTCTGAATATCAAAAGTTGTGATCATTTGGGTTTGATGATAGCTACTGATGTACAGAATCAATGTATGGATAGATAGAGAGTTTGCTCTTTGACCAGATTTGTTGACTTTTGTTTGATTGCATCCCTACAGTGTCTTTGGAAGGGTTCATTTAGCAACATGTAAGCTGTCCAAGTTCTACAGATTTTGACCAGTTCTACCAGAGAATCCCTCCCATGCTACAAGCAGGAAAAATATTAGTGTTGTGTTTTGGTTTCTTTCTATTTTAAGTAGATTTTTTTCTCCGGCATAACTGAAGTTTTGTTGTTCATTATGCCAACTGGTATGTCTCATGGAGAACTGAGGTCATGGAAATCGGCTGGGGAAGGACTTCACAGCAGAAGGAAGGAGTCCAGAAATGGCAGTAAAACTGTGGTTTTCCATTTGGTTATTGAGGCCTATTAAATTTATGTTTAACTGAACAAACTTACAAGATATGGATTGATACACTGAGGGAAAAACCTCTGGGGTCATTCCTGTATTTCAAGTTGTAATAATTGAAAGTGTAAATTCTTGTGCTATTGCTTGGGTTTTTAATATAACAGCTAGGCTGAAATACTGATTCATAGGACTTGTGGAAATAATACAGTATATACTTATTTGGGAAGTAATTCCCAGGTTTAATTTATATATTTTAAATAGATCATGCAAAGTTTATCCCAATGTCATTATAAAAGAGATTCACTTCTTCTTGAAGTGATAATACTACACCAAAATTATGTTCACAGAAGTAGATTTCGAAAGAAATATTAGATAATTCAAAAAAGCCCCAAATGCACAATAACTTGGGTGCATATGCAGTTTTAGAAATGAGTTTTGGTTTGCCTTTAAAAGGGCCATATCACGGGTATTTCTTCTATTGCCTCCTAGTTCCTGTGCTTTGAGGCAGGCGTGCAGTAAGCAGAGCTTCACAAAGGCGTTTACTGGTGCCAAGTACCAACTCCTCACTAGGAGATGCTGATGTGTATAATCAGGTTAGAGAACAAGCTGCTGATGCAGCTCAGTTACAATATTTCCATACTGTACTGTGGTGATTTCACTGTTAGAATACACGGAGCCACTGTTCTGCCACATGTGAATGGTAAATTTTGCAAGTACTGGAGTAGAGCATGAAAACTCTGACTGCCAAAGTTTGGACTTTTAGGTGGCTGACAGGAATTCTGTTAAAGAAAAGAAGGTACGAAAACAGAAATTTTATTTCTTAGATAGATTCACATCAAAATATCTCCACGTTTCTTATTTGATTATTTTTTCTCTTTTCTATCTTATTGGAATTTTATCATGCAGTCTGGGAAAGCAGGAGCAGATTTCTATGAGTAGAAATCACAGATTGTAATTCAAATCTACAGCATGATCACTGTTGCAACATCATGTGTAGAAATCTGCTGGGGTTTTGGGATAAGAAAACTAGTTCCTGGAGGCAGGAGGAATTAATTTTGTAGCTTAATAAGAAAAATAGAAGGTCCCACTTCTAAGAAAACAAAATTCCTCTTCTCTGAATGCCATAAACTTTGGATACCAGTCAGAATATTTTCAGCATTGAAGTTATGGTCCAATAAGACATTGTGGAAATGCAGTCTGAAAAAGGGAAAAAAATTACTACTGTATTTGTCCTGTATTTTATATAAAACAGGGGAACTCTCAATTTTATAATGCTTTGTGTGGTTTACTGGAGATCTCTTTTACTGGATATCTCCTTAGAGAAGATGTGAAGTGGATGGAGAACTTAATCTGTTCTTGAAGCACTATAGTCATCAGAGATCTTACTTCCCAGCCATTTGAATTGAATAATCTGTAATAAAATGTACACAAAATTTTAAGCAGATAACCGTGCCTGAAGAAGTTTATTTATAGAAAAGAACATCTTAATTTCAGTACATTGTCTCTGAAACTCATTTCAGAGGCACCAAGAATATCTAAATCTCATGGAAATCAGGCAACTGGATTCTGGGTACCCTAGACAGAAAACATAGCCACTTTCATTTTCTCAAGACATGTATATTTTTGTTTGTTTGTTTTTAAAGAAATAGATGGAAGAGGGTATCTTATAACAAAAAATATTTTGTGATAATTTTTCTTTTTCTTTTCATTTTGCAAATCCCCACTAGAATAAAAACCATTCCTTTTTTAAAAGCCAAAACATTAATCAGTCAGGCTATTAAACTGTAAGAATCTAAATATAACAGCTGAGAAGGGAAGAGGCACTACATCTCTGTAATGACTTGTGAATGATTCATTTGTGTCAGTGTAAAATTAAACACCTCCTTTTTATACAAAGTAAGGAACTGTTTGTGTTTTCAATGCTGAAGGAGGTGCTAAAGCAAATAACAGAGCAGGGGCAAGAAAGCCAAATGGCATTGTATTTGTTCAGCTTCAGGAGGGGGTGGTCAAAAAACATGAGTAACAATGCTGAAAGCACTGAGACATATTTTGGTATGAGGTAACCAGCGAGTGTGGAAGTGTAAATCCCTCGGAGAACATTGTGAGACACAATGAGGTTCCTGCATTCGTCATGTGAGTCACCGAGAAATTGAACAAAAAACCAGACAGATACAGTGTATTTGGATTTTTCAAGAAAGGTTTAGATTCTAACAAGAAATAATCCAGAAACATGTTACTGCTAAACTTCCATTTAGATTGAAAAGTGTCTGGGTGAATAAAAAACAAATAGAAATCGGAGATTGATATTCATCACGTAAAACCTTCAGCATCTATAATAAAAATACTTTGATTAATGTATCTATTAATCAACTAAAAAGAGGATGGCTTGGAGAGATGGCAAATTTAAGACAAGATAATTTAGGTGAAGATTAGGAAAGGCCGAAGAACTCCTGTGGGACTTCATAAAACTGGCAAATATGATGCAAACTATTTGGTAGGCCAATGTGAGCTGCTATAGTCATAGCTCCTAGAGATATTTGAACATCATTTTGTGTAGCTCATTTCCACTTCTGCTCATAGCACAGCATCAAGCAAAAATTAAAATTGTGTCATTGATACTAGAAAATGTTTTCTTTGTGCAAGTAATAGCCCTGTGTTACTGATAGAAGAAAAATCACTTTTAAGGTTGAGAAAGATTTAGAAGGGTACTAACAAAGGTAAAGCAGATAATAAGAGAGGTAATAAAAATATTTTTTATGTATGTTACATAATCCTTATGCTTCAGAAGGTAAAATTATGGGCAACTGTATCCCTCTGTTTTTCTAAAAGAGTGATTGTTATCTCTCTGATAAAAATGTCTGGTACCATCAGACAAACTGCAAACCTGCGGTGCTACAGTGGTCATTGTAAAGATAAAAGTTTCTAAATGAGAATGCTTGTGAGTGTACAGGTCATTGAAAAGTGAAAGTTCAGATTGCAAACTCATCTATTTAGCTTTTGGATCTTTCGCATTTATTGTCTGCAAGGTGACACTTCTGTCTTATCTGTAAAGATATAACCTTCAGTATTCATATTAATTCATAACTGATCACCTGCAAATGAGCTAACTACTTAGACTTGTATGGTTTTAGTATCCTAGCCTAGCTAAGTGCTTCTGGAGACTTAAAGCTCAAAACTCAGCCCACTCAAAAAGCTTGTTAATGGCTCCCACGTGACACAGCTATCAATTTTTTAGTATCAGATATACATGCTGTATCCATTATAACTTTCACTTAGGGGCAGGCTTGCCCTAACTGTACAGAAGATTGTAAGGCTTTGCTTTTATTTTTGGTCTGAAAGAAGGAAAAAAAAATAACAGTGCTAGACGAGAGTGAAACTGTATGTTGCAAAAGGAAATGTTTGCTGTGAGTCTGGCAGAGGGAGGGCCTGATGCACTGCAAAGGCTTGCAAGATTCTCTCTCTGTTTTTAACATTTCCCAGGTTGTTTAAATGTGCATTGTAAGCAATGATAAAATGACAAGTTATCATTGATCTGTCCTTTCCTCCATCTCAGAGGGATTCATTAAATAATGCATGTACCCATGTGAATTACCCTTCTTCACTACACTATCCCCAGACCATTAGCCAAATATAGCATCAGCAGCATCTTTCAACCCCTAAGAACCCTTTGGCTTTCATTTAATTAAATTATCCCATTATGAAAACTCTTATAATGAGATTAAATTTAATTATTTATTAGACACTTATTTGCACTAGGGAACCTATCAATTATGCATGGTTGTGCTAAACATTTTTCAATCCATCACCTTTTCTTTTCATGGAAGGTGCAATTTATTAAGTGCAACTGAAGTACTGTAATAGAAGAGCTCTAGCAGAAATGTGCATGCCATATTAGTTCAATTAATTGCAAATGCAATAGGAAAACAGAAATATGAACATTTATCCTCTCTTTTTGAAATAAAGAACACTGACAGTACTGCATATTTTGCATTTATTTGGTGCATCTCATTTTTACATCCTACCTAATAAAGTTCATGGACAGTCATTTTAAATCATGATTTTGGTTGTATTTTGTGTGTTAATGATTTCAAATTGCACAAAAATTCAGACATAAAGCCTAATTAGAATAGTTCAAATAAATGTTTGGAGCACACTGTGACTTGTTAAGTACACACAGTAATTGAATTGTTTATAGAAGACACTAATGTTCTTATAATATGAATTAGACAATCATAAAGATTAGATTTTAGGCAACTTGTTAAGTCATAAAACCATAAAACATCATCAGTCATGTATCTTCTTGATAAGCATTTGGATGTGAAGGCAAAAGCTGTAAGCTACCAATAATTGTTTCAAGCAAGATGACATTTTCTAATGAATTTTAAGAAGATATAAATGTCAATACAGCTGTGAGCTTTTCTTTTATAAGACCTTGTCAATATGTAATTAATTATTCAGCTGGAGTTCTGTGTGGCTCAGGGCAGCATTTCAAAGAGCTTTTCTTTTATAAATCGCAAAGTCATCATAAGATTGCTTTTAGTTGATTCTTCTTTTTTTGCATTTAGAAATTGTGCGTGTATAAAAGCTCATGAACACCTATGAGGTGGCATATGAGTGTAGTGAAAAAGTGAGGAGCAAGAAGCTTTTTGGGAGCAGTAGGTTTTAGCATATGCTTTTAATACATTGCAAAGTTCTGCCTTGCTTTAAAAGTGCTCGTGTTTCATGTTCAGATTTGAATGGGGGTCAAACAGAAAGATTTATTTCCTTTTTTTCCTCACTTATGCATGTAAGAGGATGTTTGCTTCATTAACTTTGAAATTCACTGGCCAAATAGACTGCATATTTTAGAGGATTTAAGTAAATGTGCCCCAAAGTTCACACAAATTACTATAGAGCATTTCAGTCCTCATCTTGAAGGAATGAGACATGATGCATCTGTTAATAAAAACAAAAGAGTACTGCTTGTATTTGGCAAAACAGTCATATTTTGTACTTAAGACTTTATCAATGTCACCTGTTGTTATTATTTGGTACTTTCTTCCTGAAAGTCAGCACAGTTAATTAAATCTCAGTGTACCCTAGTGGGTTTGATAGGATGGCTTTATTCCTGTGAGGGAGATTGCATTCATTAGGACAACTTTCCAGATGATATTCAGAACCTAAGTTTGCTTCTTGGTATGCTGCATTTGCCAGCTGAGAATTTAGCTCTTATTGTCCAGAACAACCACTTATCTCCCACTTGGATAGATATGGTCATGTGTAAGATTGGTATGTAGTTACACTGAAGTTCTTTCTTCTGTTGAAGTACTAAGATCTTATATGAAGCAAGTGGTGGTTCCATAACTAGTAATTTTTGGTTTCTGACACTTCCTCTGCAGAACCAACCCTCTGAATGAAGCTTAAAAATAGTGTCTAGAGGAAAACCTTTACAACATTACAGTACAATGAGATTACCATCTGCAAATCCTTGAATAGTGAAAGGGTGAGTTACATCTACATCTTCTCAGCCTAAAAGCAGCATTTTAATATATTTTTCAACAAGTTACAGCAAAAACTTAATTTTAACTTTGGCAAAGATTGCTGTATTTTGTGTTCTGAAACCTTGTTGCTGCAGTTAGCTGTGGAACAGCCCATCTTTGTCTGTGTTGGGGGCTGGTAAATTGGCAGTGGTTATTCTCATTTTTCCCACTGTATAATCAATTGGCAGCTTTGAACTCTGCTTTGAAATCTCTTTCAAGGATCATGTACACTACACACTACAATATGTTAGCAAATAATTTTAAATGCATACTTGAGACATGAAAATGAGATTAAAATAAAAATGAACATGAAAAGGCATGCTTGAGATATGACATCTGTCAGCCACCTGCTTAAATTATAGCTATCCAGTCAGGCCAGATGTACTGGTAGGTGTATGCACTTTCTACACCTATATTGCCTGAAAGTTTCAGTTTTTGCAAATTGACTGTGGTTGCAACTCTCCATATACTCACTTCTCTCTTTCTTTTACATATGATATCTTTTTTTTTCAAGTGGTACAAAAAAAGGGAGCTTTCTAAGAGCTTCAAATGCTGGAGCATTACAGAACCATAAAACCAGCTTATATTGTGGAGCAGGGTTTTATTTCATACATCTTCTCAATACTTTGAACACAAGTTTTGACAGTGTTACTTGAGCAAAGACATGATCTATGAGGAAAAGTAGAATTTCAGTGATGAATTCATCATTGGTATGAAAAGCTTGTAGGCAGGCTTTTCATCTACAGTTTGTTAAAATCCTTTATCTTTTGCATTTAATAAAGACCACAATAAATAGAATAATACATAGGTATCAATATCATTAAAATCTACTGATTTCAGCTGTATTCAGCTTTTGAGCTTTATTTTTAACACTGAGGGTGAAAACACATGACATGGCCCAGTCTAGTTGGTTGTAATCTCTGGTCAAGTGATTTTGGTCAAGTAATCTTTGTCTTTATGAATGAAGGACAGAATCAGTTTAGTATGGTTCTGAATTAATATAATTTTAAAATGTTTTAAAAGAAAGATACTGAATTTAGTACCAGTATTACTTAAAGGCATGGAGTTTCCACCTTTGTTGTTTGTTTAGTGCTTTCCCTTTCCATAAGTGCTTTACTAGAAACAGATTTCTGCAGAGGAGTTAAGATAGTAGTAAAAATACTGTTGTATAAGGGAAATTATATTAAAAAGAAAAAACTCGTTAAAACCAGAGGTAAACATGGGTTTTCAGAAAATCGCAGGATACAATAAATTTTTTAGGACATTCTCAATGTAAAGACTTTTCAGCTTTTTTATTCTTGCAGCTTTTAAAATATGTTTTTTATAGGAGAGTCTTCATTTAGTTCAGGTGAGAAGATTCCTGATTTGAGACTTGCTTGTTTCTGGAAAAAAAATCCTTTTCAACAGAGCATTGATAATTTTCCCAAATCAGATAACTCTAGCTGGAAATCATCAAGGCATCGGGTCATTAAGTGAGGATGAGATACTCTTGCTTCATCTCTCTCTGATGCAAAGCTTTTTTCCCACCATTTTAGGCCCTGAGCTTGCCAACAGTCTTCCCTTTTGCTTTGGAACAAGCTGACAGCGTCAGGCATTCCAGCAGGCTGTGTAACAAAGACCTACTTGGTGGAAAATCAGGTTATTTATGAGCTTGTACATGGTGTCCATTGTTGTTGGCCTGTAGTTCTTTTCTGGTGGTCTCATCCTTCCTTGCATTGCCATGGTGCCTTTGATTTTATTTTTTGGTATCCACCAAAGTAGACTGAAAGAATGGGTGAAGAAAGATGCTCTTCATTGACATCACTCTTATTATCTGCTGCTATGTGGTGATGAAGAGAAAGTCAGTCTGACCCATATATGAGATAGGAGAGTCCAGCTGTTAACAGCATCAGGTCTGAGATTGTAAAAAAGAAAATGCAAGCGATCTATAATATAAATAAGAAGTGAGTTCTTGATTGCAGCCATAGCTGGTCCCTGAAAGGAAGCAATGCACAATGAAACCAGGGAAGGTTTTTCTCTGTAGTGTTGTTTTCCTTCCTTCAGCAGCTCGATAGGATGAACCTAATTTCTTGAGGTATAGTTTTGCTCTTGTAGGTAGGGACTGGAAGGCTTTTGTGTGACAACTGACAGATCTTACCCTCTGGGGAACTGTCTTCCTATGTAAAATGAAGTTGCCCTGTCAGCAAAATCAAAAACTTCATTAAAATAGCTGAACAGAACTGTAAATGGAGACCAGGCAGTTTCTTGTTATAACCTGGTTTACTAAAGCAAAAAGGCTTTTGCAACCACATTCTTTGTATATGTCTGTCTAGCTGCATGTCTCCTAATAATAACTTTTCAATTTCTTGGGAAATCTCAATCCAATCTGATGGAAAGCTAGCCAGCCTCACATGTGTCACATTTCTTTAAGTTTTAGGAAAACACAAAGATGGGTTGTGGAAAGTGTATAGAGGTGTCCTCGGTGGATGAGAGGCTAAAGACAAATGTATCTTTGGGTGGACATGTGTGAACCTCTGGGATAGGGCTGCTGTGTACTGATGGTGGTATGGTTGGAGGCATGCTGGTCTCCAGTGCAGGCAAGCTGCCTTTTGGTCCTAAAGGTGCTGCTGTTGACACAACCCCTTGTGTGTCCCTGTCCCCAGACTGGGGTGTTGGCAAGAGGTAATGGTTGGTCTGTGTCAACCCCAAGCTATTGCACCCTCAGGACTTCCAAGCCCAGAGAACTCACTTTTAAGCAGCTTACATCCCAAAAGCATACCCTTTCCTCTCCAGAACACCAATCCCATCAGCAAACCTCTCCTTCTTCCCTGCCACTTGATTCTCTTGGCTTAAGCCACCCCATGATTTTCTCTTTAAGTTTCTCAACACAGAAGCTCCAAACCCATTGCAGCTGCTTCACCACTAGATTTCAGCCTGGTTCCAAGAGCTGCTCTGAGCTCCCACTGTTCATTGCCTCTGCCTCCATGGGCAGTGGATCTCCTGAAGTTATCTGTTTGGGGAAAATGTCCTCCCTTCCCCCACTCCTGGTTTTCTGGAGATGTAAAAAAACTGGTCAGGAGCAGCAACTGTGAAAATTGAAGCCTGTGAGCTATAAAACAGAGGGAATCTCTGGCAAGGCCCTGTAAGTAACTCTAAGCCTGTAATTCTCTGCTCACAGCCTTGCTCTAAAATACCCTGGCTGACCTTCCTGGCACATTGTGGGGAAAGTTCAAATATAGCCAAATGCAAAAATCTTTCATTTATACTTGCTGTCATTAGCTTCTGGGACAGGAATGTCAAAGCACGGTTTCTCAGACTGCTTGAAGGGTTACAGGTTGATTATCTCTAGTTTTAGGGGTTCTTTTGATCTTCTTTTTTTTTTGTAGTTGTACTTTTTATTATTTTAGAAGTTCCCAGGATACTGATACTCTTATGCATCTAAAAGGCATTTTAGCAAAAATATTAATGGAAATATCCTTAGAGATGAGGATTAGGAGCAGCACAAGGAATAGAATAACCCTCATTAGGCTGGAGACTTTTTCTTCTGAGTATAAAACACTATGAGGTATCTGTATGAAAAGACTCCATGTCCCTTCTGTATTTATAGATTGCAGAGTGGGAGATGCAGACAGTGCATACCCAGAATTAGACAGTTATTTTAGATGGTGGAAAGCAGGAGGGAAATTTTCGAATTAGAATGTGAGAACATAAGCATGTGACTTATTCAAATTAATAGGAACTTCATAGTGTAGTCTCTATGCACCACTTTGAAAATTTCCCGGGGTGTTTTTATGCAATCAGAATATTATGCAGGAGATGAAGCAAAAGCCAGCGTAAATCGAAAGTGATCACATAATTTTACACGTTTTTAATTATTGTCATAAACTCCACTTTATTCCAGAAATAAAAAATACATGTGAATGAAGTAGCTAAACACCAAAGAAAACTGTTTTGGCAACTATTTAGAAAGGAAATATTTTTTAATTTACCTTCTAATGAAGTCACTAAACTTGCTTGCACATTTAGCAAACATATTTAAAATCTTTACTCCCATGTATGTATAAAACCCCCCAAAATACAGATTATTGCGTCACTCTAGAGGAGGTGCTGAAGTCAATCAGATCACCAGATATCAAACAACCTTCTGGTAATGTATCCAGAGTCTTAATTTAATCTCAATATTGGGTTAAACTAATTATTTGTATTCTGAAGCCTGTAGCAGCACTGAAGGGTGATATGAGAAAGGTGTAGGAGGTAAAAGGAAAGGCCTCTGCATTTGCTTCAGAACCCGTCTATCCACTGTGTACTGTGTCCAGTTACTGCTGGCTTAGTAAAAGACACATGGTGCTTATCATTAGTTAAGTCATGAATGGTGTTAATTTTATTATCCACTGGGCTTTCATTCAACATCATAAATCCAAAGCAAAGCTCGTGGTTTCTGATTGTCGGTTCAGCTCCAAGAAAGAATGAAAGATGAAGCAGTTGTGTCTGAAAACAAATATCATATGGTGTCTGCATCCCCTCCAAAACTCAAGAGCCACAGAACTAATTTCAGCTGTTAGTGCATTACTGTACCACCTTGGCTTTCCCAGGACAGATGCAGCAGGTCAAAAAATGACAATGCCTGTAAAATGAGAATAATTCTGAATCAATATAGCCCTTAAAAAACCTGGCATGAAAAGTAGATATTCTGCAGCTTTCCCTGTCTACCAAGTGGTTTTCACATTTTGAAGTCTTGTCAAACCAAGCAGCAATCTCTGCCAAATAATTCCGTCACCAATTAGTCTGTCATGGGCTTTGTCAGTTCATCTTGACTTCTCTGCCCTGTAGACTGAATGCTGGATGCAAAAGATCAGAGAAAATAAATGTTTTGCTTTCTCTCTAAGGATCCTCAGCTGCTGAAGTTGTGAAGCAACAAAATTCCTCTCTAAGACCCCATACTCAAAAAAGAAGCAATCACATCTCCAGCTGGACCAAGAGTCTCACACCATTCCTAGCAGGATGTGGTGTAGGAACGGTTAGAGGGGTAAGGAGAAATATATAACAAATTGATCGGTATCAGAGAAAGTAATCCCCTACATGTCACAAAGAAAATACAAACAACTTGTTGATCCTGTAGGATATCTAAGAGAGTAAATTCCCCTGGCAAATACGTGTGGGTATTCTCCCAGAGAAGGAGACTTTAATTGGCTCGTGTAAAGAAGGACAAGCTGTGTAAATTGAGTAATGAAACAGTAAATTGTAAGAGCTGGAAATTGTGCAAGGTGAATATGGGCAACCTCAGCAGTTGCTGGCAGCTCATGAGCAGCTGGAGAGCAAAACCTTGAGCCACTCAGCTCATGGTGCCACAGGAGTGTCCTCACTGCCTGTATAATTCAGAATATCAGTGATTCAGGGGTTCAGATCAAGAGAGATGAGAGAGGGAGCACAGAAACGACCTGATAAATACATCCACTCCTTTCTCCTATCTTCAGAATCAGGAGGAGGGAAGTGTCTGACACATCATAGGGCAGTCACCCCTGCATGGGGGTGCCTTCCTGGGAAGGCATTTGTAACAAGGTTAGGGCGAGACACCAGTGTGTTGGATAGTGCATTGACTTCTCTGATAAATGTTTTCTGAAAAGTAATTTCCGGAGCTAGCAAGGAATTATGTAAATGGAGAAATAATCAGATAAGGTGATCAAGAGTGAAGAAATGAAACAGTCTTCCAGGGTTCAGTTATGAAAAGATGATTGGAATGCATTTAGCAATATTCAGCTAATGAAGTTAGAGTTGTAATTGCAGGCAGGTGAGGAAACCAAACAAATCTTTAATGACAAATCAGTATTTATGGTTTTTAGACTTGGAGGAAGTCGGGACTTCAATTTTTTTTTTCTTTTTTTGATTTCTATTTTGTGAATCCATTTGCACATTTCAGAAGTACATTTTTTGGGATTTTCAAATCATGGAGCTAATCCAAAATAAGTTCAAGTGATGAAAATTTACTGGATTTACTTCTTTCAGTAGAACCAACCCTACTGAGATGTTAATTTGGATAGCATGGCATTTGATGTTAGGCAGGGAAGGATGCTGTGGCTTATTAGTTCTTCTGGGATGGAAGGAAAGAAACACATTGTCATATGCTAAAGGAGATATTAAATGTCACTCCCCTGAGCACATGACACCTATGTGGAAATCTTATGAAGTCTGGGTATCACTATTTTTGTTACATATTAGGTTATCACATTTCCACTGATGTCTGCCCGTGTACTTTCATGTTTATTGCTGTTAAATGACATCACTGCTTTCTGATTACAAATACTTCACATTACTACTAGTTCTCAGCTATTTGAGGGAAGATTTATTGCTATTGTCCATGGATCTTTCTAGCAAGAGAAAAGCTACACATGCTTAAACTGTGCTAAAGTTGGAAATTCGTCAGGTTGGAAATACTTAAGCTGTGTAGTGAAATTTTATTAAACCAGAGAAACTTATGTCTCGTAAAGTTATGCGCAAGCTCAGGTGAGTGTAAAGATTTAGCAAATCTCAAACCAATCTCTGCTATCTCTGTGATTTATTGGGTTTTTATTCATAGTCATGAATTTCTAAACCAAATGTAAACAGAAATCTTCAAACCTCTTATGCAGGGTCTCTGAAGTCCACTTCTTGTACTGAATTAATAGGAAACATTTTTACTGCATATTAACTTACAGCTATTTTCTCATTGCCATTCATTTCAAGTTCTTTTATTTTACCCATTCAAATTTTGAGGAACTGGTGTCTTGGTGAACTTCAGTGCATCCAAACATGATGAGATACCTAGATAGAGATAGGTATCTAGTTGTTTCCAGCAACCTGTCCTGTGAGGATAGACTCCAGCCAGCTGTACATAGCTCTCTTAAGGACAGAAGGACAACTGATGGGTACCACAGTCCACTTTTGGACTGGACTTCAGGGCAGTGGCCTGGGCTGAACCAGACCCCAACACTGGTTGACAGTAACCTTGTAATGTAGAACCTGCTCAAATGCATTTCATCCTGCATATTCATCAGATGATAAAAAAAATTTTAGGCAACCCCATATTACACTGGTGTAAAATATAGTTTACCTAAAAATTGCTGCTTTAGTATGCATACTGCATACTAATATAATATTAATATGCTAATATAATACATATATACTATTATTTACTTACTGACCAGAAAAACAAGAGACAAATCCTGTAATTCATCAGCTAGTAGAGAAAGATTTGTACAGGCTTCCTGCTGTGTTTGGTATACCACATATGTCTGAGGCCAATTTCTGTGATGCTGATTCTGTTTTAATTCAAGCTTTAGAGATGCATATGCAATATTTCATAGTATTTTGGACGTGAAGATATTAAGAGTGTTTTCTCACTAAAAAATAACCAAACCAAAAAAACCGATCTGAAAATGAGAAGTATTTTTTGAGAGAGGAGATTGGAGAAGAGAATTGCACTCTAGGGCTATCATTGCTGCTTTGTGGCAGCTTTTTTGGGTTTCACAGAGGAGCAAGAGCCAGCTGAGGGCCAGCCACTCTCCATCCCTTGGATTTCCCGTTTTCAGCTGTTTCTGAGATCACCCCACATTTCCTGAGACTATTTCTGAATTCAAAACCATTGTAGATACAGATTAAGGTTCAGGAGGGGGAGCCTTCATTCTGGATGCCTGAGGGGTGGGTAAGAACTTCATCAGTGGCTGCAGGGTCTGGGGATGCTTCAGTGCATGGCAAAGCCCAGGGGCAGGAGGTGTCCTCAGCCAGGGCAAAGAAGCCCTTGTGTCCCAGGCACCTTGAGGCATCACATGCAGCATTCAGTCTCCAGCACTTTGGTTTAGTTTTAGGTTTTTTCAATAACCAGTCATCTGCAGTAGAGTACATTGGTGGAATATATTTCAAACTAATGCATTTTCAGACTACTAAAGCTACTAAATTTTCCAAGGTATCTCTAAATTAGCCTTTTCTCCTTTCCAAAAGAGCTATTGAAAATCAGCCTGGTTACAAAAAAAAAAAAACACAAACAAAACAAAAAACAAAAACAACAAAAACAACAAAAAAACCCCACCAACCCTGCTTGTGATTACAGTGGCACTAGATTCACCAAAGACAAATAGCATTTCTGAGTTGCACTCAATACATTCCTTATACTGATAGCAGATGGACTGCAATTTTTTAAAAATCAAATTAAGAGTTAAAACCAGGTTACTCAACATTGTTTCAAGTTCTCCATGCCGTTGTCTGCTGTTGTGTGTAGCTCTGTGTCCTTTTCTCCTTATAATATTGCATTCTTCTGGTACCACTGCAAGAAAAGCATTCTGCCTCTGCCCATACTGTGTCTCTCAGCTCATAAACTGGCATCCTGTGCAAGATGCATTTTCATTTGTCTGTGCCTAGTTTAGCAACATTGGAGGTGTTTGTGTATGGAGATTCCTGCATTGTGGAAGGCCAGGCATCCCTAAAGATGCATTTTCAGAATTTCCTCAGGTGAATTGCTTGGGTGGATATGAATGCTTCTCTCTTTTGGTCATGCAGGTGTGGTACAAGGCAGAGGGGCAAAGTGTAGGATTTACTGTTTTAGATACTGGATTCACAATTTTGCTTGTTCTTAATTCTTGTGAAACTCACTCAAAATCCTTGTTTTAACCTATTTCCCTCTAAATTAGTGACAGGTTTGCAGGGACAAAATTTCTGACTGCTGTCTGTGAACCTAGGTTTGAAAGGGATCTGTCATCTTGTGTTTGTGGGCTCAAAGTGTAGGTGTAATTATGAATAATTGGTTTAAGAATTAAATATTTCTTCAGAAAACTAGATTTTCAAGCAGAATATATATGTAGAACATCTGTATAATGCCCTTAATTAAAAAAGAAAAAAATCTGTATTAGTAGCCTGGAAGTATCCAAGCAGTAAAAAGAGTTTAAGCTTTGTTTACATTTTGGCTGCAAGAGGTGCCTCCCTTTAAGTATTTAGATAAACAAACCAAAGCTGCTGTTTTCATTAGCATGTAACACAGAGCCCAGTTTCCTTACCTGAGAGAACATTAAACTGAAATTCAGTGGCAGAAAGCAATTTGATCTCTTGCAAATATGAGTCTTGATAAACCTTACACTATGGAAAAAAAACCCCAACAAACCAACCTTCAAATTTCGTACCTATTGACATTGCTTAATAAAAACATCTCGAGTGCTGGTGCTTCTGGGTGTGTTTCCAATAGCAATGTGATTGCAAGGCTCCATGGATAAAGTTACCAATCCTTTGAATTCTGACCTTCAGTCTAAAACAGCTTTAGAGGTTACTCTTTTTCCTTTTTGTGAGATTGCAGAGAAAAAGTTAATGCTGCTGGAAGGAAGCGGGGGAGGGAGCTGGGCTTGGAGATGAGAACTGGGTCTTTGAAGCCATCTGAGAAGTTTTCCTCTGGCCTTGATTTGTAACAACAAATATTGGCAGTCTGACTCAGTAATTATACGAAGTTTCAAAATAGAGCTGAACGCTCTATTTTGAAACTTCTGTGAATACAATTGCTATTGAGACCCAATTGATTCTAAGGGAAATTATACTGTTGGGTTCAACAAAGTCTGGATTCTTGGGGCAGCTTTAGCCATCAAAACCTGAGAGTAGCTTAAGTCCATCATCTGTGTCTACAGGGAGGGAACACCTCAAAATTGGGTCCCCTGCCTGGAATGGAAGTGTCTCTCTCCCCTGAGGATGAGGGTTTGGATGATCACCTTTGACCGAATGCTTAATTTTAGATGGTTACACATAGGTGAGAATCTAGCTTCTCCTGAACAAATGATGCTCATGGTTTAATTACTGTAAGGTTTAGAAGAATTTATGGTGTTAAATTACTTTAAAACAGTTTCTAGGAAAAACATCGTTGCAAGTATAAAATAAATCACAGGACTATTTTAACTTAGACTTCCACTTTGTCCTTTTCATTATAAGGCCCACAATGGGAAATATTTCTGCATGTCACTTTTAGAAGGTATTTCACTGTTCCAGATCACCATAAGAAAAATTTGTGTGACTGAATGTTTCAAAATTAAGGATGTACATGTTTACTGTATTCAGCTAACACAAGGTTTGTAATTTGAATGCGTGTTTATGAGTCACTTAATTAGTTGTAAATGCAGGCTTGTCTTAATAATTTGTCAAAGTGAGCCTGGGTTGCTATTCTTTCAATTTTCTTTCTAATTCTAAATGCTTTAATCAATAATTATTTTCTTTATATAATATTTTTAGGGTTTTTGGTGCAGCCTAATATGTCAGTAGCTGAAAAATTATGTAACAATTGACACAAATAACTAAAATACAGTAATGATCCACTGCTCCATCTACTGTTGAACAGTGACATGAATAACACTGGAAAAAAAAAGAAGGAATGCATTTAGGAAATAATAACACAATGGAATTTACAACAAGTAAACCTATTGTTTCTGTGGTTAGTGAATAAACATCTTTTTCTTGAAGAGTAAAGTGTTCTGAGTGTGACTTTAATTCAGAGATGAAAAGCAAAGAGGAACTTTCCATCTTCCTTTTCACCTTATAGGAGGTGCTGACAAAACTGTTTTTGTTCATGTTAGTGGGGAAAAGTTGGAGAAAAGACAGTCTAGTATTACTGAGCTGACTCGTGTCATACAGTGCACTGTATTTATATCACTGGCAAAAATGTAAGTTATTGCTATGAAAAAAATTTGCTGTGTTTTTTAAGTTCTACCTTTATTCTAGTGGCACTAAATGAAAGATGAGGAAGGCCTAAACAGTCGTGGGAGGATGAACTATGGAAAAATGGCATGTGTGTGAAATGATGTGTTTTATAGTCTTTACAGAACAACAGGACTTGATTATTTTGTCAGCTCACTGGTAATCTCTCATTTGTAGTGTGTTCTCCCTGCAACCCAGTCTTCTGAGGAACTACTGATTATAGCTTTTATCACCCACTAGAATGCTAGCAAGCTGCTTCTCATCATCAGTGGTGCATTTGATTTGACTTTTTCATTTTTATAAGCAAATTATTGTTCACATATTACAGTGAAGGATGATTATTTTCAAATTTTAGGCAGTTATGTTTCCATGCTGAGCTGGAATAAAAGCCTGAATGTCAATTATAAAAATTAACTCTTTCTTAAGGAAGTTCACAGATTTCAATTTACTCCTTTAATTTCACCCCATATCTTGTACACAGATAATTCTTCAAATAACTTTCTTCAGACACATCTATGTTGTCTTCAGCAGGACTTCTTTTATAAATAGCTACATATTTATATATCTTTTGAGCAGAGGTTTTTGTGCAACAAATAAAAGTAACACTTCTCTGATTCTTAGGTACTGTAGACAATATTTAAAGTCCGCCTGTAAAACTCTTTAACTTTTTGGAAAAATGGAAGGTAATTTTCTATAGTTCAATTTAATAACTAAGACATTGCTAAAGTGAAGACTGTTGTAGTTGGAAAAGCTACATTACTCTTAAACCTGGAGTAGATCTCAGAGCTCTGCCTTCAGGATGTCACAGACCTGGTGTCTCGGTCTTTAGGGAAAAGCCATCACTTTTGGGTAGAACATCCACTTCAGATAATCTGGAGACCAAAGCTTTTCAGTATTTTTGTGTGCCAATCATTCCCTTCATGAGATTTCTAGAAGAGACAAGAAATGTAGAGTGTTAAAAAATACCCCAAGGGAAATGATGGTATTAGATACATTTAAAATTTAAGTTCATCTAGGAAACTTTCCTTCATCCTGCCAAAATACTTCTTTATTTTGCATTTAGAGTACTGAATATATATAGTTTATACTACTGATGCTTGTAAACATAAATATATACACACACCATTTTTTTCTTTAACATAATGCTTTTAAGATGTAAGAAATCTACTGTAGAAACAAGCATGCTTTCACTTTGGAGAGTGAAAAACTGAGAGACACTAAGGTATTGGTTTTCAAACTACACTTTGAATGCTTCTTCTGTGGACAGTGTCTGCATTTGTTTATATCATAGCTGTCAGCTGTTTCAGAATCATATGTAAGTCATGCAAAAAAAAAAAAAAAGCTAGAGCAGCATCTACTCAAGATTAATAAAGATTAATATTTCCTATTTTAAATTATACTAACTGGTTCTGTATTTTGCACTAAAGTGATGGATTGAAAACAATTGCATGCAAAATAGCAAAACTAGCAAACTGGGGCCAGCAGTTGATATGTATTTTGGCTAAGGACGGTGGTTAACAGCACATACCTTTCCTTATAACACATTACAGACAGACTTTAGTTCAATATTAGTTTTTTTAAAAAAATTTAATTAATTTTTAAAATTTTATCCAATATGTCTTGAAAGAATATAATTAAATTGGTCTTCTTAGTAACACTGATAGTTTTTGGGCAGAACATTTAAAATGGTTGATTTCTGTCGCTTTTACTGTTTGTATTTACCACAGTCTTTCTACTTTTGCTCACATGAGTATCATGAGACAATACGGGCTCCTGTCAAATGCTGCAAACTTCTGTTCCAGCCAAGGATGTCTCTAGGCAACAGCTGCTATGTGTAAGATAAAACTTGTATGGAGGCATAGGAGGGAGATTGCTGCTTCAGAGGGTTCTGACGTTGCACTGCAGTTGTTATGGGAAGAGCCAGGCGGTGGCTTTCAGGAGCAATGGGATTCATCTTTTGCTTTAGTGAAATGTGGTCTTCCTGGGCCTATTTCTGATATTAAATATTTCAGTAGTATTTCCTACTTGGAGACAAACATATGAACATCCCACTGTTCCATATCCATATCCATCTTACATCTAATTTTTCTTAATTACCAGAACATCTGTAATCGTGGCACCTAAGCACCCAGTAAATGTTGTGTTCCAGATGGACCCATTTTACTTGTGCTAAAACAAGTGTGTGACACTGCATATGAAGTTAAAACCATATTGCATGAGTAATGATTGTAATAATATACCCAGTGGCTTGTTGTGCATTTGAAGTTATGGAATAGGCCTGGTCCTTTACTTCTTAGGACTCTTGAGATGCCAGCTGAATTAATGGGAATGCAGAATCCGGGCAAATTTAGGCATGATGTAAACATATGCAAATCCCACTGAAATCTCTGTTCCAAACCCGGTGTTAGTGCAATTGCAGTTTGAAAATTATGTTGGGTGCCAGTGGCCAACAACCCACCCTGCACTGATTTGGTGTGTAGTTACTGGGAAGAACAAGCCCCAGAAAATAAGTAAACAAACCTCTTTCAAGTAGGTTTCAAATCGGTGCAGTACTCAGCTGTCATAATTAGATTACCTATTGAAATAAAAAGAACTGCACTCACTTAAACTAAATGAGGATCTGGTCCACAGTATCAGCTGTAGGATAAGTTCATAGGTTAGACCCTATCACAGGGTAATGATATACAGTGATCTGAAGTCCAATCTTCAGACATCAGATAAAGAACTTTAAGGCACTGTTTAATGGCTGTATAAACACAGAGGACCCTACTTTATCTCATATCCCCCATCTAGATCATTTATATGGCTTCAGTTCCCATACTGCCTACATGCCATACTACAGAAGAGATTAAAAATTCAAAGCTGGTTCTTTTCTTGCAATGAATCTTCAACACCCTTTTTCTGATCATCTTAGCCTCTGTGTAATTTATCCCATGTTTATCCTCACATCACCAAGCTCTGTACGTGTGTGTGGGGATCTGTCTTACTTTAATTAAATACAGAGACTGGGCACACTCCTGAAGTTATTACTTAGATATAACTCCCAGTAGGGACTACAAACTAAACAACAATAAACTCGTTTCAGTAACCTTTACATTTAAAATGCTAAAATTTATTCATGGATTTCTGCTATTCGGGGTCTTTTTTTTTTTTTCAATAATGGAATGAAATAGATTTATGCGAAAATTTGCATGCATCATTGAAGTCACAGTCTTCTTTTAAATCTTTTTTTTACTTCCATAGCATCATTTAAGTATCACTATTTCTGAGAAAGGGTTTTGAGTTACATTTTCCAGTGTTTGATTGTACCTCACAACAACAATATGATATTTTTTTAGTTCTTCTAGAAAAAAATGAGATTCTGCTTCATTGAAGTGCGTGTCTGATATTATTCATTAAATAGTTGTAGCTCCTACAGTCGGTGAAGCAAGATTTGTCTTTATATCAGATTGGATAGGGCTTTTAAAAAATGATCTTATTGACACTGGTAAAGAATTCAGTGGTAAGCATTTTCCAGAAGGTCGTGGCTGTTCCAAAAAAGCATATAGTTCAGAATGATTGTGTTTCAGGGCTTCAGTGACTTTTACCTGACAAAACTGTGTAACTCCATAATAAAAGTAATTTGTATTTCTTTCACAGTTTAATATAGAACACGGTAAATAGTTTTCTTGGCGTGAGACGTGGTTTGTGACTCTGAAGAAGTGATGGGACTGTGTTTGTGCTGGCTACGCAGACGGGCCCAATCGAAAGCTGCTTATTTTGACCTGGGTTCCCATATATGGAGTGTGACTGTCCCGAGATCCCTTTTCTCCGCTAAACAAAATGAAATCCTAGGTGCGTTTTCAGCTCGAGGTTGACTTGTAGCTTTGCAAACCGATCTGCTTTCCTGAAGTATTCCCAATGTACTTGCTGCAAAATAATGTCTCACTTACTGGGATGTAGTAGCCAGAAGAGATTTCTCCTCTAGAAGTATTGCTTTCATTCACAGATTAGTTAATTGAAGGTAAGGATATATTAGCAGTGAATAACCACAGGTTTTTGTGAAGGGAAAAAAAGTTCGGTTTCAATCTGTTTATATAGTATAAAGTTGGGGGGTTTGTTGATTTTTGATTTTGTTTTGGTTTTTTAAAATTTAGTACTTTAGACCTGGCATGGTTTTAAGACTTCTTTTTTGGTACTACAAATCGTTACACTGTTTTCCTCATCATATTTGGATTATGCACACTGAAAAAAAAGTGTGGAAAAATTAGTGTTACGTAAAGTGAAAATACTGTCTGCATAGTAGAAATGCTCTGGAGAATGCTGGTCAAATTCAGTTACTATGTATGTTATAATGTTTTTTAACATAATGTAAGTATTTTTAAAAGAGTTAGGTCTTTTTCTTTTTTAAATTATGAGCAACTGAAAGTTCTGTTTAAAAGAAAAGCATCATAAACCCATTTCAGTTTAATGGCTTGCTAATTAAATTACTTAATTACCTATTGATTGGTAAAAGCTAAGGTTACTTAATGCACAAATTTAACTCTATGTAACCATCTCTCCCTTCTTTGGAAACATTTTTACCGTCTGTGGAAACAGCCTGTATACAGTTTTAATTTTTAAACTTTAGTAAGTGATAAGTAATAATGAAAATACGAATTTGACTGTATTTACAATTGGTTTTAGGCGTACAGATATTTAATGGTTTAAGTGGTTTAAACCATTTTAAAAGTTCCAGATATTTTATTTAATAAATACCCTTAATTGGAGAAGGCTAGCTTAAATAGTTTTAGCAGACCCTTTCTTTACAAGGTTGCAAGAATCTCAGATATTTGAGAACAAATCTGTTACATATCCAATCAAAACGGCATGTCCGGACGTGCATGCTGGTTGTATGCTAAAGAGCCTCTATGAGTATCCCTATTTAGCTTCTCTCATTGATATAACGTTGGTGTAATTCCAGTTATTCTATTAGGACGGCTTTAGTTTAAACCCAGCTTACAAGAGGGGACGCATCTACGCGCAATCCAACTTTCTAGATGAGGAGGGACCCGAGGGATTTCCAGGAGCTTTTCTGGGGTGAGGCTGAGGAAGGTGCAGGGGAGGGGGGCTCGGCCGGGCAGGGGGCGGAGGGGCGGCGGGGGTCGGGGGCGCGCAGTTCCCGCGGCCGAGCGCGGCAGCCCCGGCTGCGCTCCGCCCGTGCGGCAAGGCTGACTTCAGAACCGCGCAAGCCTCACTGCAGTTGTTGCTTTTAAACCAATAAGGTTGGGACAAGAGAATAGCTGCGGTTTGCATTACAAAAACAAAAACAAAACCCAAAGGGGGAGGAAAAAAAAAAAAAAAGAAGCAGAGGGAGAAAAAAAAAAAAAAAAAAAGAAAACAAAAAAAGAAGGCAAAGGGGAGTGAGGAGGAAAGCGGGCGCGGGAGCGGCGGCGTGCCCCCAGGCACTGCCTGGGCAGACACACAAGGCTGAGCAAACAGACGGCGGGGCTGCAGGCAGCCTCCTTGGCCGCGCTTTGTCTGCCCAGCCCCGGCCCGGCGCGGCCCGGCCCCGGGGCGCTCCTGCCCCGCCGCGCCATGGCCGGCGCGGCCGCCGCGCTCTGACCCGCGGAGCGGCGCCGGCACCGTCCGTGAGTACCGGGGCGCGGGCACCGGCGGCGGGGCTGAGAGGGGCTGCTCGGGGCTGCTCGGGGCCGCGCGGGGCGGCGGGACGGGCGGACAGCACCGCCGACGGGGCCGCTGCACGGCCCGGCTGCCGGGAGCGCGGCCGGGCGGCGCGGAGCGACAGCGGCGCTTCCCGCGCGTCCTGCCGCTCCGGGGGACAGCGGCGCTCAGCTGTGCATCACTGGGTGCCGCAGTTAATTTTGGCCGTAGTTCAGGCTGGGGTTTGCAGGCTTCCCGCAGAACAGATGTGAGGAGGTTCTGTTTGTTGTGATCAGCCAGGTTTGGGGATTCTCCTGTTTGATTTTCTCGAGTGCTAATGGTTCGGCAGATAGGAGAAACGTGATGGGGAGATGTTAAATGGGGGTGGAAATAGGCACGTACGGTACGAAACCAGCAAACCTTGTTGAAAGAGACATGAGAGCGTGAGAAAAATAGTAAAAAAATTGGGAGGAAGAATGCCTGACAGAGATTTTGACAGTGCTTTCTGAAGCAGGAAATCCTTTTGCTTAATATGTTTAAATTTTCCAAACACCAAGGAAAACATGCAGATCCCCAAAGGAGAACTTTTCAAGATGACAGAATAAACATCTACACAACTGAAATATTTGACGTTTATTGACATTTTACGTGGCTTATTTAGAACGGTGATCTTAGAACAAGGAAGTTAAAGATATTCTGAAGTCTCATTAAATTTACATCTTGCTTTTGTGCAGCCAAGACCTACCAAACATTCTCTCGGTGATTTTCAAACACCAAGAGGAAGGACTGTCCTTTACCATACAAGATTGATTCTGGAAAAGTAAAGGTGTTAGTGCACTTAAAAATATTTCTTTGAAGGTGCTTGGGTTTTGGTGTGTTTTTTTCTTTCTTCTGTAAGCAAACATTCAAAACTGAGGTAAGCGGAAGAGATAAAAGCTTTCTGGGGAGAAAAAAAAAAAAAAAAAGATAGTGTTTCAAGTAGTTTGTTTGAATTTAAAAATGAGGACCAGGGGAAATTTGGAATAAGAAGTGGAAATGTGGTGTGGTGTATCATTGGAAGTTTTTAACACTAGATACCATATATAAAGATTATTTTATTTTCCAACCCATACTGAGATGGTTCGTGAAGCATCTGCCAGAACCCAGACTGCTGGTTTGAGGTGTCAAATAAATTAATAGTATATATATGGATATGCATCTGTAAAAGTACATATATGTGTATGTGTACACATTACAGAATTTTAGGTATATAAACACATATGCACACGGCGTATTCATGTAGCTCACAAGCCCATGACATGCAGTTTTTAGCCAAGCACCTCACTGCTGTCAGAGTTTTCCCAAGGCCTGGAAGGGTCTGGAAATGAGCAGCCATCCCCTCTCAGCAGTTCTGCACAGTGACAGACAGCTTGAGTCATGCTTCACCTTAGGAGAAAAAAAGAATGAGTAATCATTTTGTTTGAATTGCAATAAGTATGAAATATTTCTCAGGAGCCAAAAAAATCTTGGAAAAGCAGAAAGACATTCTTAAATGGCTGGTCATAATAGAAGCATTGTCACATTGTAATACTTCTTTCTTAAAGGGAAGAAAGTGTTGGGATCTCAAAATGTTTCATTCATGAGTGTATGAAATGAGCACACAGGATAGCACTTTAGAAGAATTTAAACTGGTAATTAAAAATTAAATAACTGCAATTACCTGCTTTTGCTTTAGTAAGTGCAATTTGTCTTTGATGTGAATATCTAGTGAAAAAGCCCAACCTCTTCCCTTGGAGCCCAGCGATATATGATTATTGGAAGAGTGAAAGTATTACCAAGTTTCCTGAGTTGCCAGCAAGGTGCCTTTCTGCAGCCAATTTGCATTTTAGTTTTGTAACATTTTGGCTGTTGAAGCCATTATGTCGGTAGATACTGACTGCGTCGTTCTTTCAGGGAGGTAAAGAGTGCTGTTGGGAAAAAGGTCCCTTTCTCTCCCTTCCTCCACCCCTTCCTAAAAATGACAGATTTTTTTTTTCCTAGGAAGGAACACCCTCATTTGAAAACTGCCATTGTCTTTGAAATTTGCTTCTTTAAAGTAGAACTATATTTTAAGAGAAAACGTGTGTGCTTGCTATGGTTTTCTGGGTTAAATTCTTATTTTTACTTCAAAAATTTTTTTTCAGCTGGAAAAATGTTTTAAATTATAGCCATTTTAAAAATTGCTCCTAGCAAGCAAAAATACTGTGGAAAACCTGTAATTTAGACAAGTACCTACATTTTATTTGCTCTGTGCTGCTGAAATTTAGAATCTCTTCCCATTTACAGTTTACTTTTCACAGAACATTATTAACTTTTTGGCTTCATACATGATCTTCTGTCAGATGCTTTTGATTTGTAATTTAGCAAAGTATAATAAACAGTGCAAAAGTCATGAATTTTCCTCTGCATCCTGAGCTCTGTGGTAGGGAAAATGTGATAAAATGTGTACCTTAAGTCTTGTTTGATGATCTCTCAAAGCGAGTTTGCCTTCTGGAAATAATTTCTGGGGTTGAAGAGCATGGTATTAACAGATTTAATGTGGCTATTCAATGGATTGGTGGAGTACTATGTGAGGTTTAACAAAATGAGAGAGACAAATTGAACATCAACAAAACCTACATCTGTGAAGAATTATAAATTTAATTAGAAAAAAGGGCAAACTTAAAAGACCTCATTAACTAATCAGAATTTGATGTTACTGATTTAAGATTCTTAAATGGATGAATTTTAAGTAGCTTTGCTATCACTGTCCTTTTTTTCTCGCCATATACTACATAGTGCCCAATCTGCAATCTGTAGTAAGGAGAAAGATGTGAATGTTACTGACAAAAATCAAATAATAAAGTAATGTTTTTGAAGTATTAAGAAGAATGTGTATGCCATTTAGCATATAAGGCATTTTTTAGTTTAAGCAGAGCACTGAGTGTGAAGGGAGTGTGACAGGTCCTTTTTTTTTTATTATTTTTTATTTTCTTTTCTTTCTTTATTTTTTTTTATGTGGCCCATTTCTATCTGGGTAAGGCCAAGCATTTTGGGTTCTTTCCCCCACATTTTATTTGATATGTGAGTTATGTTGCCAAACTTCAATTATCCAGAAACCTGTTGACAAAATGGGAATATATGAGAGAAAGCACAAGCACACACCACCCATAAATGTTTTTATTCTATGAACTAACTGGTCGTCATAAGTGTGGTTCCTTACTATGTTGTAATTTTGTACTGCACATAAAAAACTGAAAGCATGTGAAGTGTAGCATTTTGTAAACTGTAACTAATTTCACTCACATCTGTGTCTAATTGTTGTCTGCATTCGCATTCTTGAGAGTAGATTTATTTTTCCTGGACCACTCTGTGGATTCAGCTGACCAGCCTAAGTGAGGATTAGTTGTTTTAAAGTTATTTTGATTAAAGAGTCATTTTTAAATTTGGTAACGTGCAACACATGGTTTAAATAATCCTTGAGACACAAAGGAATATATCTAAAGTACGTCTAATGAAAATGAAAATTGTGGATATGAACTTTCACAAATCATAGAGTGTTGGAGGACATTAAGGTATATATTTAATTCACTTTGAATAAGCGGGTTATTTTTTTTTGCCCTGTCCCACAAAAACATAAATGAGGTCTTTCTTGCTATGCACATACGTGAGCATGTATATATGTATATAATGTATATATTTTCAGACGTACAGAAGTTACTATTTTTGTAAAAATTCTGTACATAAAATAGTGAGGATTACATTTTTTTTATTTTAATCAAGTATGAATAATTGTGTAGTGCATGATGGAAAATATTGGTTAGTTAGAGCATCCATTTGAAAAAAGATAATAAAAGATTATAAAAGATGGGTTTTAAAAGATCCTGTGCAAGAGGGAGTGAAGATAGCTCTGTAGGCAAACTTAGTTCTCACCTATAATTTTTTCCAGGTGTTTAGACGTAACAGCAGAAGCATATCCTAAGGCACCCTGCAGCAGTTTCTGGGGTAAAGAACTAAGGGGGAAAAAATCCTTTAACCAAAATGCACAGTTTTGACTGTATCTGCTAGTCTAGTTTGATTTGGCATGCAACAATGTATTGAAAAGCGTGTTATGCAGTACTTTAAGTACCCAGTTATAAAAAGATTGATGTTTTTCAGCATGCATTATTGCATGCTTCTTGACATCATTTGTAATGTTCTTCCTTGCCTGACTGCCCCTAGCAGTTGTTTACTCTTGCTAGTAGTAATTCTGTCTGTGATTAAAAATAACAAAAAACCCACCCTACAGACACATAAGTACGATTTGCTCGGATGATTTTTATGGCACTTAAAATGCCTCATCTCCCTTGTCTTTGCTCTGTGATCATTTAAGAGATGTCAGTTCAGGTTGAGTGGAGACGCACAAGAAGGATCCTCACTGCAGACATTAAGAGGATATATATACCTTGCCCAGAGAAGCTTTCGTGTGCTTTTAAGCTAACAGTGTCTAGCAGTGCCTTTCCACCTGAATTTTATCACCTGCTGACAATTGTTACTGGCTAGAGTTTGTTACTAAAGCAACAGTGTTTCTCTGATAGAATATGAAAACAATTACTCACCTGAGTTATAAAAGGCATAATTTGATTAAACTAAAAAATTATTGGTGGGCTTCCTAGTGGAACCAGATTCCTTCTCTTCATGAGTGACATCAGAGGTAAATGCTACAGCTTCCTCCCATGCATTTAGCCAGAAGTGTCCTTTTAAGTAATTTTATCAGAAATCTCATTAGCAACTGGAATTTTTAGGAGTAAGACCATGCAATAACGTGTGGAATTTTTATTTTAATTTGACCTGGTTGGGCTCCTATTAGAGATGGTTCTGTAAGGCTGTTGGCTGTATAGTGAAGGTCTTTACCGTAGGTAGACTTGCCCCTTGCTATTCTCTACTCCTCCCCACCAAAAAAATACCATCAGCATCTCCAGCTTGCCTTTGGGGTGAGCCCGACCCGTGGGTTCCCTGTGGCCCAGACACAGAGGAAGGATGGCGGAGAGCGAAGGAAGAAGAAAATGATGATGATGAGGGTTAGAAGAAGCTGCCGGGAGCGGAGGGGGAAGGAGGGTGAGGAGAGGCGGGAGCAGCGGAGCGGAGGATGCTGAGGGGCTCGGGCAGGAGCAGCTGGTGCTGCCCCGGGCGGGGTTACCTTGGCGGGCGCAGGGCAGAGCCGAGCCGAGCCGAGCCGGGGGAGGAGGGAGCGAGCCCCTCTGCAGCTGTCACAGGCCCCTGATGAATCACTATCCCGTCACTTGGCTGCCGTCCCCTGGCGCGGGGAGGAGGGAGAGAGACCTGCCGGGGAAACAACAGTTGAGCCTTCAATTTAAAGACAATATGCCTTTCAGGCGCACCGCACCCTCCTCCTCTCCCTTTGGATTTAAAGGACAGAATTGTCATCCCTAGTGATAGCCTTTCTTTAAATTAAGGCCTCATAGTAAAGTGGAGTAATAGAAGCTTCTGTTTGTTTCCCTGGTTTACAGGTGCAGAAGTCCCAAACCAGTTCAGATGTTGCTGTTTCCTCAAGCTGCAGGTAAGGATTTGACTGAAAATTGCTAATTTTTTGCAAGGCTTCTATTGTTGGGGATTTTTTTTTTACTTCAAGTGATAAGTAAAATATTTTTTCTTGTTTCCCACTTTAAGCAGATGAGTAAGTGCTGGAGCGTAGCTTTAACGCGTACGCAACCAAGTCTGTAAACCATGAGCACGTAACTTTTTCACTAAATTGTTTGAGTTTATATTCGATGCTGGCGTTTTGAACTCATTGCATTATCATCTTCTTTTTTTTGTGTAGATTGTTTTAGGTAAAGAAATATTCAATGAACGATCTATGTTTAGAACCTGTGACAAAATTTCAGTTAAAATACAAAAGCTTTGTACCTGAAATGACACTTAGGATATTTATATCATTACTGCAGAAGTAATTTTATATGTAATTTTAATAGTCTTTAAAAGAGCCTAAGCATTTCTTTTAAACTGAAAAGTTACTGGTTCAAATACCTTGGAGGCACAGTAACCTATGAAGTTTCTACTGGGAGCAATTACTTAAAATGAGTACATCAAAAAACAATATTAAAAGTTTTAGGTGTAAAGATACAGAAGGATAGGTTACTTCAGTCATAAGCCCCAACATCAACCAAGGGATATGTCATGGTGGTGATGACTGTTGGCCTGTTAATATAAAGCTATTGAAAGCACAAATCTTAAATATTCAGCTGCTTTTGTGCCGCTTAAACGCTTAATTTTTGCTTTAGGTGGGAATTGCTCTTTTCTCATTTTGACTAAGCGACAGCTGCTGAGGTACAGCAGAGTGCTGAGACACACTAACGCCTGTATGGATCCACTGTATGTCGGTCATATCCCCTCTCAATTGGGCACGCTTCATGTAATCCACAAAGCAAACAAGTGAGCAGACATAATAATGTTTTAATGCTGCATTTGTTTCAAAAGAAACAGAGGAACAATTAAGTAGTTTGCCAGAGTAAACACATACATCAGGAATATCTCATTCCCTGTCAGTAGATGATAGGTTTCCACAATTGCTTCAAGTGTTTTATTTGTTTTGGAGGCCCATTATATTGCCACTGGGTGGTAAATCTTGAAAAAGCAGGGTGTTAATTTGTTTTTGAGAGAATGTATGTCTTCATATGTTGGTGATTCTGTCTTTGTACATATTTTAAAAATATAAGATTGCTTCAATTTTTGGTGCTCGGAATCTAAGTTTTATTTAGTAATAGGCTGCAAAAATTACAGTAGCTGGCCAATCATATGGGGCTACAACATAAGTTAAGCACTGGAAAAGATCAAGTTGGGAGAAGAAGGTAATTTTTTACTAAGTGTTTCTGGGATGTTGATAAATAGCAGGATGCATCTCATAAAGGCAATTCCTCTGTAATTCATGTTGACTTATGTCACTAAAACTAGTTGCATCTTGTTTTCAGGTCTATGGAAATGCAGGATCTAGCCAGCCCACATAGACGACTAAGTGGTAGTAGTGAATCCCCCAGTGGTCCAAAACTTGATAACTCCCATATAAATAATAATTCCATGACACCCAATGGCACAGAAGGTGAGCCAGCCTTTTTTTTTTTTTTTCAGTGTTTCATAATTTGTTTTTTCTCCTTTTTTTCTTTGGTGTTACAGTCAGCAAGCTATAAAGTGTTTTACTATTTTAGGTGTTCTGTGTTTATTCATATGGTACATAAAGGCAATGTTCAGTGTTTATCAGTAGTTACTATTATCAAGTTTCAGCAATAGCTTTCATTACAGGTTTATGTTTCTTTCATGGAGTTTGAATGGACTGAGCAGGTAGTATGTGCAGAGCTTAAATTTAAAAAAAAATCAAAAAACTGAAAGGGAAGTTTAATGATGAGAGAAAAAAAGTGGGTGTTTACAATTGCCATAGTACAAAATTTATTTTTTCAGTCTTCCTTACTATTTGGGTATTTCTTTATGTTCTCACTTTTTGCAAGCTCTTAAGGCTATGAGAATTTTGTCAAGTAGGCTAATAAAACTGAGTGTTGAAAGTTCCTCAGGCTAGCTTGCTGCTCTGATGGAGTGGCCAAAATTCAAACAGGTGTAGTAATTCAATGGGGTAAACTGATACCTATTTCTCAAGAAGCAGTCAGGCAGTTGATAAGTTATGTTTGTTCTCAGTAGAATACTAACAACAGAACAACCTAACAGCTTTGCCAGTAGTATAATACATCTATAATACATATAATAATACATGTAATGAAACGCAGAAGGGTTTATACAACAAACAGCAAAAAATGCTCTTTCCTGCAGTTTCTATGGCAGTAGTGGGAAAGATCATACATGACATTTGACTGGCTGTGTTAACAGAGGCTTAATGCATTACTAGAAAAGAGTAATGCAGATTCAGTATTGCTCTTCAGTATAAATGTGTAGGTAAACTGCTACAACTGTTGTAGCAAAGATACGCCTCCTTTATTTCCTAAGAACTGGATTTCAGTAGTGTTGTCAGACTCTTTAGGATTATGGACATGCATTGCATTTTTCCAGGAAAGGCACATGTCAATCAAACAAATGTTGGGCCCCCCTCAATTCCCCAAATATTTCTGTCATTCGTTGTAATTGTAGTCCTTGTAGTGAAGACAGTTTATGGGTTATCAGATTAACAGGAACTTGTGCCAGACTTGTGTGTAAATTACTCTTTGCTATTGCTGTAAAAGTATTGCTTCAATCAAATATTAAACCGTTTGAAAAAGAATACCTTTTTAAAGGATAAATAAAGTGCTTACTATGCTCATGTAGTTTAAGCAGGAAAATATTTTATGTCCAAAACTGAGTCTTCTTCCTTTAAAGTACACAAGTATGTTATTATATTTTTATATCATATAACCAGGTATATACCACTTTTAGTACAGGATAAAACTGCCCTTTCAAATTAAAATTCCTCTAGCTCACAGAAGCCTTTGTTGTGAACTTCATGAACTTTTCTACCTTCTATATAACTTGAAGGTTCTTTTGTAGAACAAAAAGAGGAGGTGTTCCTTGAAACACTGAAAGATGTTCATCGTTGACTTGATTTTTTATTTGACATGTAGTGCTGAGTACATACACTCTGAGAAATGTTTAATATTACTTTGTCAGGATACGAAGCATATGTTGTATCTATTAATGCACTGGCTTCAGGTATAAAACAATTTTGGAAATAATATCTCAACTTCTAGGTAGGTATCAGAGTTCATTGAAGAGAATCAATTAAACCGTGGTAACTTATTTATCTGACACTAGAACTTTCCAGTTTAAAAGACTCTGGAGAGAATACTACCCAGAAAGCTCTAACTTGCAATACATGTTTGCCTCCTGAGACGAAGCCAAACGGTTTTCTTTTGTTTGCCCTTTTCCCTCAGGTGACATGACCCTCCTCAGCACTGCAGACTGGTTGCTCAGCCCTAGCACACCGAGCCCTGCAGGTTTGGGTGCTGCAGTGGGCGCAGCAGGCGTGGGCACTCAGCATGCGATTTCCAATGTTGTTCCAAAAGTGTCCCGAGAGACAGCTTGTGCTTGGCGGTTCTGCTCTAAGCTCTCTAATTTGAAAATTCCTGTCTCTGATTGCTCTTAAGTGACAAAGAAGGAAAAGTTTTTCAAAGAAACTAGTGGAATAATTTATTTCTGAATGAGATGTGTGCCAAGAGACAAAATTTGTGAGTGAAGCAGATGCCTAAGAATCTGAAGGTGGAATTTTTACTGCTAATCTGTTTTATCTTGAGAAAATGTTTTGTTAGGCTCCTTGAGCTGCTAAGGAGACTTAAGAAAGAGTAGAGTGAACGAAGCAAAATTTCCTATTTTTTTAATGAAGGATGAAGTAAAATTATTTTTTCTGGGATTCTTGAAGCAGAATCCTGCTGAGACACAAGTGGCTGATTGTAAGGATGCAGTTGTAAGGGCTTGCTGAACAGCTCTTTCTAGATGCTGCAATGTGGGTTGCTGAATCTTCACATTTCAAATATAATATGTGAAATCAGCTTCTAGTCTACCATGCACATATTCTCAATAATGTGAAAACGCCCTCCTTCTCTAGCATAAGAGACCTTCATGTGACTGAGAAGCAGGGCGTCTAGGTATTTGCATGTTATAAATATCTTGTAAAGATATGTTAAATTTGATTTGACTATGGGTGTGATTTTGACAGGTTTCCATACCCTGAAGCACAGGATATGTTCACTAGAAGTGAGGAGGGGAGGGGAAGAAAAAAGAAGAAGGAGAAAAAAATACCTGTCCCAAAGTGAAATGGCTGCATTTCAAACAAATGTTCATTAATTCCTCTAAGGCACATTTTCAGACTTGTCTTCTATTGATGTTTTTCTGCAAGAGGATGTGGTTGAAGATAGCTCACTTTGTTAGCTAATATTTTTAGCTTCACACTTAGCTGTAAGTTTACAAAGCACTGAATGGGGATTTAGTTGTGTGATTGAGTCTGAATTTAATCTCTATGTGAAGCTTATATATAATAACTCTTTGTATGCTTAATTTCACTTTGATAGAGCAAAGTTCTACTCTTGGACAGGCAGCATGGTCTTCACTGATGGGGAAGTAACAAGGAAATTATAGACCTTGACCAGACAGAAATTTCCCAGGATCAAATGCAGAGGACTAAAATGTCTGGCTAAAGGCACTCAGAAAAATCAGTCCCAGTATGCCAGGGTGATGCTGATTATATAAATACTGCAGCATTTGAGGTTTTTATGTTCTCTTTAAGTGCATTTCTACAACATGCCCTCTATTGTAGAAAAGAGCAGGCAGTGGACACCATAAAAATTATGGCCCTGCATAACATGCCTAAGAAAATCTCTTAAAAAAATTATTGGAGTAGGGATCAAAATGCTCATAGTTTTGCCTTATCTCTAATCTTCCTTTGTCAGTGAATTGCCATGGTGGGTTGCTACTGAAGGAGTTAAAGGAACAATAACAACAGAAGCTCATAAAATTGCCATTCATTAAGTTTTATCAGACAGCTGGTGGGTATTCCAACACAGTGCCCACTTTGGTAGATACCCTTTAGAGGGGAAAGGCCGTGAGTAATCAGTAAACTTGAAAGGAGTAGGAAATCTGTTTTCCATGGCAGACGACTGCATCCAGTTTCTGCCTACGGTGATCTTTACTTTTATCTTAAGAATGTAAATCAAATCTGATGGATGGCATAGAGTGAGAAACAGAAGCCTGTGGCCCATCATGATGATGTTTTATGCAACTGAAATGGAAAAGAATAGATGAGGACTGGGAGAAGGAGCTGTTATTTTCTGAGCAACTACTTTTCATTCATTTAAGCAATACAGACCTGCTACTGCCCTTTTATTTGAGTGCTCAAGAAGGAAGGAGGGAAGGCATTGACATATCAAGTGGGAAGGGAAAATGGATAACAAATTGAAGATCAGATTTTCAAAGATACATAGGAAGGGAGGCTTCAAAGGGAGTTGGACATCAAAAATCCTTTGGAAAAAAAATGATTCTCACTCTTTAAGTACCTGCTGCAACATGAGAATGAGATCTGACACAAAGGCAGTCAGAGCTCTCCACTATGAGACTATCTGATTTGTGGCCATTAAAAAGGTTGTTTTAAGTCTGGTGAACATAAATCCATCTTCGGGATTTCAAAAGGCAGCACTGTGTGGTATGTTTGCTGTCAAGTTGCAGTATTACAGAATGGAGAAAAAATTGTTTGCAGTATTTCTTAAAGTAATGGGGGAGTAAGATGTTAAAATCTACAGAGAAGATAGAACTGGTTGTTGTTATGGCATGTGACATAGATTTCTCTAAGTAAATTATATTCCTATATATTATATTTCTTGAAATTCTAGCAATATTTTGTAGCACTCAAAATAGTCTTTCAGTATTGCAATTAAGCAATTCTCATTGGCAGTGAATGATTTTTAATTTATTCCTATTTTTTTACATTTTTTGTATTTTTGTGTGCTTTGGGATGCAAAGCTGTGGTAGGTGATGGTAATCAGACAAAATGGTGCTTTTTTTGGTGATTCTGGTTGGATTCCAGTACCTTTTAATTGCTCATTTCTGGAATTCCTGCTAATTATGTGTGCTGAAATGTCTATACTTGTATTTGCAATAAGGAACTTGATGGTATGAAACTTGTAATTGATACCTCCATATTTAGACATCCTGAAATAATAGCACACTAAAGGTAGATGTAATATTTGCCTTTCAGTAGGGTATTAGCATCAAGAGCTGTGGATGCTGACTTCTTTACTCATCCCAGAAGAGTGCAGGAGGACCATTGTTTGGCTAGAGGCAAAAACTGCAGAGGTCCTGGGCTCCCAAAAGCAAGCTGGGTGTCTGTAGAGGCTAGTAAGAATCTTCCACCTGATGTCACTTTTGGAGATTAAAAATCAGATACAGCCCATTTATGTGAAGGCAAGGGGCTGACTTGGACTGTGCTTTCTTCCCTGCTCTTCTCTTTTCTTCCTTGCTGTATTACATTGGCTTCCTTCCAGACCCTTTGTCTTACCTGTGCTTTTATTCTCCTGCTTCCCCAAGAGTCTTTCTGTCTGTTCTGAGCACATGTAGCATAATGTTCTATTATTCCTCTTCCATAGGCTCTTGGCCAGTGAAATGACTTGTTCACTTCTCTGTTGACTCAGTCGAGCAACTCCTGTTGCAAGGTCTTGGGGAGGAGACTGGCTAATAAATATTTATGTGCTTACCGTCTTTTCTACATGTATGTGCATCCATTTTTGAAAGAGCCTGTATTTCAGTCTCCTCCATAAGTTTTTCCTGAAAGAAAGGACCTCATTTAAGTGATAAGTTAATACCAATACTGGTTCCCACAGGCATTTGAGGTAAACAAAATACTCCAAATGACAAATTACTTTAAGAAAAAAAAAGAAAATCTTAGAAGCACCATAATTTTAATATAATTTGTTTTTGAAAGTTTCTCATGTAGATGTACACAGGACATGCTGTTTCAGACTGTGGATGAAACACAGTAGTATGACCACCGAGTGCAGTCACTAGACCCTCTGAGTGTGTCTGAGGGTCCCGGAGCTCCATGTGCACAGTGGTTGTGCACAGGCTGAGGGGTTTCAAGGACCTGTGAGGATGTCCACTGCTTTACTGAAAATTAGCCACAACACATCGTTCTGGGGTGGTGTCTTTCCTGTGGGACCAGCCTCTTATGCATGTATATGTAAAGTTGTGTGATTCCACACAAAACTGTCATATGAAATGTCATGTGTCATATGTCTGGCCAGTAATGCTGATGAGAAGGAAATCCAGCCCCAGCACCTGCAGAAGGAACAGAAGTAGAATGTCTTAGTCAAAGATCACACTGTAATAAGGTAGTATTTGGAGAGTCTTAGCAGATTCAGACTCCTGGCTTGATGATTTAGCATTTGCATTTGCATCTTATAATTTTCTGATGGATTTTGCTTGTCCCAAGTAGATAAAAAAAGCATGAAACTTAGTTACACTTTGGGTTAGCCACATCATTTGACCCCTGGTCAGTGAGTGAAGTACCTGTGTCTCCAGGTTTGGTGAAACAAGCTAGAGAATTTGCTGCTGCTGGTGCTGGCTGGAGGGGAATGGAAGCTAGCACTATCCCTCTCTGTCCAGGTGAATTTGGCTTAAAGTCTGTCAGTCTGGAGTTTAGACACTGGCTAAATGTAGAGCATATTATTTCCCATTTATGAAGTCTCACCTGCTTTGTCAATGTGCTTCTGTCTTCATGAGATAGTCTTGTGTCTTGTACACCTAAATGGCAGAGCAGGCTTCACTTCTCCATGCTGTTGTCTTGTCCACTTGAAGACCTCCATGTTCCCAGGAAGTAGTGAAGACAACCTTCTTTGCCCTTAATGGCTGGGCCTGTGATGTTTTTTGGCCATTCTGTCTGGCTTTGGTTAAAGAATATGAATACTATTTGTGAACACTGCAAATTGTTAAACGTGTATATGGTCAAATTCCCAACTGAAAAGAGGAAAAGAAAACAAGGAAATAGAATAGTCGACGACACTTCAAAACAGATTGGTTTTGGATATGTGCTGCCTCCATTTGCAGAGGAGAGATAAAAATATTTGGTATAATTGGACATGTGAGTGTGAAGGGATAAGAACCTTGGTTTGATTCAGATACTCTCATCTCCCAGCTGCAGTGAATTTTAACCCATGACTGTACTTGTCATGTAAATATCCAAGTTGAGTCTTGCTTAGCAGCTACAAATACTGTCCACCCTTGTCTCTATCTAGATGTTTTTGAATTTTCTTTCTGATTTTGCACTGTAGCAGTGACACCATTTCTTTGTAAATTTAAGGTTTTCACTGCTAGGTGAGGAGGTATGAGGATGTTAAAACTCTTTCACCTGAAATGCATAACATAAGAGGAAGATAAGGGTCATGGGGGTGTATGTGGTAAAACCTAAGCGTTAGCCATAGCCTAAATAGTGGAGAAGTTTTGAAGTCTCTCACATCAGAGGAGGGGAAAGCAGGGAACAGTCTGGGCTTGAACTAGAATGTGCTGCTTTGAGCAGGGGCTTTCTTTGAAAACCACACAAAAATTTAGGCTGGAAATTACCTTCTGGTAGTTTCCAGACAATGAGATTCAGGAAGAATCCTCTGCTTTGAGAAGCAGTAACAAGTAAGTTTACCAGGCTTCATGGTCAGAAGCTGATGACTTGATAGTCTCTGATAGAAAGAGACAATAATGTCCTGGATAGGAGTTAGTATAATTGAGTAACCTGTAACGTTTTTATAATTGCAAGATTCTTCACTACAAACAGAAGACTGTTTGAATAAAATCATGGAAAATATAAAATATCATCAGCTTAGAGGTTCAAGGGAGAATTTTTGTCTTGTTGTTAGTAAAAATTATCTTTATGCTTCCAAGTGAACTTTGGGTTTCTATAGTGAATACAGAAAGAAGATGGTGTCAAGCAAAACAGTGTGAATAGCAATTGATACATAAAGTACTTAATAATGATTTACACGGTGTTTAGTTACTATTATTATTTGAAGATGAAAACAGCCAAAATAGGGCAAGAGATTGTTTTTTTATGTATGTCTACAAACAAACTAACTACCACACTTACTTTCTTGAGTCTCTTGTAGACCATGAACACTGAGAGCTGTCAGCCAGGAAAATTATTTCATTTTGCCCACTTTTTTGTAAAATACAAAGACTAAAACATCATAGTGTTAATTCAATCTTAAAACTGCAGAATTAAAGCAAATCTAATGTCAGTCGTGTTTGCAATATTTCTATTCTGATTTAATGTGTATGGCTGTTAACAAAGATAAGTTCAGTAGAGCGAGCCATACATACATTTAATGTAATAAAAGCAATTTTAAAAAGATAATTTAAAACCTTGCTTTTTGCATGTTTGAAAGTGCAAATCTTTATGAGGTATTCCTACAATTTCTATGTTAGGAGTATTCAAATATTAGCTCTCAAAATCCTTATTTAAAATAGCTGGCATCTTATTCCTCCTAACACTCTTTACTGATATATATACCAGGAATTACATGGTAAGCTGTGAACTCAGAAAGTCGCTACTTGGCCAATGAACCACATGAACTTGTGGGTTCTGGTCTGAATTTCTTTCTCTCAATAGAGTTCAGAAACTGCCATGTAAGTAATTTTTTAACCACCTTTTGCTATACAGCTGACAAAACAGGGCACATTGCACTTGCAGTCTCTGGGTTCCTTTAGAAGAAAAATCTTAACAATCTATATAACATTAGATCAGCAGTTATATCTCTGAATTTTTTGGCTTTTTTTCTCCAAGTTAGCATTTGTTCTATTATCTTCTATTTTTTCTACTGTTCTGTGTGTTTTCTTACAGAGTTTCTTTTAAAGTCTTTTTAGAATCTCACAAATGACTAGAAACAAAAAATAAGGGGAAAAAATCTTTGTTGACAGTTTCTTAAGCTCCTTGATATATAAACCAAATCTATATCACTAGTTCTAAATAAGCACTGACTTTTTGCAGCAGATTGAGAAGATGTTAGTCTGCTTCTTGAACTTATTGATAATCTATTACATGAGTGGTTTGGGTGGCACTAAAACTGAGTAGTACATTGCTAAATCAGAGTCTATCTCTAGAAGTCAAGTCTGATGATTCTGTACATCTCTAAAGGTCAGTTTTGATAAAGGAGCAGCAGAAATGGGAACTTTCTTGTGTCACTTTCCACGGTCTCTGCCACAACTGAGCATGGTGTTGTCTGTTACTGGCAAGCTTGCAGTGTGTGTTGTCTAGATGTGGCAATATTCCCACTCTTTTCCCAGTGTCATCTTGTGAAAGCTTAGGACATGTCACAGAAATGTTAATTGTCATGGAAAATATGAAGAGCTGAAATCCAGAGCACCCGTAAGCAGCATATGGCAGGGCCAGATCTGTGCCCATCCAGAGCCTTGCTTCCTTGGAAAGCTCCATATCTCTCTCACCATAGATATGGATGGCTCGTGCTGCTGGGATAGACTGTGAGACTTGTGTTCTTAGGAAGTCCCTTTGCAGTTCTCTTTCCCCGTGACTCTGGGGTGAAATATGCTCCATTGCAGGTCAGTTTTGCCTTAGACAAACAAGAGACCTTCCTTTGCAGTAAAAGTACATGTAAATATTTCCAACAGGTAAACCCATGGCTATTCTTCTCCATTTATTTCTTTGTATAGCAGGATTTCAATGTGCTTAGGCTGATAGAAGGAAATACGCAGTAATTTTCAGGTATTTTGATTAAAGTGCTTGGGGAATTGAGAGTTTTTCAGTATCTGTTAATCTTTCTTAAATTCCCAGCATTCCAGGGCATATTTATTATCACCCAAGTAATGGGTATGCAGATCAAGGGATCCAAGAATAATGGGAACATCCTTTCTTATATCCTGGGTTTTTTTTTATATTCAGGAGCTAAAACAGCTGAGAGAGAAGACAAAGTTTTTATGAAACATTAGTGAGCACCTCAGTCAGCAACTAGAATTCCTTCCCATGAAGATGGCACTGCATTGTATTTCATATGTTTTCTGGTGTCTTCAGAAGTCGTATGTGTAGTAAACAGCATTCACTTTTAAACCATGTTGCACAGAAGTATTGCTCATTAGTCATAGAGACAGAAATTCCATTTCGATAATGTTTTTCTGAAAATGGTATCTTGAACAAGGATCCAAATTGGTACTCAGAGGCTCATCCAACCTGTCCTTGAACATTTTGAGTGATGGGGCAACCACAGCTCCTTTGGGCAACCTGTTTCTGTACCTCACTACCCTGAGAATAAAGAATTTCTTCCTGATATCTAATCTAAACCTACTTACTTTCCCTTTGGATCCATTCTCCCTTTTCCTGTCACTACATGTTCTTGTGAATGTCCTTCTCCATCTTTCTTGTGGGCTCCCTTCAGGTACTGGAAGGCCACAATTAGGTCATCTCAAAACCTTTTCTAGGCTCAACAATCCCAAATCTCTTAACCTTTCCTCGCAGGGGAGGGAATCATCTTGGTGTCCTCTTCTGGACTTGTTCCAGCAGGTCCCTGTCCTTCCTGTGCTGGATGCACAGTGTCTCAGAGTGTCTCAGAGAGCAGAGCAGGGGGCAGAATCCCCTCCCTTGCCCCGCTGGCCATGCTGCTTTTGAGGCAGCCCAGGATGCAGTTGGGCTTCTGGGTTGAAAGTGGACATTTCCAGCTCTCACCTAACTCCTCATCCACCAGAAATCCCAAGTTCTTTTCAGAAGGGCTGCTTTTTATCTGGAACTGACACTGTATTTCCCTATATTGCATGAGGCACTTCAGCCTAGTCCTCAGACAGCTAATTTGCAGTGATCCAAAAATGAAGAACATGGAATATTTTTTTCTCCAATAGAGTAGAGGAAGAGTTTGGAGAAAGCACATACTGGGAACTTCCATGCTTTACTCCAGGTTAAGTTGATCTGTCTTATCTTCCTCTCTTTTCTCCCACCACAGAGACCAGCTATAGAAGAAAGCATCTTTCATTGTTATTTCGAAAGTACAATTGCATTATGGAAGTTGGGTTCAGAGGACTTGTGAATTCTTGGGAAACTTGAAGTAGTTGATGAGAGAAGTATGAGTCTGACTGTAAAATGTAGCTACGATAACCTTCTAGGAAAAAGCAGAAGATAATGTAGATGCTATCATTTTTCATATCTAGATTGACAGACTATAGAACATGTGGTAAAAGTCTGGTAGTTTCTGAAAAATTACTTGTGATAGACACTTTGCAATAAATATTTCATTGTGCTAGACTTCCAGTATTTAGTCATTAGATGGACGGTGAATAACTTAGATGCTGAGTTTTTAAGAAATTGGAGTTATGGTTCAGATCATGAATGCGCTTTTGGAGTGAACCTTGTGGCCACCTTTTCTTACCACATTAATTTCCCTTAGGGAGTCTCTTAGCCTTCACTTGTTTTAAAAAAGATGCTTTGCAGAAGTGCAGCTGATGTTCTCAAGCTGAATAACTGCTCCCAAAAATGCCCAACCTCTGGACATTGGGCCCTCTGCCCCAACCATTTCACTTAATGAAACTTTCCTTAATGGACTGCATTGCTTGTTAATGCAGACACAGCAGTTTTGTGTGCAGCTAAGCATTGACCTCCCAAGTTAGCAGACAAAAAACCTGCTTGAGAGTCAAAAGAAAATAATGGACAAGTAGTAAAATCTTGAGAGATTTCTTTCAAATCCCATGGAGGAGGCTTGATGAAGGAAATAGGCATGCAGAAATAAGAATGTGGATTGGCAATGAAAGGAAAGGTCTTTCGTGAAAAGAGGGAAGTCCCTCTGCCTCACCCAAATTTCCAAACTTGGTACCAAAGATTTCTGCTAGTGATGGTTGCAATTCCTGAACACACATGTATAGACAGACTGTATAGGGAGTAGCTATTGGTGCTTATTTTGCATCCATGCCAAATCAGCCCCATCCTTGCTCTTTGGATCAGGATATTGCCCTGATCTCAACATTACAGACTTTTCACTGGACTGACAGAAAGGGAAATTGTTTATTTACTTGAGGTTTTATTAAAAGTCATTAATTGATTATTAATTATGAATCAGCACGAGCCAGGCAATTATGTATTGGTCTCTTTCTTTTTTAGTCACAGACGGCTGCATTATGTTGTGGATGCAGAGAGATAAAATGTAAAAGCATTCTTTGAAGTATTTAGTGAGGACTGTGTCCTCTTGTTTTATTCCGGGTTGTTGAGTATAAAGTTGGTTTTCATTTTGAGAGGAGAAATCCACCACAAAAAAAGTGTTTTACTTCATCACAAATTCTTAATTTTCCTCTGAAAAAATAATTTAATTGGAAAAAAAATTTGAACAGCCCTCAGCGAAAATAATTTAAAAATAATTTCCTCTTTTGTCTTATTCAATTTGCTGTCTTTCAAGCCTGTAAACGCTGTGTGACCTGATCTAAATGTGGATCCTTATTGTTGGGTCTGCAGGATTAAGAGGAATCAGGACAGGTGCAGAGAGTTGCATGGGGACTTCTGGTTTGTTACAGTGGCTCTTATTCCTTGGGGACAGGAATAACCCTCTCGATCATCTTATATTTGTGTGTAAATCATAGCTGGCAGTATTTTGCACTGTTTGTATACACAAATACATAAAATGCAAAATATTGATAGCCATGATTTAGAACATTTTTGGCAGATTTTTGCTTTATTGAGTTTGTGTTTGTAGTGAGTGTGTGTGTGCATGCGCCTGCAAGAATATTAGGAGGATATAGAATATCTTCTGTTTATATTTCTATAGTTAAAACAGAACCAATGAACAGCAGTGAGATTGCTACTACTACCACAGACGGGGCTTTAGACAATTTCTCAGGATCAGGTAAGGAATGAACAAAAGTTTTAAATTCGCAATTTTAAAATTTATTATTTTCTTATCCTACGTGGTCTAAACCTGTGCAGCTTTCTTAAAAAGCCTTTTGTATTTTCTAGCTTATGCCTGTTTCTCTTCATTTTAGTCTAAGTCAACAGGAGTTTTCCCCAAGTAAGGAGCATCATAATATCAGGCTTATTAATGTCCATTGGTGTCTTTGGTGGGGGTCTCACTAGGGAGTATTCTTACTTTTTGTAAGAGTAATTACTTTTGTACAGAGTAATTACTTTTTGTTTTCTATGACTAGACATACATGCCTCTGTGATTATTATTCTAATTGAGGGGTAAGTCTTCCTCACTTACTGTAATTTATTATTACCAAAGTATTCATTCTTTTGTCAGGCTTCTTTTCTTAGAGGAAGCCAAATGCATCTTGGTTTCTGACATAGAGGGTACAAACACTCTGAGGACAACCGAATGGTTTGCTCAGTTTTGCACACCTGTGGAATAACTGTGGTATTTCTAGTGCATTGGTTTTATTGTGCAAATCAAATCAGAAAAGGATCTAATAATATATTGTGGGATTACATTTCTGTAGTAGCAAAATTTGACATCTCACAACCATTCAGACTCCTGGTAGCCAGCCTTTTCCTGGTCTTGTCACAGCCTCCCTTTTCTGCACAGGCTGTTGAGTATGAAAGCATCAAGCCTGAAAGCCCAAAGAAAGGTTTCTAAGGTATTTTAATTCTCTGAAAGAAGAAAATATGATACGTACCTAATAGTAGCTACATCCATCTGTGCTGATCTGAATAAAGGTTGGACTGTAACATTTGGTACATCTGCAAGCTCACAGACCACAGAAAAGAAAAATTATCAGGTGTAGAAGGCACAGAAATAGTCTCCCTGCTTTCCCCCCCAGAGTGTAAAGATGATGGATTTTGCCTGTAGCTGGCCAGGAAGGGGGTAGCTGGCGAGGGGTAATTCTGCATGCCTTGTTTATTTCCAAGCAGTTAGCAATAAGGCCTGTTGTTTCTCAGGCTGTCTGATTTTACAGTAGTCTCATAACCCGCCGCTGACCCTTTCCTTACAAAGGCTTCCAAGCCCACCTTGGGACCTAGAGGAGAAGTGACACCCAGACAGTAACCAGAAGGGCTCCCAGAAATCCTGCCTGGAGCAGAGGTGCCACGCTCTGAGCAGCACCCAGAGATGCTGGCAGAAATGGGCTGTGTTGGTGGCAGGCTCCATCAGCAGCGCTGCTCCAGGAGCGGCTCCGGGCGCAGCCTCCTCCGCTTGTGGGTTTCACTAACAGCATCTGCTCCTTGGGCATCCTTATGCAATACTCACTTGAGGGGCTCAAAGCGTTTTAGACAGCAGATAAGGTGGAAGAAAATAGAAATGCAATAAAGTAATACATAGTCTGTATTAGGAATTTTTTTTTTTTTTTAAAAGAGGCGCGTGCTCTGAAGCGGGCCATGTGTTTTCAATCGAGGCATGCATAAAGCTCCTTCATAAAATGTAGGTCTTAAATATTCTAAAAGTTAATAAAATGTTGCACTTGAGATATCAGCAATCCTTTGAAACTATGAAGGGAAATGTTTCCATTAGGAAATAAGTTGTTTGCATTGAAAATGTTGCCTGTGTGCAACCAAAGAATAAACTATGGCTCAGGAATTGTACAAAGGGGCAATTTAGTATCTGAGATTTGCAATCAAGATTTTAATGTTAAGCATTCCTGTATAGTTCCTCATAAAATATTATTTTCTATCCAAGGTATCAATGATATTTGAATTTAATTAAAATCTTGTTAATACTCTGAAATTCTATTAGGAAAAATAATATTTATCTTTGGTGTGTGTATTTACACTTCTGTATGCTTTCTTTTCTCCTTGGTGCAGCAATTGGAAGCAGTGGTTTCAGCCCAAGACAAACACACCAGTTCTCCCCACCACAGATTTACCCTTCCAAGTATGATATCTTTTTAAAATAATAATAGTAGTAGTAATAATAATAACTGGAATAGGCAGATTTTAACCTCATTTAAAATAATAATTGAGTCCATCTGTTAAGCCATAATTTAAACCACAGCAGCTTCTAGGGAAAAAAATACTTTTTTTTTTAATGCTAAGAATGTGTTTGAAAAATATTTGTAAAGTTCTTATTTCACTTATTCTTTTGTTATTGATTTCTTATTGTTTTGTCTCTTAAAGTTTCTGTTGTCTAGCACAGCCTATGATTATGTGTTAATGAAGCAGCAGGATTATAATAAGGCTAAAAATAAGTACAGGCATGTCTGTCTAATGCAGTGTCTGTCCTATTTTCTGTCATTTGTAATCAATAGCAGACCCTACCCACATATTCTTCCTACCCCATCTTCACAAACGATGGCTGCGTATGGGCAGACTCAGTTTACAGCAGGAATGCAACAAGCTACAGCCTATGCCACCTACCCCCAGCCGGGACAACCCTATGGAATCCCTTCCTATGGTAAGGAATCACGGCCGTGTCATTTTGTTCCTGAGGTAAATGGTTTTTTAGATCAAGACTGTGTGACCCTTGGGTTAGTACTTCGTGGGACAGCTGTGCTCTAGAGAATTTCTTGTGGAAGACTGTAATTTTCCCACCTTGGAGTGAGTGACGCTTAATTTATGTATTAAAGAGCTAAAAAGGTACTCAAGAAGGTGAAGCCATTTTAGGATCAGGAGGAGAGGTTCATTAGCTTTTTGTTGGTGACATCAAAAATACAGCAGTGAAATGGGAAAAGAGACCTCAGGGCTTCCATGGCACAGGCCCAGCCCCTGGTGACTTCCACAGGGCTCTGCTCCCCAGCTGTGGTGAGGTTACATCAGAATGTAAAAGTCTGAATTTCAGCTGATACAGATTACTAGAACCCGGATGGATCTGTGAGGCTGTGCTGATTTTCAGCAGGCAAAAAAAACGGATTCAAAAATGCCTCCATCAAAAAAAAAAATCTCACTTTCCAATGTTTTAAAACTCCCTGGAGGTGAAAATTGAGGTAAATTGCCACTAAAGCTCTGTCTGCCTGATGAAGGAGATAGTACTAAGTAGCAAATATTCTCCCAAAAATTTAATTTAAAAACAAGCTGCAATGGGTGAGACCATTTTCCTGCCAGACTGTCTGCTGGCAGACCACATAGCAGTGCAGCAGCGAGGATGCATTATTAGAAAATAGGTCTTATATTCCTCTGGGGGAATATATTAAAAATATACAATCCACATGCTTTGAGCAGTACATTTTGTAAAAATGCGTTCAGATAATTTAAGTTTTATAGCAGAAGGACGAACTCACCATAGAAGCTGTTCACTTTAAAATTGTTAAAAAGTTTTAAGCGCAAAACTGGTGAATCTCTCATCTTGAAGTCTGCAAGTTGAAAATCCACTGGATCTGAAGTATATCCTATGGCAGATTATAGTGAACATTAGGTTAAAGAAATACATTATTTTCCCCCTTACTTTAAAATAGGTTTCTAAGTATAAATTGCATGTTTCAGTTCGAATGCATATATTTTAAACTTACACTATGAGATGGAGAGTCTTGGACAACCACACACACACAGAGGAGCTCCTGTTGCTGATGAGAGCTTGTCTGTTAATTCCATCTGGACCAAGTGGGATGATAACAGACAGCCCTTTTCCCCACCCTGCTTTTGTTGACCTGTTTCTCCTGTGGACACCTTGTGTTCATACTTGGCTGACTGCTAGGCTTGGGCAGCCCAAACAGTGACTTTTTTGTTTTTCGCTTGGTTCCTCTGGATTAAATCCTGACCTCACTGAAGTCAACTCTAAAATTCCCACTGACTTCAGCCAGGCCTTGATTTCACTACTTGAGTTTAGCTGTCTCACTGTCGTCGGAGCTGTAATTGAGAGTTGCTTTACTTGGCAACTGCTTGTGGGGGTTAACATGCTTGCCTGCTCTTTTGTTTTGGTTTGGTTTTTTGCCTAGTCCATCCCCCATGCCTAGGACTTCAGATAAATTTGCAATGTTTTACATTGCAGAGCTACTTTTGACCACTGAAATCCTCAGCTCCTGAGCCAAGAGAATTTTTATGTGTTTTGTTCTTTTCAGACTTGTGCCTTGTGGCTGGTGCTAAGGTGCTCCTTGCTGATCTACTTTATTGGAGTAATATTTAAAAGCAAATAACTTAAAAATTTTTGGGACTTGGCATATGTTTTTGCATATATAAGGTATGCCATATAACCTATGCTCCCAAATGAAATTTGGGAGCATTAGGACACTCATTTGCAAATAGGCAAGAACTGAAGCCTTGCTTAAAGCCTAAATTCTATTCTGCAGTTTAGACCCCATGTACCCTCTGTCTTGCCTTTCTTTCGTCCAGGCAGAAATCTTACAGCAGTCTAAAGGGAGAAGACTTATGTGTATGTGAAAGGAAAAACTGAGTTGAGGCCTCCTTCATTTTTATTTCTTTACTCTGTGTCTACTGGAAGAAAGAGTGTTCATGAGTTCCTGTATCAGCCTGCCTCAAGTTTTTTCTTTGGAGTGAAGTTTGGGAAGGTGCTGTCTCAACTGTACCTCTAGCCTCTTCATTTTTCCAGCTCCCCACCTCCACAGCCATGCAGCCATGCAGGCAGGAAGGGGGGTGGAGGGGAATGCCATTGACAGCTGCTGCCCTGGGGCTCCTGGCTCTGCTTCATCTGCAAAGCCCCTGAGGAGGCTGGAGAATTTCCTGAAGCTCTTTCCTCCTGCCTGTTCCAGCACCAGCATCTAGCAAAGGCTTTGCTTACCAACTTCTTTACTTTCCAGATCTTGGCAGTCCTCTTGTGTCGCTGTCCCTTCCCACTTCCCTGAGTACATTAGACTTGGGAGAAGGGAGCATCAGCGTTTGATGAGTGAAGGCTTTCTGGATGAGAGGAAGTGTGAGAGTTAAGTCCCAGGAGATGAAAGGCTCTTTATAGCATGGAGGTTTGCAAAAGGGCATGTCAGTGCCAAGTTGTCTTCACTCAAGTGGCATCCTCCTACTGCAGCTTTTGATCATCTCCTCCTGCTCCGTCTGAGATGGAGAGCTGGATCAGGCTGTTAAAGGAAATTTAGACTAGAAAATTAATGCTTGATTTAGGTCAACTTTCTCTAAGCCATATTTAATCAGCATTTCAGAAGTCTTTAAACAGACAACAAATAGGGATTATTGATAACAAACGATCCATAGGAGGAGTTTCCCCCTTGGAAATGAGGTGTCAAGATTCGTCATTCGAACTGCTTAATTGTAACATGAAACAGAAGAATCAAGTAAACATCAGGGAAAAACAAGCAAACAGGTTTATCTCGGCAGTTAGAAGGTCTGGCAGAAGGAATTAATTAATGACAACAGTTGAAAAATAATTACTTAGATGGTAGAAAATATACTGCCAATACAGTAACTTCTGAGCCTTCTTCTACCTTGAAACATTGTTGAATATTGTCTAAAGAAAAATCCAACCAGGAAATGGATGTACATTAACAGTAATTTTCAAAGGAATGTTACTAATTCACACTTAGGTAATTCAGTTCAAATATTGTTGGTTTCTGAACAATGAGCTATCACTGAATGCCACAGTGAAACCTAAGAATATTGTATCACTTTTCCATTACTTTAGCTATAATTATTTTTAAATGGTAGTTCATGTTGGGACAACCTTATAATTAAAACTAAGAGAAAGAAGCTGAATTGTGTGAATTTCCTCAGTATTTTGTGTGCTGATATTTGCTTGCTCATTGCCTTACAAATTGAGGGAAGAATCACTGAAACGGGGCAGCAAGTCATTCATTGATCAGACTTTGGATTCTTTTATAACTAAATTTAGAAATGAGAGAGTAATGTGGTGTGTAATGGATTTCTCTGTCAGTGCAGATTAATGACTCTGCTATGTTTTTCCCAGTTCAGGAGATTGCTTCAGGAATAGTTCCTGTCTCTTAGGTGCTTATTTGTTAAGAACTGAATTAGTGTTTAATTACCTTTGAAAAATCATCATTGCACTTAATACTGCTAGTTCCCTTTATCCACTTCTAATTCTTTAAAAAATCCATTCTTGGAGCTGTGTAATTTTCATGTAGGAGTAATATACAATGCAATTCTCAGTTATGTCATTAATGGGTAGATGGCAGGAGAGCTTGGCTATGCTCTGCTCCATTAAATTCATATAAAGTTGCTAATCTACCTCTGTGTAATGTCATGAATATATGGAAAAGTTTGCCTCTGGCAGGAAAGGAAAAAAGGAATAATGCAACTTCCTGTTCATGTATAAATTTCTTTTGCAGTTATTGGAAAGACAGTTTTGAATTTAACCTCTCCCTGGTGAACTTCAGTTTTCAGTGTGCTTTTAGACTGCCCTTGCCCTATTAATTTGTGCATGCTCTCAATATTTGTTTTCTCAGGCAATAGTAGGTATATGTTAAAATGACTGTTAATTAAGTGATTTTATTTTCCATCCCTGTTTGAATATGAACAAATAGATTTGCTGTCACTAACTGATTTAGGTGCATTGTGGGCAGGCATCAAGACAGAAGGTGGATTGGCACAGTCACAGTCACCTGGACAGACAGGATTTCTAAGCTACGGTGCCAGCTTTAGCACACCTCAACCTGGACAGGCTCCCTATAGCTACCAGATGCAAGGTCTGTATAAACAGATACTACCATTAATTAGATATAGCTAATGCTATGGTGGGTTTTTTTCCTCCTTATTTTGTTATATTCCCAAAATAAAAATGAATGTTTGCTTGAGCACTTAACTCTGATTTTATAGCAGTTGGAGATGAAATGATGATTGCCTTTGCTGAGAGAGCAACAGGCCAGCTCTCAGCAGTTTGGAAGATCCCTTGCTTCATTAAATTTTAAATAGTGAAGTGTTCTAGTGTTCTTACAGTAAAAAATGTATCTCTGAATAGCAGTAGTTAAACAAATAGTGAATGAGACAAAGCTAGTCCTGTAAAACGTGACAGGATTATGAATTTAGGAAGTGCCAAATATAATTTGACACCTGAGCGTGTTCGAGGAGGGAGAAGATAAAAATACCTACTGCAGCTGTGGAGGTAGCTAAGTAATGATTGAAGTCTGTTTCTTTGAAGTCTATTTAAAAGCTGTAAGTCTTTGTATGTGCAGGCTATTATTATCAATTATATTTTGTAGCTGTACTTGCCTGTTTAGTTTACTTAATGTCTTTCCACCTTGTTCTCCCAATTCCTTTCCCTCTTCTGTATTGAAAAGTCACGGGGTGTGCCTGGTTCTGGATTGTTCACCACTTAATGGATATTTAAAAAATCTTTGTTTACCAGAAATAGCTAATTTGGGATGTCTGCAGCAGGCCTTTTCACCCCTGAATCTGGCAGTAGGTATCAGGTGTGTTGCAGATTTTGGAATTATTGAAATAAGTCATCAATCACAGAAATGGGCCACATTATTTTAATAAATTTAGCACCTTTGTATATTATCAAGCTTAGTCTATACTGTGCCACCAAGTAAACGCTATGAAATGTCTTGAGGCAGAAGTGCTTTCAGAGATTAAGACAATAAGAATTTGCTTTTGTTCCACAGCTTTAAGGATATGTTGATCCAGTCCTTTGGTCAGATACAAGAGATATGTTTTTCTGTTAGTTTTTTTTAATCTCATTTTGAACTGCGTATAGAGTAGCTCCATAGGGCAGAAGTGACCATCTGACATCTGAAATATTGCTGGCTTATAGTGTGCTCTGACAAGCAAGAGGGACTGGACCAGAGTAGCACAAGGATTTTCATCTACATGCTGAATGGTGATGTCTTCTCCTCATCAGAGTAAATGCAACCAAACAAGGTTACTGGTGTTGCTTTCTGCAGACGGCTACACAAAAAAACTCAGACAGCAAACACGCCTCCACAGCCACCTTCCCCCCCTCCAAAAATCCTAGCTCTCTGTAGGAGAGAGCTCAAAATACTTGCCAGCAGTGGCTAAAATGAACTTCTGAATCAACATTTCAACTTTTAAGGAGCTGATAATTCACAGTCACTAGGAAATGGTGTTATTCAAAAATCATGTCTGTGCTGCCTATAATTTCTATTGCAGTAGTGCCTTCATGCCACAGTCATACACTGGGATCCTGTTGTGTTAACTTCCACAGGCAAATAAAAATATAGTCCCCATAGATGTTGGAGGTTAAAAATAAACACACAGGCTAGAAGAGCCTAATGAAACAATAAAGCTGACACTGTTTATGTATAATAAACCGTTGGCACCCCATACTGGTTATCTAACAGCTCTAAAGGTGTTTTTTGTAAGATATCAAGCAGAAGGATGTCAATAAAAAGGGATTTTAGGCAAGAGAGGGAAATAGTTTTGCAGATGTCTATGGGAAACTCATTCAATAGAGGGAGGGAAAAGGGAGCAGCATAGGAGAGTGCTTGGAAAATTTTAAGTGAATGCTGTAAGTAATGTGAATGCTGGCATTAGTAGTGCAAAGCTAGGACTCTGTCAATAGATTGCATAAAGTCTGCCATAAAGGATATTGCTTTTTTTTTTGCTATATGCAAAATTTGTGTAAGATCGGAACTGTCAAGCTCAGCAAAGGGTGACAGTTGTCAAGAGATGGAACAGTAAGATCTTGGAAAGCATTTCAGCTGTATACTTTGAGAGGCAAGGATCTTAAAATATTCTGTGAAAAGTAATATGTTAAAGATGACCCAATTGTGAAGCTCTAATAATGAAAGGATCAGAAGCATTTATTTAATGATGGAATTGTCTGCAGGGCTTAGGGAGGAGGGGGTCTTAGCCTGGTTTCTGCTCTAGCTGTGCTGTACTTGGGCTGAGAGCTGCCCACCTCTGGAAGTCAATGGATCACTGACAGTCTGGCTTGGGCAGAAGAGCCCCAGGTCAGAGTTGGAGCATCCCTGTGGTGTGCATGTTCTTTCTGTTGTGCTCATAAACAGCACAGTGTGTGGGTGAGGGAAGGACTGGTCTTCTACAGAAATCTTAGAGATCATAAGAGTGGAAATAAGGAGAATCTTTCAAATTAAAGGACTGGTGGAGCTGTTAGTTGCTAAATAGAAAAGGACCACATTGCTGAACAGGTCTTTCTTGAAGTTAAATGTTTGACAATATATGTCTATACTATACATGACAATATATGTCTTTGCAATATTTTCATTAAGTATACTTTTGTATTTGAAACAACTCTAAATTGACTTAATTCTTCCTTTTGATTGAACAGCTGTTGAAAGTAAACAGGAACATTTGTTTCCCTTTCCTGATTTAATTTTGGAAGGAGAACCTATCCATAATTTCAACTATTATTTAAGCACAAAATTGATTCTCATGACAGAAGACGGGGTTAGTGCTGCTGCTGTTCAGTTGTTTGTGCAGAAACCTCCAGAGAGGAGAATGAGTTTATTCTCCCTTTTCCCTCTAGCAGTATATGGGCAGGCTGCAGCTTCAGCCTTGTCATAGCCTGCAATAGCTGTTCTTCATCTTCTTCGTGCAGCTGCTGAGCTGCTAAATGGAGATAATGGATCCCACAGCCTACTTCACAACCCAGCGTTACATGACAGCGCGCTCGGGGCCCGCTGGCATTCCTGCCTGCAGCAAAGGGGATTTCCTAGCGGCCTTGCAGTTGTCCTGCTCGTGTTCCTGGACTGGGGTTACCTCGTGCTCGAAAGCTTTGGAGTTAATTCTGGTTCCTCTCCCTGGGATGAATGTCTCCCTGCAATGTAAGACGCTGCCTCGCGGTGCGTGTGCAGCCAATTAAACCCAGTGCTTTTCCTGACCCTGCTAAAATTACAGCGTCATTAGTCACTGAACAATAGTGGGGGGAGAGGCTGCCAACTTATGAAAATTATAAGGAGAATTGCTGCCTGTGACTCCTTGCTAAGTTTATTCTGGTAATTGGATTTTTGTTTTTCACAAATCTATAATCTTGGTGATGGAGGGTGCATAGGGGAGAGAGTGAGAAGGGGACTCAGGCGGTTCAGACACCCATCTCCCCACTCCCCTGCCCCCTCCCTTACTCTGTTTAACGAGTGTGTTCCTTAAGCTGTTTTTCATATAAGTTGCTTCATAGACGTTGAAAGACCACTTACATGACTAATGGCTGTGGGAATGGGCCGTTGTTCCTATATTGGCAGAGTTATAAGGATTGCACAGTGAGGATAAATGGAGTGGAGAAGGGCTGGGGGAAACAGCAAGGAAAGAACTCCATTTGCAAATGTCTTATTTGAGTCTCCTTTGATTGTGATAAAAAGCATGGCTTTTACCTTCCACCCAAGTACTCTACCACTGGAAGGGTGCTAGTCCTGTGATGAGCATTGTTTTAGTTACCAAGGCTGTGATGATAGAGAATAGCTATCCAATTGGTTTGGGAAATCAACTGTAAAAAAGTAAACGTTAAGGTATTTGGTTATTATTATACAGTATAAAAATATTGTGCTGGATGGCTAAGCAGTTACTAGGACAACAAGGGGGAGTTTGCCAAGGATTTTTAAACACTGTAAGCAAACGGAAGAAACCTTGAGTTTAAATAGCCCATCTGGCCATCTAAGGCTTTCCCAAGAGAGCTGCACTAAACTTCTGCCACATACATTGTACCCTGATGATAGACATAGCCCGTGGCAAGGAGACTGAGCTAGGAAAGCCAATGGGCTTCTGTGGCCAATACACGGGGGAGGACCTTACCCCATGCCCATGGCAGCGCAGGGCGCGCCCTGCGCCTGGAGTGCGCCCTGGTCCCAGCAGGGTCCGGCCGCCTTCCGATGCTGACTGGGATTCCCAGCTTTAATGTGGGTCAGAGCTCTTTGCAAAATAGACCTTTGACCTGCAATTTACAGCTTTTATCACATTTTAAAGCTATGTAGCCAGCCAGCTTAGGTCGGTAAATCTCGCATGTTTTGTAGTCATTCTTATTTTTGTGTTTGTTAAGCTAAGGCAGGATAGCGGCTCAATGCCATGTTATGGCTGAATATTTGAAAAACAATTTGCAAAATCATGAGTATTTTAAAAACAACTTCAGGCCTGTAGTTCTGGGTGGCCCACAGCGCTGTTTCTGAGAAACCTGCTTCATGTTTGTTACGGTCTAGGAGACCCTTACCCCTCCTCCATAGAAGCCAGTGCTGACCAGGAGATGAAAGAGAGATCTGCATGTTAGTGTGTGTGTGTCTTTGTCTGAGAGGGAGAGATGTTGACTGGCATGTAATTACTTTTCTCATTTGCTCTTGCAAATTATTTTCCAAACTTTCTGAGGAAAGATAATGTATTCCTCAAACATAGTCTGGAATTTTTTCTACTTATAACTATGAGAGGCCTTTTATATCTTTTTAGACTGGCTCAATCTGTGCACCTTTAAAACCTGGGTCTGAATGTATTACTGCATCATTCAAAAAACCGTACAGAAATGAGACAGTGACTTACATTCTTCCAGCCAGAGCACTATTAGAAATAAAATATCATTTCAAAGTTTTGCAATTTAAAATATTTTTCAGCTCTATTTTGGCTTTTGTGTTTATTACAATAAAAAAAATAACATCTGTTTTCCAATTTTAAATTAAATTTAAAACAACATGTTTTTCTCATTAGTACTGTTTATCTGTACTATCTGCTAAACTTGGATGTCAACTCTTCTGCTGAAGTAATCTGATTTTACTTCACAGGATTAGTAGCATCTATCAAGAATCAGAGATTTTGTTCTAGTAGAAGATAGAAGAGAAATGTTTACAGTCATTTCATACATTAAGTTTAAGCTTCATTCTTTACTCCCACTGCTGTTGGACTTCTCATCTACTACTCTGAGGCTTAACTTGTATGTGCTTTTAGTAATTTTTATAGTCAAAACATTTAAATATTTTTCCTTCTGACTTCTCATAGCTACGATACCTATTGGTTAGGTGTTTTTCTGTTTAAGAAAAGTAAATAGCTCACAAATGTCCTTCAGGGGTTGTAGTAAGTGCCGACCTCTGCCTGCATTCTGTCCTCTTTGGAGTTGCAAGAAATGTTGTTTCTCCCAGTGAGCAACCTCATTTTGGGTTTGGTTGTTAATTGCGTTGTGTCGGGTACATCAGAGGATTGGTGCATCTGTGTGCCTGGCTCCCTGTTGATTTTCATCCCTCCTTGTCTCCTTTGCTCACCTGCAAGTTTTGCTCCCAAGGTCTCTGTATGTCTTTGCACTGAGGCAGATTTTGGTGGTGAGGGAGGCTGTAAACAACCTGCACACTTTAATAACCTGTGCCGACTGGTGCTCTCCTGCTGGATGGGTTCAATAGGTTGCCTCATTACAGACTTTGTGGTGGCTTATGTAGCTTCACCCTGTGCATCCATATGTCTCAGCTGGTGGCTGTGTCACTCCTGGGTTACAACCAGCAAGGGCAAGACAGCTGAAAGGGGGTTGCTGCCCTTTTAGTGGAACAGCTTCTCAGGTTGGGTATTAAACGAGAGCCCCATCTGTCTATTTTTGGTGGCTCATGAAAGCTGGACGAGGGAGATGGAGGCAGTAATTCAGTCTCTAGGCTAAATTCCATCTTGGGTCTCCCTTCTCAGAGAGGTACTTTTTTTCTCTTGTGTCATGCCTGGTACACTGTGTCAAAAGAGGAAAGGTTTGCTGCCCAAGGCTGTCTCTGATCGATTAGTGAGTCCTAATGGCTTTGCAGTGGGACTGAGCTGTTTGGAGCAGGGAGTCACAGCTTTTGCTGCTCCTGTGGGGGGCTGAGGCTCGGGGAGGGGAGAGGACACAGTTCTCAAGGGTGGGAGGAGGAACAGAGCCACCAGGCTTTCATGAGGGGAGGTGATGTGTCTCTGGCCAAAGCTTGCCCTTATTGTTCAACAGCAACAACAACAACGAGGCAAAGAAGTGCATTCCACAGTGCTGGAGTGCTGGGTTTTATTCAGAAGGGTGCAATAGCTTAATTTTCAGTCAGAGATGAGGTGGGTACAAAATTCCAGTTGAAATTTCAAGGTTTTTTTTGTTTTGTTTTTTTTTAATTACAATAATGAAACACAGAGTGTAAGAACTATGAATTATCACTCTCTATGTATTAACATGTTATAGAGCTGAATTGGTCAACATGTGGAAAATATTACAAATATGCCATAATGTTATGATATAATCATGTGATGGAAGTTATTTTCCAATACTTTGTTTTAGTAATTCACATAATTTTTTATTTCATTTCAGGCAGCAGTTTTACAACATCATCAGGAATATATGCAGGAAATAATTCACTCACAAATTCTACTGGATTTAATAGTTCACAGCAGGTAAATTTGTAAATAGGAGTTCAGCAAACTTTGGCAAACTTAGAATTCTCATCCACTGAAAAAATGTAGCCCTTAAATAGCTTGTTGAAAGAAATTGTCATCCTTTCAAGTTAAACTAAAGTTTATAAATGTTTTTCTTCAATCTGTCATCTTCTGGTACTAAAACTAATTGTCTGAGTTTGATGTTCTTATTCACACATCTTCAGCAGTGTGTCTAATAAACTACTTGTATGAGAAGACATACTAAATTATATGTAATTTAGATTTTGTTTTACTGCCTCACAGTTTTAGGTCCTACAGTATCCAGTCTGGGAAGCATACGTGCTCAAAGTCTGACATGTGTTTGTAGTTATATTTTGGAATTTATACTAAAAAGTAGCAAAAGTTTGATGGACTATTCAGTTGGTTTTTTGTCTTGCAGGAATATCCCTCTTATCCCAGTTTTGGCCAGGGCCAATATGCACAGTATTACAATAGCTCACCATATCCTTCACATTACATGACAAACAGCAACACCAGCCCTACGACACCCTCCACAAATGCAACATACCAGCTTCAAGAACCACCATCTGGCATCACCAGTCAAGCAGTTACAGATCCTGCAGCAGGTAATTACATGGATTTTATGGTCCCTATGAGGCACGTTTTTGTAAGTTGAAAGGGGATTGAATTGGATTTTTTTTTTTTGGGGGGGGGGGGGATAGTTGTTGATTTTTTTTTAATTATTTCTTAATCCCGAGCCTGTGGCATATCTTGGACAGATTTTAACAGAAAATAGACTAAAGAAAAAAGAAGATCAGCAAAAGTTTTAAAGCTTATCTGGCATACAAGTTGTTTGTATTTATTTGTAAAATGTTTGTGTTAAAAATTGGTAAGTCTTTACAGTAAACAAGAACTTGGTGCTTTTAAACTCTGTATTCATTAAGATAAAGATTTTTCTTAAATAAGACTGAAATCAAGAGGCCTTCAAACCATAGCTCAACTGTCTGCTTGAAAGAGAACTTTTGAGCTCTTTATTTCAGAGGACATAATAATGCTTGCAATGGAGAGTTGAAATTGCACAAGTGTTTCCATTTTAAGAAAAGATTTTCAGTGGCTTATTCTTTTTCCCAGTCATTTTACCTTTCTTGGTGGAATTTGGCAGTCTTTTACTAGTTGAGATACTTTTTGAACATATATGCCAAACTGCTCTAGCTGGTTTTGGAAATAAGGGGTGAAAAATACTTTTCTCGTTATTAAAGAAAAGTTAAAAATCCATTTTTTAACAGATCAAGCATGTCAGTCGTTAGTAGATGGCAGAAGTATGAAGTCTCAGAGAGAAACTCCAAGGTTGCAGATGTGTTTCTCAGTAATGCAGGAAGAAGCAGTTATGATTTGGCAGTGGTATCAGGTGGTTTTGTTTCAGACTTCTTTGAGATGAAGTTGGTTTTAGTTCTCTTGAAGTGTTTGATGGGGCTTATCTTCCATGTGCAATGATAAATTTTACTATCATTTGCTTGGCCTCTGATGCTTTTCTGCATGAGTGTGCACCTTAGAAAATGTTATGCAGTGTTGTCTCTTGAGACATTTGCTGCAAGTAGAGAAGAAAATACAGCTGGTGTATGCATTTATATATACGAGGTCACGTGTGTGCACTGCATCTGAGAAAGGAATCTTTCTAAATATATGAGTGCTTATTGGGGTCTGTGGCATTTAGATATGAATGCATATTGATGTCTGCATAATTATCCTGCTTTTCACTTTTAATTTTTTTGTTGTTTTCTTGTGGTTTTGTTTGCATTTTGTTTAAGTTGGAAGCAGTAAAGTTCCTCTTAGCCCAAGACCCTGAGGTGATCAAGATACTAAAACTAAATCATTGTATCATCTGTGTCTTGATCTTTTGCAAAATCTTTGCACATATTTTTCTAAAGTCATTGATCTTTACTATAGCATTTGCTTCCTAAAAGCTAAAGTAAATGTGCATATGAAGAGGTATATTTTTCCCAAGCTCAAATTTATTGTCTTAAAGACTGTCCTCCTATTCAAATATTTTTCTGTTCTCTATAAGCCTGAACAGAGCTTTTCTCAGTTCCATTTTAAGAAGTCTTGCTTTTCTCCCTCACATCTTCTATATCCTTGTTATGACAGTTTTGCCTAAAAAATTTGAAATAATTTGGTGGGCTACTTTGTGGGTGAGTTCTGCACCTAATCCTTCTTCTGAATTGTTGTTTCATGTATTGAAAGCTGTACATCCAAGGTTGCCCTACCACTGCTTGCTTATCCCTTGCTCAGAAATGGCATTGATAGGACTGCCATGTCTTTTCCCAAGACATTAACGTTACTGATTTAACGGTTCTGAAAATATTCCTTCCAGCACTTTGCAAAAAACAATTTTTAATGTAGCTATGGGGTTATCATGGACTGGCTGCCTTTACCAGGGACAGAGGCACATTTAGGAAAGTACCTGCTGTGGACCACTCTATTAGAAGGAGCTGATAAAAGTCATCTCCATCAATTGGTTGCAATCAGCAGAAGGTATAGGGCCAAATTTCTCCATTTTCCTTTATGTAGTTTTTCTTTATGCAGTTAAGTTAGGATCAAGCCCATTTAGGCTCCTTCTGTATTGACTGAGAGAGATGAGCACTTCTAATTAGAGTTCAGTTTAACACCAGTCTTAGTCCTGATGCCAAAGCCTTTCCTACCAAAGTGGTATGAGAGCAGTCTAAAGTGCCTGACATACCAGGAGAAATCAGGCAAGAATCTTTTGCTGCCTCTCAAACCTTCAATGCTGGTAGAAGGGAAGGAAGAACCTGTCGGTGAATCCAGTGCTGTGCTTTCCATTTCTCCTTGGACAGTGTAAACGGTTGTACTTTTTTCTTGTTGAGGTTTATTGCTAACCCTCAGTTGAGCTCATACACAGTCTGCTTGGAAGACAAAGCAAGACTGGGCTCAAAGAAAAGAGGGATCAACATGTAGGAAGGGAATGCTGGTGGAGTGGGGACAAGTGGAAGGCATATTCAAGAGAAGGAAATTAATAGTTGGGTCAAAAAATACAACAAAAGAGCAAATTAAACAAATTTTTATTACAATTAGTAAAATTTCTGTAGGCTGTTTTGCCACATTTGCTCAAGTTAGGCTGCTGATTCTTTACCACAACTGGAATGCTTCATATGAGGGATGGTGGGGAGCAGTGCAGAGCCATCACATTTAGTAGGATGGGCTCCAGCTGCTGAATTGCAGCTGTCTATCCTTAAACATCTTCTAAATTAAAAAAAAAAACATGTAATCCATGTGGTTATGAACTATGCCAGGACAAGCACAGAGCAGCCTTCAGACTTTACAGAGGCACCAGAATAACTTGACAGACATAGGTGGTTTCTATGAATTTGGGCCAATAAATGAAACAGAAGAGTCTGGTAAGAAAAATGTGAAAAGGAGAAAGTAATTATGTGCTCTTGTGACATTTTTAGTACAGTTTTGCAGACTCAGAAATCTCAGATAATTTCACTTGAAATATGTTTAATTCCTTGTCCAAATGTAAAATAATCCTTTTATGGTTCCCCTCGGTAACTAGTTAAATTTGAAAGTTTTTGCCATGCAATCCAGAACATGCAAGGATTCTTGCAGAAAAACCTGAAATTTTTCACTCTCAGTGTTGCTTCTTTCTCTTTGCTTTCAGGATTTGAAACTTTCTTGTACCACAGTCAGAACAAAACCATTCATTGCCCAGAGGTTTATAGTCTTTGTGTCTATAAATCAGATATACAAATTAATGTTATTTTCTTGTGAACAAAAGCCTGTATTTTTCTTAGTGAAGTAATCAGAAAGTTGCTGGGTTTTTTGTCTAAGCTAGTAGTATCTAACAGAAGTAATAATAATTAAAATTATAAAACAGAAGTAGATAAATGAGCAAGTATTCATTCTCCTTTCCAATATTCAAATTCACTGAAATATGTTCAGAGTGAACCAAAGCAGTATTTCTTTGTTTCATGTAGGTAAGCTGTGTAGCTCTTTGCTGCAGGATGTTATGGATGCAAAAAGTTTATGCCAGTTCAAGCATAACTTTGCTCAAGCAAAGCTTGAGCTTTTTCAAGCTCAAATATTAGATTTACACAGGCAAGAAATCCTTGATGCACAAGATCACTGGAGACTAGGAATGAATTAGTACTGTGTGGATGTCTGTCCTTTTTATGCTTTCTTACCTAGTTGCCAGCTGTTTGCCAGTGTTGAAACTTACTCTGGACAGATGGAGTTATGCCCCCATCCATTATGCCTACCTTGATGCTCAAAAATTCTTAGAGTAGCATTCATAACATGTATTTCTAGAAGTTCATATAGAAAAACCCTGCCTTTTCTAAAGCTGTAATAATTTTTACTTGAAATATTTCAACTCCATCATCACAGCTGGTAATAAAAAATTCGTGATTTGTGGGGTTTTTTTTATTATTCAGTCAGGAAGGCTGAATTTATCCTTCTATTTCATATGATGATGTATTTATAATTTATTAAACAGTGTTTCTCACAAGAGAGACTTGCATTGTTCTTGAGATCCAATATCTCATTTTCCTTGGTTTCTGTAATAAGTGTGTTTAATAAATTACTGGAAGGTTTGGGAGTTTTTTCATATTACTCACATACTGCACAGTGCAGATTAAAAACCTCACAAGGGCTGTGCCAGCCAACAAAACTCAGCCTCAGATATGGTCACTGTTTTGCTCTTAAAGACTAAACTTCTTTTTCTTTGAGTACTATATCACATTTAGTATTACAAAAGGAAAAGCAACTTTTACAATTTCTTCTTACTGTATTTCATAACAATAAACTAGAGACAGAAAAGTGAAAGAAAGCAAATAGTTTATATAGACAGCTTTTCACTAATACCTGTATGGAAAGAAACGAAGCTATATTCACAGTACATTTCTGGTATTCTAATGTTTGTTCTTTTTCATAAATATAAATGAAGAGTAAATCTAGAGGATATATTTACACAAGGAAGGAAAATCACAGAAAATTCTGTAAAAACAGAAATTAAATTGGATACAATAATGAATGGCAAAGTGCAGTACTGGTTTTGTTTTTCTCATAATGGTTGTTCTCCTGGGATGTTTATCTTTGGTTTCGGTGGGATTAAAAATAACAATGATTTCAAATTGTTTGAAAACTGAACTAATGAGTAAGGAAGAAATAGCTAAAAAGGATACAGGTACTACTGGCCCATTATGGATTGTTTAACTTTTTTTCTTCAACAAAGAATGCTGGAGAAAAAAAAATCTGGACCACTTTATGTTGTGGTCATATATAGTTTATAAATACTGTTATATATGATATTTTGACCTTATTTAAATATGCAATCCTAAATCAAAACCTCAACCAGGCTTTGAAATAAATAGTCATTTTTGCCACTATTTTTAACAGACTGTTGAGAGCTTCTGTCGAGTTTATAATAGCATGCTCTTAATTCTCAACATATAAACGTTAGATTTGTTTTTCAAGTGAAGATTTTAACATTTTGTCAAAACAGCACTAGAGATATACTTCTGTGATCCTGCCAGAAGGCATTATTGTATTTCTTGCAATACTTACTTAGTGCTTTTACTTACTACTAATACAGTACAGATTTTTTTATAGACAAGTAAAAAAAAAAATCTGCAAATACATGTGATTCTGCTGGATTGTTTAATCCTGGTCCAGTTGTATGCAAGTAGAAGTTTGTATAAGTGCTCATGGAATTTGTGTTTAGTTTTATTTATGCAAAAGGAAACTTTAATTATTCAAAAGTAAGAAAATCATAGTGTGAGACTGACATATTCAAATTGAATCTTGCATTTTTATTCTGGTACACAGGAGTTGAAATAACGCTGTCAAAATGAAGTGTAAGATTTAAGGGGAAGCCATTAATCTGGGCACAATCTAAATGGAAAATTTTTGTACACAGCTTCTTGCAGAGAAATTTGACTGTACTAACTACCCTAGACTCACCTCATCCATGTAATTTACATTGTGACATGAGATATGATTACTTTGATAATGTATGTTTACTTTTTTTTGCATAACCTTTCAGTGTAGTAAGGAAAAAGTTTGACAAAATTTGCAATGCCTTTGTCAACAGCAAAAGCTCTACCCACACACACACCAGCTGGATTTACCTAGAGACACACTTGATTTTGGGCTTTCTGACACAGCCAGTTTTCCCCAGATTTGTCATTGAACACTTCTGCTGTACGTCAAAATCAACAGTAAGAAAATTCAGCAATTACTATGGGGGGATTTTCATAACAAACATAAAGGAATTACAGAACATGGTGTTGCAAATGATATCTCTGCAGCTGTACTGTCTGTTCATAAATAACCAAGATGTTTTTATTTTTGAGATGATGGAAAATTGTCCTGTGTGACAAAATCATCAACACTGCCCTGAGTGATGTATAAAGGGAAGTATAACCTTATGAACTCTTATGTCAATTTGCAGTTTTATGGTGCCTTGAAGCATAGAGGAAAGTCTGATACAGTATGGTTCATGTATTTTAGTTAAGCCAGAATGTAAACTTATTTCATTCCTCACAGTTATGTTTTTGTCAGGCTTGATGTCACTGTATACTACAAGGCTTGCTACCAGGTCAGAAGCAGGGGAGTACCAGTCACACCTGGAAAACAAGATATTTATAGAATCTCAGTGTAAATGTTTTTTTCTGACTGACTGTAGAAATCGAGTGTGTCTTTTACACTTATCTAAGGTTCAGAAGAGGGTGCAGCAGAAATAAGCTATAGCATTTTGTGTCTGCCTGGAGCAACGTACAGAGAGTACCTATGGCAGAAAGATCTAAAATTATGTGTTTGTGCATGGATGCAGAAGAATAACTGTTGCTACATAATTAATGCAATTGTGTGAAGGTGTTGCAACACAGGGAAATGGCTGTGGGGGTCCAGACTGATGGATCCACTGTGCTGTACCCTGCCTGCCCCAGGGGCCATCATCAGGCACCCTGGGAGCATCAAGGACTGGCTGGGCTTGTGTAAAATTTGCCCTAAGCACTTTTCCAGATATTCTTGTCTCAGGGGATTTCCAGACCAGCTATTGTTTCTGTGTTTAGGGTGTGCCTGCATTAGCATTTTAATTTTGAGTAGGGTCTTTTTGATGTGAAGCTTTGGCTCAGCAGAGCAATCCTAGGGCACCCAAGTGGAGTCCCTCCAGTCAAAGCTAACCTGAAATGTGTGCTTCTAGAACACATTCTTCTGTAGAACAGCTTCTAATTCCTCCAGCCCCTCCTGAGGATGCCCAGGGGGCTGGATCAGAATGCATTTGCACTGAAATAACCTTTCAGAAACAGCCAATGGAGCCTGATGTAGTTGCCACCACTTGCCTGATCCCACAGATCCAACTTGCTAATGTGGTGTAGCTGTGGCACCCCTGAATGCTTCACTTCCAGGGATGTCTTCAGGCTCTCTTGAACCCATGTAATATTTTGGGAGCCTGACATGGGGGGTTTTTTTTGCAAAATGTGTACAAATCTTGTAGCTCTTATCTGAACTCCTTGTGTTTAACCAGGCTGCTGCCAGCTCCCTTTGGTAATCTTGCTTTTGTGTTGAGCAGGCAATGGATCTGATCCTCACTCCCTTCTCTGCTCACGATTATGTAGAGGTCAGGGTCTTCTCCTGCACTTACTTGTGTTTGTGATGCTCAAGAACAGGATAAAATTGAATTCAGTGCTTTAGAAAAATTGTGATTTCACTTGGCTAGTATTAAAGTATGTCTGTTACCATAAAGTCAGCTGGAGTTTAACAAATTGACCTTCTCTTACCAGTGATTATAGAGTAATGGGTATAGTGATAACATGGTTTGTGGCTATGTAAATTGTCTTCAGCAAGTCTTTTGATGCCCTGGCAGTTAAATCTTAAAATCTGGCACTTAACAATTTTAAAGCAAACTAGACTAAAGCAGTTTGGCAGGAATTACAGCAGAAGGATAAAAAACTGTTTAGGGAATCATGTCCAGAGAGAAGTCAGTGAGAGCTCGCTGTTAAAATAGAAGGATGGCTGCAGCAGCATTCCTCAGTGTCTGCCTTGGGCCTAGCACCAGACCACATTTTCATTAATCATTTAGGTGACGGAACAGAATGTGTTTGCCTATTAAATATGTAGATGACACCATGCTGAGAGGGGCTGGGAGGCCTTTGGAGACGGGATGAGAACTCAAAAAATGGAGATGTGATCTGAATAGGAGCAGGTGTGAGGTATACATTTAGGCAGGAATGATGAACTGCACAAATGTGGGATGGGGAATGTTGGCAGCTTCTTCCAGGCTCTACCTTTTCCTGCAGACTGCTCTCAGTACCCCAGATATCAGTGGCACACAGAGTACCCTCAGCCGCTGTTGTTTTTCTTTCTCCAGAATTTGTCAGGGCTTGGGCTTGTCGAGGCTCCAGGCTCAGCTGGACACTCTATTCTTTAACTGGGTTTCCTTATGAGGCCCTGAGAGTGATCAGTGGGCAGTGAGCTGGTAACCCAGCCATGCACACAGACACTTCCCTTCACCTACATGGAATGAGTTTCTTGCACACAATGCCATGTTTTATCCCCACTGGTTACTGCTGTCTGTCACACTGTTTGTAGCACACTGACCTCCTGAGTAGATTCAGGAGCTGCAGGTATTAGCAATGTTGGTTATTCAGTCATGTGCAAGCTTTGGCCAGGTCTTTGAGAAGTCACTCCTTCCTCAGAAGATGATCTAGAAATGCTGAGTCTAATCTAATATTTATGGATATATTGTAGAAAATGCAAATTTTTTCTGGCCAAGTGGTGTCCAGGGGAGGGTAGTCTGCAGAACATCCAGGAAGTCAAGCTTTGCTTGACTTTGCTTTGCATTATTTTGTACAGTTTGATAAGACCATAGAGAATGAGAATCAGAGCCTGGCAAAGAAGATTGACATGGGAGGGTTAATCTAACAGCAAAGGGGATCAGTGAACAGTCTTCAAATGCATGCAGATACAATGAAGGGAATAATTTTTCCCCTACTTTCACAGATTAAACTTCTACTGCTGTAATGAATACTGAAGTTGTGCGTTCTGATGGCACAGCTGTCTGGGCAGCAGAGATTCCCCAGAGAGAATCATAAGAGCAGGACAGACAATTCTTCCTTGGGAATGATGGAAGTACAGTGGTCCCAAGAAGGGGTCCTGAGGCAGGGTTAGGAGTCTTTCTGTCAGGTGAGAGTCTGGTGCATCCAGACAGATTACCTGTGAAGGGGAAATGGAAATGAGCCTCCACCCAAACTTGCAGCCCTGTGTTTGAAATTTTGAATGAAGGATTCATAAGGGAAAGGTATTTGCAAAGATGGAGAGCTGGATGCCACTTACAGACAGACTTTCTTCCCTCCCCCCACCACGCTCTGCTCTGTGTCCTCGCTCATTTAGGTTTGCTTGTTTATTTGTCCTGAAGTTTTGTTTACATTCTCTCCATCTTACCTGTTCCCTATTTTTGTTAGTATTATTCCTGCAAGTTTTTACTTGAAACTTTTAGGCATTCTTACCTGTTCCCTATTTTTGTTAGTATTATTCCTGCAAGTTTTTACTTGAAACTTTTAGGCATAGCATGTCTGAGAGAAGAATTTCTAAAACTGGGAACTAAAGCCACACTACTAAAAGCAGTGTCAGAAATCAAAAGCAGCTGTAATTTAAATTAGTCAATAGGAAATGCAATTTTTCATTACATCTAAATTTTAGAGTACATATTTAGAACATCATTGACCAGTATACCTGTTGAAGAAATCTGGTCTGTTTATTTTATGGGGTTATAATTTATTTCAAGGCTTTTGCGCATCATTTTCTTTCTCTTCTCTTTTTATTAAAGATTTTAATAATCAAAGTAGTGTATAGCAGAAAAATTAACTGAGAAAATTGGTACTATTTGTTACAATTTCTTATTTGTGATTAAGTGCAATAGGTGAAAGAGCAGTCAGCATTCAAATTTTAAATACTTTAAATTCATATTCTGAAGTGTGCATTGTCATAGGAAAAGATGTATATTATTGGGATGTGTAGATAGATGTGGCTGGATAATTTTTGTTGTTTGACACATATAGAATCACTCTTTTAGTACAAGTCAGATGTTTTCAGAAGATTCTGTGCTTAACCTTGAGTTACATCTTAACGTGTTCTGCTTTGTTTGATGTAGCCTGAAATATTTAGGTAAATATATAATGTGAAATGTGTAAGATATGCTAATTCTCAGTAAGTGTAGATTTGAAGGCTGAGGATGAGAATTTCAAGACCTCTTCCTTTCATTCAGCACAAGCAACTGTTATTATTTTGAGTAATTGTGCATATGTGGTGTTACACAGATGTCCAGAGTCTCCTCCTTAATCTAACCTTTGACCTCCACAGGATGTTTTCCTAGGAGAGACAATCCTGTGTGTGAGAAGTATACCTGTCTGTTCAAGCTGGAATGCCATGGTCTAGGCAGATTCAAATGAAAATTTTTCTATCTTCTGGACTCTAAAGAGTAGTTAATATTAACTGAGCAGTAAAATTGAGAAACATAAAAATACCAGGTGCCTTCACTAAAGAAGTGTTTTTAGGAAAAACAAAAGGAATCATGGTGGCCATCAAATTAAAAGTATTTGTGAAATTCAGACTATGAAATGAAGTTTTCAAAAGAGATTTAAAAATGTGTTATTGCATTTCTAAGGACTGTGGTACTGCTAATTAAATTATTGGGAAGGATAATTGATGCTCCATGTCTGCTTTGTTAATGTACAAGCATTCACTATGATGGAGTCTATGGATGTTAAGAGTAGCAAAATATCTTCAAACTAGCATGTTTTCAGAAAAACTGTTGTTCTTAACTAGATGAATCATCATTCTTTCTTCACCTGTTCAATAACAGTAAATGTTCTTATAAATAAGTGTTGCTGAAGCATAATAATTAGAACACAATACTACTTGTAAATATTTGTATCCTGTCTTGAAGGTACTCACTGGAAATGTTCAGTGTTGAGTAAGCCTTTGAAAAATACTAGAAATATCATCTTCATAGTTGATACATATTTAATGCTTATTAATTTAAATTACCATAGGAAAATAAATACTTTATCCTATATTTAGGAATAATTCTATTCTTCTGTAGCAATCTAAAAATATCTCCAACCAGGCAATTTGGAAAATTTTTCAATTTATATATGTCTGGGTCTTTTTCACACTTGGTCGGATTTTTCTTGCCCAGCACTATGACAGGTATTTTATAGCATTTAAAGTATTTAAGTTTGAAAAGCTAGAGTTAAATTAATTTTTTATGAAAAACTGGTATCCCTTAAATTTTTTTCTTTAAATTACATAATAATTGAAGGAATGAAGCAATGAAGTTTTTTTTTCTATTAAGTCTTTTATTGGTGTTTATGAAATAGTTTATTACTCTTTCTTTACATATAACTTGATCTATATTGAATTAATTTATGAATCAATATTACCACTTACAGTTTTATATTTAATTACTTTAGTTAGGACTGGGCTTGGTGGAAGCAAGTAAGTTGAACATTCTGAACATTGAACTGAAGAGTAAAAGTCTTCTTCCTTTCCTACAACAGAATACAGTACAATCCACAGTCCATCAACCCCCATCAAAGATTCAGATTCGGATCGATTGCGTCGTAGTTCAGATGGGAAATCACGTGGACGTGGCAGAAGAAACAATAATCCTTCACCACCACCTGATTCTGATCTGGAGGTACTCTATATTAAATGTGTTTGGCCTGTTACAGAACTTTAATTTTATCATTATTTTCCACAAAGAAGTGTTGTTTACTCATCAAAAATAAAGTGGCATTGAAGCTCCCTTTTTCCTAACAGTATTTTCATAGAAAATACGATTTTTCTTCTAAAGAACCTTCTTCGGGAAGAGCTCCTGATTCCTTGGAAAAATACGGGGTGTTTCTTCCTCCTTTTGGTTAAACAAAGCAAACAAACAAACAAACAAAAACAAACCAAAAGTGAAAAAAAAATAAAGAAAAGAAAAAAAAAAGGAGCAAGCTTTTCCCAAGGCAAAGAAAGGTTTTCATTTAGACAGGAGACACTTCTAGGACAATAGTGGGGTTTGTTCTCTCATGCTATGTTAACATTCCTCCCAGTGGCCCATGGTTTATGTTGAGAGCACATCTCCAGTGACAGACCACAGCTATGAGTGTCCACTCTGCATTACTTTTCCTTTCCAGAAGGAAATAAATAATATAAATTATAAAATAAAATCTCACAAGGGTTTAAAATACTTGTATTTGAACACTTTATTTTTCATTGAGTTATCATTTTGTGTGTGGTCAGAGGAAAAATTTAAAACTCGTATTTTCCTTTGTTTCTAGGCAAAAGAATTATTTAATGATGCCATAAGTTTTATACAAAGATCATCCAAGTTTATGGTTTTTGTTCTTCAGATGCCTAAAATGCATTAAAATTAACATAAGGGAAATTAAATGCTCAGCAGCAATCTGCTTTGTGTTGGTTTTAGAGGTAATTTTCAAGGGCACTTACATGAATTTTTGTAAGACTTTTCTTTTGTAAGACTTGCAGAAATACAGAATTCTAACCCGAAGATTTAAAGCTTCAAAAATTACATTGTACAGTCTCATTTTCTGTGTATATTTGACCATACTATAATTCTATTCTAATAGAAGGATTTTATATAGGAGCAATTGTAGTAAAAAGCTAACAGATTGTATTACCCTATCCCAGAAAAGAAAAAACAACAAACTTGTTAGTTTTGAAAATAAATGGCAGGAAAGCTATGGTTTTAATATGCAACCATTTCAGCACAATTTTCCCATTTGTGTGGTTACTGATTCAAATTTTAACTTTCTATTTCAAGTATTAGCTTCACAAAGGAACACATTGATTTGATTCTCTTTTTACAGAGAGTATTCATTTGGGATTTGGATGAGACAATCATCATTTTCCATTCCTTGCTTACAGGGTCCTATGCTAACAGATATGGAAGGGTAAGTGTCAAGAAACTAATGGAAATGTTCAGTAATATTTGATAATTTATGGTTGATACACAGGGAATACTAGAACATTAGTTGATTTTGTTGATTAGTTGATTAGAGCCAACCTGGTACTGACGTTACAAGACAAAAAATATCAAGCTGTTTCATATGTCAATTATTTGCAGTTACTCAGCTCTTATATTCAGTACATATTTAAATAGTGTTGGGAGTAGTACTTTGACCACTTGAGGTTTGGTTTGTAGATACAGGTTGTCTGAAACCTCTTGATAAAATCTGCAAAGGTCCCCTCAGAGAGTGAAGAACTTCCAGGAATGATTGCTATGACAGATTGGCTGTGTTCTGTATTGAGAGGGGAAGAGGGGAAGAGGGGAAGAGGAAGAATGCTTTTGGACATGGCCAGATTAGTCTAAAATTTTTTACCTTAGGTTTTTTGGGTTTTTTTAATCAAAATATTGACTGATGTTTTTGAAAGTCTGCTTATGAGTCAAATATTCTATTATGCACAGTCTATAAATCATAACTGAACTGATGAATATGTCTACAGACAGCAGATTTCCTTGGTAATTCTCAGAAGAGAAACATGATTTTAGGTGAATAAGGAGAGTTTACGAATGGAATGTCCTTATGAGATCAGACTTCTTTTTTTCAGGATTGTGTTTGAAAGCTAACAGCTTGTGCTAAAATATGTTATAGCCTTTTATGTTACTTCATGTGAGTCATAACTGGAAAGTGATTTTTTGTTAACCTCAAAAATTTCTACATGTAAAGAACAACTGCACAGTTTTGTCTGGTTTCGTGTAATGCCTCTGTCTTCTTGCAAAGCTTCTATTTAGCACCAAAAGGTTTTACCCTACACCCAGCTGAGTGAAGGGCAAAGCTACCTCCAGCTCAGTCTGTGCCTGGGTCAGGTTCTGAATTTCTCTCAATAGCTTTTTGCACTGTCCAAATCTAAAGCAGTACTACTTTGCAACCTTTCTTCCTTGTTCGGGTAAGGTTTATTTGCAGAAATGTTTACGGTAATAGTGGTGTATCTGTTTGAGGAATATAATTAGATTTTTTTCATTATATGTCAGAAAAGCAAGTTAATTCAGCAGCCTTGGTTTCCTCGGTGTTGTTAGTTTATATTTAGGTAGTAAAAAGAAACTGGAACTTAAATGTTTCAACAATTATTGTATGGATATGTATGGACAAAGGCATTATAGAAGAGTATTAAATATTTACCAAAAGTTATTTTCTATTTTTCAGACTAAAACCAGCTATTGTGTGGTATCCCAAAATCTATGAAAATTTAGTTCAGAATGAGGAGAACAAATCCCAGTGCTCACAAAAAAGCTCAGTGACAACAGAATCTCAGCACTGGCTTTTGGGCAGCAGAGTAGTGCTGGAAAAGCATAATTAATTAGTCATTGCCATAGAAGTACTAATGTGAGCCCGTTTTTTTCCATTTGTTACTAGTTCCCTGAAGTGGATTCATTAATTGGGGCCTGAACATAAACACTTTATTGCTGGCTGGTTGAAGTTGAGGAAAGTGGCTGGTGTTCAGTTGCAAAGAGATATAAATACATGTGCTGCAAGGAGGGGGCTGACTCCTGGTTGCAGCTCCATCACTCTTGGCACTGTTTATATAAGATGTAGCTTTTGCCTGGCAGGCTCTGGTTGCATGGCATCTGGCACAATATTCCTGCATTGCTAAATGGCAGCCAGCTGTTGATGTTGAAAGGAATGATGGCATTACTGCTTAATCTTTGGATAAATACCAAATCTTTTTGGTGAGGGGTAGCAACATGCCTGTGCTTGGCTCTCAGATGATGCCATGAAACTGTGCCATTCTGTTTTTTTCTTAAGGTTTCATTCAAATCAGACTTTCTCTTGGGTTATTATTGACAGCTTCAGACATCAGCGATTTCCAAGGATGTTAGAGAAAGACAGCATCAAATGTTCAAAGCATTTTAGGGTTATTTGTGGCAGCAGAAGGTGCATATTTTTAAAATAGTGTTTGCCTGTGATTACTGGCCTTAAAAATCAGACCATATATTAATCTGAAAAAAAAAGAAAGTTGAAGGGAAATATTGTTCTTTTCACCTGTATTCTTGTTTATGAGCAATCTAACGTCTCATAAATCTGCACTATGGTCAGGCCTAGAAATGCCCTTTTAAAAAAATAAATCTAGGATGATCACATAATCATTAAAATACAAAAGCTGGATCTTCAAACAAACAGAAATGTCCTAATTAAATAATAGAGGATTTGGCAACTTGGCATTCAGCTCTTTTCATAATGCCTGAGCAAGTTTCATGGTGAATGACTATGAATGATGTGCAGCCTTGCTGCTGAAGGGATTGATTTTCTTTGCCTTATTCTCTACCTCATTCCTCCTAACTTCTTCCTTGTGCCACCCTTTTCTGTATCTTCTTACTTTTTCATCTGTTTTTACCACCTGCTCTCCTTTAGCTGCTGTTGTGCTCTATTTTCTTCCTGCTTTTTTCCTTCAGTTTTGTTGTAACAAAATAACACCTTTATTTTTCAGTTCGCACGGTCATGGCAAAAATTACTCCATGGAGCACTACATTTTTATTTAAAGATTATTATTTGAATTTAGTGAATTTAATGGAAATGTATGAATTTCTAAGAATATGCCCTTCCAGAAGATTAGACAAAGAAAACAAAACATTTCCACTTGCTTTTGTATTTTTTTTAGCTATGTACAGAGAGAGATGTATTGATCAAATATAAAGTTGCCAGTTAGTTTAATTGACATTAGGGCTGATTAAGTTTTGGAATTTGGAAAAAGTTGGAGCCCTTTAGGATCTTGGAGCAGGTGAAAATACATCTCAGAATTGGCACAGAATACTATGGTCTTTATATACATTTCCATCCTCAGAGAAAGCAGTTATACACAGAGGTTTTAAAGGAATTTTCCTTTAAATTATAAGCTATTTTATTGTGGTTTAATATACTTTAGAGATAGAGGAAAACAAAGCCTGGTTTCACTTAACCCTTCATTTGTGACCTGTAGACTTAAGTGGAAAATAAGCCTTGTACCCAAAGTGAACTTTCCTGTTTTTCAGCTTCTTGTTTCTCCACAAAACAAAGAAATCGAGTAGGTAGAATTTAGAAATGACATACAGGCAGTGTTTTGGCTCCAATGCCAGTATTGAAAACAAAAGGCCTACTTAAGCAGGTTGACATTGGTATTTCTTTTCTTTAGTTAAACTGTACCTCCCTCAGAGATTTGTACCTGATTTTGACCATACCTGAAAAGACACTGACTGAACCTGCAAATCCCAGGCAGCAAGAAGAGATTGTTAGCTTTCCTACTCATTGTGTGACACCTCACAGTAATTAGTTAGAAATTAGTGGCTTAAAATTGCAAAAGAAGGTTGGGTACGGGATTATTTTTGTAAAACCTTGTTCTAGCCTTGTCTTTTTTTAAAGTTTACAGCCCCCACTGCAACGTCTGATGGCAGAGTTTGATGTACTATGATGCTTTAAACCAAGGTTCTTGTGCTTTTCATTAGAGCAGTTGCAAGTTTGTGACTACACAGACATTTAAAACACTAATGTAGATAAGGTTTTTGCTTCTGTTAAATATGTAGCTACTGAGAGCCACAGTTTAACATAGTTTTTGTGTTAAATGGAACTTCCTATACAAAAAGATTGTATTTAATCTAGGAATTAAGCTTTCTTTGAAAAGCAATCCATTTTGTTTCTTCTTTTAGCTTTTGTGTTATTTAATCTGACACTTTCAGTAGGTGCCAATGAGTTTCTTATTTTTTTTCTGCCTAATTAAATTAACCTCATAAATGACATTATTTTATTATTACTTTGGAGAAAACCATTCTGTTTTATTTCTGCCATGTAAAAATACGTTGGAGCAAAATGTTTAAAAAGCTTTACAAAAACCTCTTTCTACAGACTCAGAAATGTGATTAAAATGTTCAATAATAAAAAAAAGCAAGTCGTGTACACTGAAACGTAAAATATATATTTGCAGCCATTCATTTAAAATTAGTCAAATGGGTTCATAACAATATCATGCTCTGTTGCCCATTTACTCTGCTTTTCAAAATGATGTTCCTATTTAGGGGTGGAAGTCAGAAGGGAATTATTTCCACCTTGTTGCCTTAGTAGTTGATAATTAAGATGTAGCTAGTGATCTTCATTTGCATCTTAGACCTTTAACCCATCTAATTCCTTTAATAGCTAGAGCAGAGGCTCCTGTGAGGTGTCTTCTGTTACTGCTCAGGCAGAACAGAAATCCTTGTCTGTTTAAAAAGAAGAAAGCCCGATGAACTGTGTAGGATGATGAGGTGCTAACTGGGCACAAAGATAAGCAGCAATGGCAAAGGGAGAAGAAGCCTCAGGCGTAGCTAGGGAGAAAATACCACCTGCTTTCCACCTCACATGCCTATAAAACCAAAGCAGAGGAAGGCGTAGGTCTACAAATAGAGCAATATTAAAACAGAGAGACAGAATACTTTTGTTCATATTTTAAAGTCTTTCCATTTGAATTAAGAAGCCAAATATTCTTTATTATTTTCTTCGGTTTTTGGTTGGTTTTTTTTGTTTATTTTTTTTTGGCTGTGCCAGTTTAAATAGAAGACTTGTTTTTAAGGTCAAAGTTCATCAAAATAGCATGATGCAATTTTTTTCCACGTTTTTAAGGGCTATTTCTTTTTTATATTTAAGAAAAACTTACTCCTAATGGATGTGAGTTCAAGAATAGATGTTTTGTCTGCCTAATGTAGTTTTGCTTTGAAATTTTGAAAATTATTTCTCTGGATAGCAGTTCTTGGGTTTTGGCATTTCCAGAAGGCAAACAGGCTGCCAAATCACCATTCTTTTCCAGCTCTTTACTACTGACACATTTTGCCTCTTTAACCAGTAGTTACAGAAAAATGTTTCAAAGTTCAGAGATCATGTTGAAGCACCTATTAATTTGATTGAGAGGTGGAAAAAGAAACTGAGGACTGCATCTCTTGCTTTTTGACTGTGACTTGTCATCAAGTTTAGAATATTAGCTTATTTTAAGTAAAATATGGGTTGTCACTTCTTCAGTTCTGTTTAAAATATAATTCCTAACAAACTAACATTATTAATAGAGGCTGTTGTGGGATAATATAACATGTTCTTTCAAACTCGTGCTCCTGTGCACTTGGATAGACTTGGCATTATAAATGAGAAACTCTATATCAGATGTATGTATTAGGCTCTCTTTTCCATTTTTCAGATTGAATATATATAAAACACCAAAAAACCAAAACAAGACAAACATCTGTAATGCATTTGGTAACCACAATGCTGAACATGCTTTTTGAGTTTATTAGCTCAGCAAGGAATAAATTGTTACGGTAATTTCTGTAGAGAAGTTAAAGTGTGTTATGTATTAATAACAAACAATAGTTTTGTTCACTCTGTACGGGTGGGCCAGACTGGAAACATAATTAAAGCTTGGTTTTGTGGACAATCAAGGAGTGGTTTTAAATATAATTGCCATTTACAAATAAAACATAAATACTTATTTGCTTTAATGTTACTAGGTATTCCTAGGACTGAATCCTGTCATTTGTGACCAACAAGAGTTTATTTTCAGTAACAACAGTATTATCATATCCCTGGTTGATCATAAAACTTGTGAACAGTTGTAGAATCTGGAGAGATTTTAGGTTAAATGGATTTGCCCTTTCTGCACAGAAGCAAGGAGCCAGTGCTGGGGATGCATGAGGGTGACCACAGAAGTCCCACTGCAAAATCAGGGAGTCAGCTGAGTTAAAGTCATATTTTTGAGCCTTACTGGGGAGTGTTGTACTACAGGGTGAGACAGTTATAGAACTGGAACTGACAAAGCAGATGTTGCATTTAATACAAGTAGTAAGTTATGAAAATCTGTTCCTCAGTCTGCATTTGGGTATGTATGTTAGGCACAGTATTGATGGTGTACTTGCTTAATTTCTTCTTTAAGGATCCTCCCACTTCTGTGTCCCTTGGACTCCGAATGGAAGAGATGATTTTCAATTTGGCGGACACACATCTATTCTTTAATGATTTAGAAGTAAGTGTTCATTCTTTTAAAACGTACAGAGATGATCTGATATTTAATATTTGTCTGGTTTTATGTGTTGTTAGATGGTTTGACGATTATTTGCAAAGTTTCGATACAGAAATGCTTAGAAAATAGCTGTATCATTTAATCATCAGGATATATAATAATATCTATACCAAATATCTGCACTGGCCTTCAAAGGTTGCTACAGTTTAAATGGTAGAGTTTTTTACTCAGGGGTTTTAGCACTTATCATGACAGTAGACAAGTTTCAGAAGTGGATACACTGAAAGAGCCTATAAACATACAGAATTCAACAGTCTGCACAGGCCATTAAATATTAAACTTCAGCTTCTATGAACAGTTGATGGCTGGGTACAGATTTCTTTCTTACATCCCACGGTGGGCAAGTGTCACCTTAGCCCCGAGGGACATCATTAATGTTGTGTGGGCTGTCCCTGGGCTCCTCCTGGGGCTGCTCTGCCTGCAGCAGGCAGGGGCTGTTCTGTGCCAGGGTGCCTCTGCCTGCAGCAAAGGGCTTTTTTAGCCTGCCAGGGCTTTTTTAGCCTGCACAGACTATGGTTTGGCGACGCTTGGGAGATTGTTCCAAAGCTCTCCAGACTGCTGAAAGAGACTGTCACTGTAATGCCTGGCTGTTTCATCTTAAAAGGGAAAAAAGCAATTTCTGATCACATTTTAATAACGCAAAAACATGAAAACAGTCAGATTTCTTTCCCATCATAGTGAAGACAGCTGTTTATTTAAAATCCAGCTGTTAAGCAAGCTTGTGGTGGGGCTGCCAACACACATTAATCATCAAGTTGTTGTTTTGCTAGATTTTAGAATAGTGTGTTATTCCAGACAGCAAAAGAATCTAAAAGATTCAAATGCAACTTTTGCTGATCAAAGTTAATTGGCAGCAATTGGCCTTTAAATATTTCCTGATGTTTCCCTTTTCAAAATCAAGCAAAATACACCTTATTCAATAGATGAGCCAAAATAATTTGAAAAATGCCAGTGTGTCATAGACCTCAAATGTGGTTTGTCCAACATCTGTCCTATATTTTGATTTCTTTTCATCTAAAAAGAAACCATTCACAGATGATTTGGCATCTTAGAACATAATGAAATTATTGAACATGCTTTTTTTTCTTCCATTCCTTAGCATATTTATTTTTTATACTTACAGTAAAATAGCTGGTTTCTTTGAATTTTAAAGTAGCATTTTCTTTCATTAAGGTATCTGTATTTAAAGGTATGATTGTTTTGGATATAAGAAGCACCATCAATGAGTTGCATGTATAGGACTTATTTTTCAGATTTCAGTCTAAAAATATAACAATGCTAGTTTTTTCCAATTCTGTTTCTGATTTCTGGTTATATTTCATTTTACAACAGCGGAATGAAAAATACTACTCTTTCCTTATTTTAGCAGTATATTTAATAAAGTTCAGTGTGTTTTCATTTCATTCTGGCTGTGCAGAGCCAGATATGTGGCTACTTCATACACAATTGTCAAAGTCACTGACTTTGATGGAAGTTAATCAGTGACTCCTAGGAGTGGTGGATTATCTTCTGCTAATGGACATGTTGCAGCCTTAACAATACAGCACAGTAGTTCATTCACTCTAGAACTTCGAAGCTGTGTATGAGGAAACAACTGCTCCGGGGGGTTCATGAAGGCAGAGGAGCTCACTGATAAGCCTGGGTCTTTGCATTTCCACCATAACAAGCCAATATATTTTGTATGTCCAAACGGAAGTGTAATAGTTTGTGTCTGTACCCTCGTCTGTCTTCCTCATACATAGAGGCACCCAGGAGTGAGCAGTTGTGTGCATGTCCTTGTACGTGAGCTCTAATTCTTATGTCTGGGGAACATGAGCTCCAGCCTGAAGGATCATGCCTTGTCCAAGGAGTGATGAGGTGTGCAGCCTTCAGAGTACACAGTGAAAGGGTGTAAGAGAACCTCTCCTTTGTGGGAAGCAGCATGTGAGGACTAGACCTCATCACAGACTGAGGCTTTCAGTTCAGCAGCAATGACACAGTTTTTGGAGGAGCATGTGGTCCTGGAGCCACAGTCTGTCATTCTTGTGAGCATCACCATTTAGCTACCAGGGCCTGCCAGTTTCCCAGGGGCTGTGACCTCGGGGCAGATTCCTCACATCCATCTCAGAAACTCAAAAGTCCTTGCTTGGTGGTTTGGAAGTTCAGGCTGCTCACAGCTTGACAGGCTTTTATGAAAATTGTGGGCAATTCAGTTTGGACATGCCTCAGGCTTAAAGCATCTATTCTCACTGATGAAGGACTGAGTCTGAAAGATCTAGCTCAGGTCTAAGCTTTCCAGTTCATGAGCACAAGTATCTGGGCTGTTGGGGTTGAAAACATTTGTAGGCACCATTGCTAGTTAGCTGCAGAGCTTGGGTATCCTTGCCCAGCAGTTGTATGAAGAATGGCAAAGCTGGATTTGGGACATATCTAACCCACAGAGCAGATGTGTCTTTGAGTCTAGGATTAATTCAAAGTGGGAACCTGAAAGCTGATGCCCTCTGTCCCACCCAGGCTCAGAGGGAACCCTTCTTGGCACATAGAGAGGCCACTTTTAAAGGCAGGCAATCATCTGTCATAACTTTGGCCTGTGAAGCACATTTTTAGAGATACCACAAGTTAATGTTTTTAAATAAAAATCTTCTTTCATCCAACACATTCCAGAACACTCTATAATCAGAATAGCTCTCTTGTTATCCAAGTGAAAATACTTTTTCTTCTTATAAAATGCTAGAAAATGATTGAACATTTTGAATGCAAAGAGCAGAGTTGCAGCAGTGATCTCTGAAGCACAGTGTGATTTATGTGTGACCTAACTGGCTTTTCAAAGCTCAGCCAAGAGATTTAGAAATGTTACTAGGTTAAATTCTAAAGTTCGGCAGTCAGTTTTTAGTCTGTATAAAGTGAATCAATGCCAATGTGTATCAATTGAATTTAGAAGGGGGTACAGCCAGGTAAATTAATCATCTGTTTTTATGTATGTTGTTCTTTATGTAATAGTACTAATAATGATAATAATAGTAATATTTGCAATTGAAAATTTCAAACTCATTGAAAAAAACTGAGTGAGATCTCACTGTCTAGCTCTGAAGTCAGTATTCTGTTTCTGGATGGGTGAGGTACAGTTAGATTTGCACCCTTTTACTGGTTCTTATTTTATTGCCTTGAAAAAATAAAATAAATTGCTTATTTCCTTCACTTTGCACAGATTTATTTGAAACAATTAATTCCAAAGTGATGTAATAGCAAATGATTTCTGATTTTAGGAACACTTCTTAAACAGCATCGTAAAGGGGTATGACAAGAATTCTAACATACTGAAAAGAAAAATATTAATGTTTACTTATGTATAACTTGATCTAAGTACCATAATAAACAGTGTTTTCGTGCATTAGCAGTAATTTAATAATAAAATTATAGAAGTGTACTAGGCTATACAGTAGAAGATTGTGCAGTGTTCTAAAAATTTAGATTCCAAAGTCTGCATTTGGGCTTCTGAACAAGAGCTTTAGGTTTTCAATTGAAGTTTTTTTGTTTAAATATCTCACACTCTCTGTTTTATGGTTGAATTTTAATTGTGTGCAAGAGGGAACAACTATATTGATGTAGTGCTCTCGAGAACCACAGTTACCTCATTTGAAAATAAAGTTTGATTTTATATGCTGATTGTGTTGTGAAAGGGATAATAAGGTATAATATTTTAAAGATGTATATGGAGCAATTATACATATTGTGTATTTTAGGAGGTATGCTCCAGTGTTTGAGGGAAATGAGCCGCAGGCAATAGGATTGGAATGTGATGCACTGAGGTGATCAGCTCTGGTGTGTTCTACAGCAGAGCAGGGGAACATGGCTTACAGGGGGAGTGCTCAGCCAGGAAAGCCCCAGGGGAGCACTGAGACCCACCAGGAGCAGGCAGCTCTTATGAGAGTGGCTTACTGTCCTGGCATGTGCCAGGCCAGGAGTCATGGTGGCCAATCCCTCTTCCCAAAGTAGGCAGCCCTAGCGAGCACCGTGGCCAGGGCAGGCAGACAGGTCATGGTGTGCAGTTTGCTTGGCAGGGAAGACTCAGAGGAGGGACATTCCACTGGCCAAGTGGGGACATGTGAAGTCTACCAGCAGCCAAGGACTGTTCTGTAGCCATCTGCACAGGTCAGGGGCACTCATCCCACCTGACTCCCAAGGCAGAGTGGTGGGCACTCATCTGAGAGCAAAGGCTGCAGCTCTGATGGGGGATCTGCACCATCTGTCCTGACAGTGGCCAGTGCCTCCACACAGACAGGGCTGCTGAAGGGACAGACTGCAGCACAGAACTCAGCCTGCAGAAAACAAATAGAGGTTTCTCCTGGGGCAGGGACAGGACAGCAGACCTGCCTGCCCAAGATGTGCCAGTTGGAGCTGATTGGTTCCATCTGTGAGAGAAGGAGAAGAGCATCTTCAGTCAAAGGCTTTAAACTAAAGTTGCTGCAGGAGAGGAACCTTAATCCTACCAGTCTGATGACAGCCATAGGTGTCCAGAGCCTGGAGAGGGATCACAGGTCAGCAGAAGAGCACTTGAAGAACAGCACAAAGGAATTCCAGCCACTCCAGACAGTAAGTTGGCTTCATCAGGGGCCCATCTTAAATGCTTCTGTGCAAACACACACAACATGGGGAGTAAACAAGAGGAGTTAGAGGCATGTGCATGCCTGCAGGTCTGTGATCTTATTGCCATCACAGAGACTGGTGGGATGACTCTTGTGATTGGAGTGTTGGAATGAAAATACTCAAGGTGTTTAGGAAGGACAGGCAGGGGAGGTGAGGAGGGCCTGTAACCCTCTCTGTCAGTGGAGGTCAATGCTGGAGTGCATGGAGCACTGCTTGGAGATAGATAAGGAGCTGACAGGGAGCTTATGAGTCAGGATTAAAGGGAGAGCAGGGAACAGGTGACATTTAGTAGGGACATTAAGTGGGGGTCTGCTACAGACCACCTAAGCAGGAAGATTGAGCGCATGAGGCTCTCTATAGACAGGCAGGAACAGCCTCACATTAGCAATTCCTGGTCCTCATAGTGAGCTTCAGCCACCCAAATATCTCTTGGAGGTACAACAAAGTAGGCCATAAGCAATCCAGGAGGTTCTGTAATGCATTGATGAGGACTTCCTTCTGCAAGTGATGGAGAGGTGCTATACTGGACCTTGTTCTCACCAACAAGGAATTACTGGTGGGCAATGTGAAGCTCAAGGATTGACTGCAGTGACCGTGAGATGGTGGATTTTAAGATACTTGGGGCAGCAAGGAGAATGCACAGGAAGCTCACAACCCTGCACTTCAGAAGACTTTGGCCTCTTTAGCAATCTACCTGGCAGGACCGTGGGATAAATCCCTAGAGGGAAGAGGAGCCCAAGAAAAGTGTTAAATATTCAAGGATCGATCCTCCAAGTTCAGGAATGATGCTTCCCAAAAAAGAGGATGTAGTCAACACTTTGGAGGGAAGAGATGTCAACCAGAGGGACCTCAAAAGGCTGGAAGGACAGAAGCTAAACAGAAGGCTGAACATGAACTGGCAATATGTGTTTGCAGGATAGAAAGCCACTTGTGGCCTGGCCTGCATCAAAAGCATGACCAGCAGGTTGAGGAGGTGACTGTCCCCCTTTCTCTGCCCTCCTGAGATCCCACCTGGAGTACTGTGTCCAGCTCTGGGACCCCAACTAAGGCAGGGCATAGAGTGAGTCCAGAGGAGGCCAGAAAGGTGATGACAGGATTGGAGCATCTCTCATATGAGGAAAGGCTGAGAGTTGGAGTTGTTCAGATTGGAGAAGAGAAGGCTCCAGGAAAACCTTATTGTAGCCTTCCAATTCATAGAGGGGAGAACAGGAGAGAGACTTTTTACAAGGTGTCATGTAGTGACAGGACAAGTGTTGATGGCTTTAAACTGAAATAGGTATTAGGGAGAAATTCTTTAGTGTGAGGTTGGTGAGGCACTGGAACAGGTTGCCCAGGGAAGTTGTAGATGTGGATACCTGAAAGAGTGCACATGGGCAGTGCACCAAGGAGCAGCACAAGAGCAGCCCATCTCTCTGCCTCTTCACTCCATTAAATAAAGTTAGAGTAATACAGAAACATTTTACAAATCCTGCATTTTGCACATATGGGAACATTTCCAGCTTTAATGAAGCATTGAGATGCTGTCTTCCACAGATGCATATTCTCATATTTTAAAGCAGAGAATAAACAGCATTTATGTCCTTGCACTCTCATGCTCTGTGTTTGCTTTTTAAACCTCCTCCTTCCACCACAGGGCAATAAATCCTTCCAGGACTCCTAAAGGCCTGTAACTGCTAGCTTGAATTTACTCAGCTCTAGAAGTTGATAGGGAGAAATTAACTATCAATTTTTTTTTAAATGAAAACTGCTTTTTGTGAATTGTTTCTTGTTAATTCACTAAGTGGAAGTTCCTGCTCTTGTTTGTGGCCCCACTCATTAGACCATTAACTCTACCTTTCCCTCCTATTTCTTTTCAAACTCAAGACAGTGTGGAGGACAGCTTTTTTTACTTGAAATGTGACAGAGATGTCTGACACCCAGCAGTATGCTGAGCCTTTCTGTTCCCTAAAGGGAAACATAAAGGACCACTAAGGCCCACATTGCAAGGCAGACTCCCATGTCACTAAAGCAGATGGTGATACGCTCTGTACTAACACCAGGCACTACAGGGATTTCCAAGATGGGACATCATCATCAGAGCTCATGGATAATAAAGGGAACAACTAATACCCAGGACAGCATCCATAAAGCCTGATCATGGAGCAGAACTCCTTGAACATTAGTTCCTTTTTGGCCTTTGCCTTCAATTCTTACAGGTGAAACCTGGCTGCTTCCCTGCTGCTGGAAACAAATGTACTCTATAAATCACTTCTGGCCCTCAAGGAGACCTTTTTTCATGACAGGGACATATATCCTCTTTTCATCAGCTTGAAAATTTCTCCTTTGTAGATATCAGTAACACCACAGGAGACTAAGTGACTTTCCTCACAGGTCCTTCAGTGACCGTGCACACAGCTATGTCCCCAGTGTACCACGCAGTGCCCTGTAGGAATGCCTTTGAAGCAATACAGCCATATGTTCTGTTTCTTTAATCTGAAGGACTGAAGGAGAAGGGGAAACTATTTCCCCTCAGACCTGGGTACTTTAATATCCACAGACTCAGACTGGTAACTTTTAGCACAGTAGCACTCCAAAGCATGATTTGGGATCCTGGGCATTATGATAATACACATCATTGAATTCATTACTGCATTCAGCAGGCTTATTGTGTGCAGGTTATTGCACATCTCAAAGAACCATGACTTGTAGGGTAAAATGCTCTTCTTTCTGAATGCATTTTAGCACATCTGGTCCTAGATTCAAATAATCTAACAAATGAAGTGCTTGGATGCAAGCCAGCTCTTAAGTGCAGACTTTGAGCAAGCTCTAAAGCAAGCTGGGAGAGCAGGCTGGCCACTATTAGCAGTGTAGAAATCCATCATTTATTCTTCCTCACTTGTAGAAATGTCATGGAGCCAGCTTTGGACAGCCATGACAGGTATGATGTTACCTAGATTTAAACTTATGTTCTATGGAGATTCACAGTCAGTGATAGGAGTTGGGGGAACTGCAGTCAGACCAAGGAAGTACAGAAAGAAGATTGTGAAACCAGAGAGAAAAGCTCTCTCAACTTCTCCACAAAATAAAAATCAGATCAAGATAATTTTGTGTTTAAAGCTGTACTCCAAACCCTGAACATTGCCAGGGTGAGCCTTTGCTGGTGTTAGATACTAATCACTTGTTTGATGCGTATTTTACATACGTATTTATATAGATGACACAACACGAGGTCTGTGTTTGTGGTTGCCAGTGCTTTGTAATTCCTGATCACTGTGCCCTAGTCTTCTCATCATGATGATGATAAGGATGATATCTACAGATACAAGATCATAAGGATCATAATTCTGTCATAAAGTACTCAAGAGAGAAAAGCAGCAGTTGAGTCTGGTGATTTTAGCTGTTGTTATTGTGTACAGTTGTAGCTGGCTTTCTAACAAAGCTTCAGCTTGGTCTCTAACATATTAATCCTCAGGAGCATATTGGCACAACTCTCTCTACTGACACAATTAGGAAATATGTGTATTCAAATAACTCAAAAGAAAAAAAGTACAAAAAAATTGCAAATAGCCAGGAAAACTTTCCAGTTTTCTGTGGTATTTGATTTCTTGACTATTGTTGGGAGGTTTTTGGTTTTGGTTTTGTTGTGGTTTTTTGTTTGTTTGTTTGTTTTGATGGGAATTTTTAATGATTTTTGTTAAGTTGTACTTGTTCCAGTTTGAGTTATTCATGCATTTCAGGTAAGGTCTGGTTTTTAAAACCGTGAGTTAACATACACCCCAACATTTACAGCAGAAGGCCATCATTAGTCATTGCTAATCATGGCAGTGTTTCAGGTGTCTGTACTTGTGAGTTAGTAGCTAGCAACAACTCCATGTTATCAACTGGTACCAGGGCTTCTGTTTGGGATTGCTAGATTTTGCTGTGGTACAAATCAGCTAAAGACTAGGCAGGCATGCTTTGTGAAGAAATACATGGATATGCAAATTGCCCAGTCTAGTATAGAGCATTTCATGGATTCACAGAATGGTTTGGTTTGGAAGGAGCCTTTAACAATAATCTAGTCAACTCCACTGCCATGGTCAGGGACATCTTCCACTAGACCAGGTTGCTCAAAGCCCCAGCCAGCTTCCAGGGATCAACATCCACAACTTCTCTGGGCAACTTGTTCAAGTACTTCACTACTCTCACAGTAAAGAATTTCTTCCATGTACCTAATCTAAATCTGTTCTCTTTCAGTTTAAAACCATTACCCCTTATTCCTTGTCCTATCAATACAGACCTTGGTAAAATGTCTGTACCCATCTTTCTTCTAAATCCACTTTATATAATGAAGAGCCACAATTAGGTCATCCCAGAGCCTTCTCTTCTCCACGTTAAACAACCCCAATTGTCTCAGCCTAACTTCACAGCCTGCCTCTCTTTCCTGTGCTGAGGCCCCCTGAGCTGGAAGCAGTTCTCCATGTGGGATCTCACCAGGGCAGGGAAGGGGAAAGGGGAAAATCACATCCCCTCAACCTGCTCTTCAGGCCTCTTTTGGTGTAACCCTGTGTTTCCAGGGTGCAGGTTACATCCAGGGGGTTTTATCCACTGGAATCCCCAAGTCTTTCTTAACAGGGCTACTCTCTCTCAGTTCACCACCCATCATGTTCTGATGTGGGTGATTGTCCCAGTCCAGCTGCAATACCTTGAATTTAATTGCATTTCATGAAATTCATATTACCCTGCTCCTCAAGCTTTCAATGTCCCTCTGGATGGCATCCCACTTGTCAGTGGAATACATGCTAGTGCAAAAAGATTTGTGATAGGCGGCAAGCTAACTTTAGTGGTATGAAACCCATCTCCAAGATGGTATGTTAAAAGTAATTTCTATCAAAATAACAAAACATGTTTTGTCTATGTATTTTCCCAAATTAGATATTCGAAGATGTTCACTCCAGTGACAGAACTAATATTCTTGTCCCTTTCTCAGGAAATAAAATGCTAAATGCTTGCATGCTTTTCAGGTAGCAATGGTACCTGCCCATTGCAGCTAGGTTCTGCAGGGTCTGAAATACCAGACTTAGGATCAGCTAGTTCAGGAGGTAATGTTTTGAAGGACAGTGGTGAGGTACCTGGAAGCCATTGCAATACCTGTATCAAAGCTGTACACAGGCAGAGTGTGTTACTGGAATCCCAGATCTACCCCACCTATGTCAGCTTTAATTGCAGCAGCAATCTCAGTGCTGGGCTGCAGGGGCAGGCTCTGAAAGGCAACACGCAGCTTGCTACATAATGAAGGACATGAGACAGCACTTTGGAAATGCTCTTACAGCCAGTAATGAAACAAAAGAGTTGTTTTAAAAAGCTTAAGACTTGATGGAAATTAGGAGATGCAAAACTGACTGCAAGAACTGTAGCAGACTGAGAACTTTGCAACCATTAGCAGATTTCTAAACACTGTCTTATGTTATATTGCTGACACATAAAAACACCCTTAAAGATTTTTTTCTTTTTGAGAGGTTGCAAAGTTGCTGATATGTGCCACAGAGCTTTTCTACAGTGCAAATCATTCCCTAAGCACAGATACAGTTGCTTGATGGTTCATCATATTAGATCCGAAACTAGGTAATGATAGGATTCATCTTGAAGGCTTCTTAGTGCCAGAATTGTCATTTCAGATTTGAATAGATTCATTTTATTAGTTAAATTATCTGAAACAATAGAGCAGTAATGTCAAATAAATGAATAAATAGCTGATACTACTGGTAAAAGCAGATAATACACTAATTATTATATTGTTTTCCTTTTATTCTTGTGTAGAGAGGCTTCACTTTGGCTTTTAATATTTCATAGAACTGATGTGAACAACTTTTTTTTTAAACATTTTATTTAAATATTTTGAATTTGATAACACTGAAAAAAATCCTATCTATTACTATAGACGTCAAGACTTGTTCATAACACTAACCATTCCATTATTAGTTTATAATCTAAAAAGTTTCATAAATTCAAATAACATTCCTGAACAGTAGATTTGGTGTTTTGGTCTCTGATTAAGCTGACAGATGTGTAAAATCTCATATAGCTAGTCAAGTCCCTGGTGCAGCTGCAAGTGCTAAAGAGTGCAAGTTATTCCAGCTAAGATCAACATTAATTTACACTCAAATATCTTTCCCAGCCTGCCCTTTCTGTTCATGTAGTGCAGTTATTTTGTGCTGATTCCACTGCTTTGTGGTAAACTAATTTTTTCTCATTGGACTCTTCCAATACAAAAACCCAGAAGGCAAACTGAAGAGAACATAATAGTTACAAAAAATATCTCCTGATTGTTTTTTTAAAATCTCATTTTTAAAATCTCGTTTTTAAATCTCAGATTTGAATTATTCAGATTGATTTTTTTGGGTGAATTAGTCTCTGAAAATGATGCAATGTTATTATTTTAGGAAAGCTAGGTGAAACTAAGTGTCATCCTTACGTGCTATTTTGCAGGATGAGAGTGCATTAGCCAATCCTCACATAAGTACAAAGATTTGAAACCACAGCTTAAGCATCTTAGCAATATGCATGGTAGGTGGTTTCTATCAATCTTGTCAGCCTAAATTTAATTTTGGCATGGATTTACCAAGTTGTTTACAAGTTGTTTGATATCATGTAAGCCCTTTGTGCTGGGGTGGTTATGTGTGAGTGCTATGATTGAAGTTTAAATGTTAAGAAAATATGCATATATATGAATTTTAAACATATCTATGCTGGGTTTTTAGTTTGTTTTGTTTGTTTGTTTGTTTGGTTTGGTTTTTTGGTAGCAATTATATTAGAATGTTTCCACAGGGAAAAAAATTAAGAAGTTTCTTTCATTCATTTTCTTTTAAAAGCACGAAAGGAGTGCTTGAAGTTGGTTCCCAAAATGTTTGAGTTTCACAGTCTCAGGAGATTTCTACTGTTTCAGCATGGTTACAATAAGGCCTCTATCTGAATTTCATCCAGTTCAATGGTCTAATGAAACTGTAAAGAAAGGGGGAGAGCATTATTTCCTTGACTCATTGCAGTATCACTACAATTTTTCTGTGTTTTAAAGTAAAACTTGGCTCTTGTTAATTGCATTTATAAATTTTTTCTTTAGATATGTTCAAGAGGCTGGGTGATCCTATAGTAGACTAAAACCTACCTTTAGTGTGCTGTTACAGCATGAGGCTTTAATGAGGACTTTTAAAAAATGTACAAAAGGTTTAACAAAAGAAACAATGAGGTACTGAAGGAATGGAAGATTGATTTTATTTTTTGGGTTTTCCAAGATCCTCATCCAGTCAGAACAAGGCAGTCCAGGCATTGTGTGAAGGTTACCTGTGCAGTCAGGAGATGAGAGAGAGTTCACGTGTGTTCACTGACAGCAGGGCCAGACTGGCTCAGCTGAAATGCTGTCAGGAGAAAGATTAGCTTTATCTAAGCAAATGATAATTTCTGAACTGCAAAAAATCCCTTCCGTCAGTTAAAAGAGCTCATCTTTTTCTTCTGTGTATTTGTATAATTCACATTATATGTGAACTGCAATGGATAAACAGGAGAATAACTCCTTCCCCAGCACTGTTGGGCAAGGGGGGAGACAGTTGGAGCAGCAGTTAGAACACGAGAAAGATGGTTTCTAAGAATTTTCTTTGACTTTGAAAAGTTTAAAAATACAAATATCTAAATTCATTTATTTCAACAAAATATATATTTTTTTCTTAAAGGTGTGTTCTCAAGTCCATAACTCCCATTATTGCCTTGTTCAAATGAATAAAGCATAAATCAAGCCATGGTTACCTACAAACAAGGATTTATAAGCAGAACAAAATAGACAGTGAAAACATACACCACCTTTTTTTTTTGTTCCGTCAGTTTAATAAACTCAGACAGAAATTTGAATGCAAGCAATACAACCTCTGACTCCCAAACTGTCAAGAGGATTAACTAACAGAACTAACATCTTTTTCCTGAATCTAATCTCCACTAGTTTGGTATTTAACACAGCAAAATAATGATTAGCAGAAGTATCTTCCACAAAAAAAATCATAAAGCAAACAGGTTTCATTTCTAATTTTTTCATTATATTGTAAATTCATAAATGTTTCTTTACTGTAGGAGGGTAGAAAAAACAAAAAAAAATTGAATGAATGCAAATTTTTACTTCATAAGCAAAACCACACTCAAATGGTATGTAATATTTCATGTATTGGGAAGAAGTCTCTAATTTTTTAATATAACAATGTATGCTGAGAAAAAAAACCTGAATACTGCCTAATTCAAATTCGACCTTTTTTTAAATTATTATTTAAATTTTACTTAAATGAAGTACTGTGAAAAAATAATTTAAAAAACTTGCTAACAATAGAAAAGCTTTCACTAAGAAATTAAATAGCAGTGTGGTAATATAGCTTTTATGGATGAGCTACATGTGGTCATGCAAAGGGTTAAGCTGTGTGATTTCAGGATAAAAGGTTTCCTGAGTTGACTATTATTCCTATGGTCTGCCAACAACTTTGCAATAAATGGAATGATTTTTATGGGAATGTGGTTATTCACAGCAAGACTACAGTTGGTGTCAGTATGAAAAATTCTTCTTTAGTAGATTCTCTCAGCAGGAATAACAGATCTGAAAGAAAGGCAAAAAGTAGCTACAGAGAACTCTGGCTGGTGTTGGTGACAAATTATGTTTACAAAATGATGTGGTAACCGATTGAAAAAGAAGAAATCAGAACAACAGTAAATCAGAGTATTGCTCCTCTAAGTATTGCTATTCCAAAACAAGTTACCTGTGATTGTGGGTATTGTTTATTAGCTCATTTTTCTTGACCATAAAGCAAAGGAGATTTCTAGGCTTTCAGTTGCAGGGGTATCAAAAAATGCTTCAGAAATCAGTGAAATTACCTCAAAGTTATAACAAGGTCTATGGCAGAACATAAAATTTTGGTAGATATGAATTGAAATAATTCAGGAGAAAGGAAAAACAAAATCACTATAGTAGAATTTAATGTAATTTCATAATTTTTTGCTATATTTACAATTTTTATAAAGTCTATTATTTCTTGTATAACTTGTCTATTTTTGCATCTTTATGATTTTTGAAATGATATTGCTAGAAGAAAATTGTGATGGAGAATGCATTAAAATATTGATGAACTTACTATTAACAGTTATCCCATTTACATTTAGTTTGTGATAAGCTTTCAGAATGCTAAAAAGATTAACCCACTGATTAGGTCTGCAGCACCACCACTAGAGCTGGTATTGTTTTCCATTCAAAATGAGGATTAAGTTACATAGAATATAATGATCCTCATACAACCATACAGAAATGTTGTGGGTTTTAGTTGTTCCACCATTCCTAAGTTAAGTTGTTGGAATATGAAAGGGATTGTTATTATTTGTATTGTTTGGTTGTTTTGGTTTTTTTTTAAGAGATAGGTAACAGCTCTTTTAAAAAGTAAACACAACAACTTTGAGTGTTTCCTGTTCTTTGTTTTCCTCATGGACAATTATCCCAATTCTATTTAAAGCATTTAATTTGCAAACTTGTATAGGAGCCTTGCAAAACCATTCATTATGGCATGAATTTTATTTGTTGTGCTGGGATCGCCAGTGATGTGCCAGCAAGGAAGAAAACCAACCTAGATGTGTCAATGTCTGTTAAAAAAAAATATCCAGTATAAAGCAACTGTGTTGTTGACAGGTGGAGGTCAGCCACTGTTGAGATAAAGGGATAGGTTTATACACCCAAAAGTAAATATTGACCATGATGATGCCAGAGAAAATAAATTTCTTAGAAAATTACATTTCACATTCTCTCAAAATAGAAGAATAGCATATGCATTCTTTAATATTCTAAGAAACATTTCTTCAATAGAAATATTTTAAAAACAATCTGGGAAAGAAAAACTTTTTGCTTGAGAAGAGTTTTCAAAAGAGTATAATAGTAAAAGATGAGCTGAAAGTGGAATCAGCCCTTGATGACTGTTGAATGTAATCATTCATGATTGTTTTTGCCAGATGACTTTTGTTTAGCAATAAACAACAGACAGAAACTCATATTCAGATCTCTAGGTCTTGTTCTACTGCTGTGAGAAATATCTATTTTCCTTGATGCACGAATGTGATTTTGGCAGAGTTGGTCTGATTTGGCTGTGATTGGAGGATGGATCCTGGAAAGTCTTAGTAAATCTTTGGCTCTTTATTTCCTAGTTGGTTAGCTAGATGTTGAATAAGAAACACCTGAGGTCACTTCTTAAAAAAAAACCAAAAAAACAAAAAAAACCCACCAAACATAAAAAGGACTGTAGAACATACTAAAAATAGACTCAATTAAAATCAGACTCAAAAAAATAAGCAATTGCAGGAAAGACTGTTGAATAAGTCTTTTTTCTGGTGAGATACAGGGAATGGTCTCAGGGAGAAGAAAGCTTCAAACAGAGCTGACTGAATTATTTTCCTCCCACCCCCAAATACCATAAGGATGGCAGCTGAACAAATCTTCAGTCACCCAGAGTGGAGTCATCAGGCCCCTACAGAGGAATATCTATTCAAAAATTACTTTTCTCATTTGATTGAAATCAGAGTTCACCTCCTCCCAATGTTTGTGATGTCTGTAATGGGAACCTCCTGACCAGATAGTGGCTAGGGATGCTTTATGAGAAGCATGTGATTCAAGTTCTGATAGTTCTTCATCATCAACAGAGAGTTCTGGGAAAGCGAAATGTAATTATTCCAAAACCCTTTAACAGTCTTAGATTTATTTTTAGAGATATAAAACTTACTTTTAAAATACTATGGGTTCTTTGAAGAGCTGGCAAAGACAAGTTCACTTTCTAAGGAGCCCATCAACAATTGTGAGCTCTCTTCCACCACGCCTCACAGCAGTTCCTTTTGCACATTCAGGCTGAGACACAAAGCCCATCTTTCTGCATTTAATTTTCCACAGTAGCAATTCAAGAACAGCTCAGTTGCAGTGCAGGAAGGAAGGGTAGAGAAAGAAAAGGAAATACAAATCACGGCATAGAGTTTTCCCTAATATGTATGTGAGGGAATGACTGGAAATGGTTTCTCGTCTCTGTGATACTGCTACCATGGGTGACTTGCAGAAAGTTCATGAAGTTCCACTTCATGAATGTGGGACTAAATTACATCACACATGTAGCTGTAGGTAAATGAACAAAAATGCAAAACAAAGTCTTCATTCAGGCAGAACTGTGGCTTTGCTGGTGTGTGCAAAACCCAGTTAAAAGCCTCAACCCATCTGAAATGCAAGATGCCTGGCTGTTGTGGAATGTGCTGCTGTAGTTCCTGAGTGTTAGAGCTACAAAGAATAACAAATACGTCCTTTGCTCACTTGAGAAGACCATTCCTATAGGCTTATGCAACTTATTAACCACTTAATTTCTTTCACATGGCAAATGACAAATACCTTCATGCTAGGTGCCACTAAAAATAGAGCCTATATGATTTCCTTTCTCAAGAGGATCACATGGGTTGTTCTTTGCAGCTGTACAGCTGAGCTGAAATACCCAGGAGCCTACCATGCTCATAGCACCACTCTGTCTCTTTATTCACCTTTCTGTTGCTTCTCCCTGAGTTGCCAGCTGGGGTTAAACCACCCCAGGCTGTAAGGTGGCACAAAAACTCTTATCTGTCTAGCTGGCACTCAGAGCTCTGACAAAGGATAGCTGTCTTCTGGTCTGGCTGGGCAAGGCAGTGATGGGTCAGCTCACTCCCTACTTCTGCCACTGAGCAGCAGCAGCACAGGGGCCAACATCTGCCCCACCGGTTTTGGGGAAGAAAAGGAAAGAGTAAATTCAAAATGTTGTGGAAAGGTCTTCAGGCTGCCCACAGAAGAAAATGCTTTTGCTGTCCATACTGGCAAGGCCAGCAGAGAGAATTTTAAACCCTGGCTTTATTTCATTAGCGGACATTACAAAGATGGGAGACTCACTCAAAGCATTGCAGCTTTCCTTTTAATCATATGCATTTAGAATATTATCAACAGCACCAGGGCCCTGCAAGTTTAAACGAATTGCTCATGTGGAACTGAAAGACACAGCTTAGATCATCTTGTGAAGATTTCCATATGAACCCCTTGTTTCCAGAGAAATGAGACATTTTAAGGCTTTTGTGGAAAAATCATTCTTTTCGTAAGTTTAATTTGTAGGTTCTTTAAAATTTAAATATATTTTAACAATCTTTAGTGTATAGTTTCAGCAAAATGTACATGTTCCTAACAATATGCTTTCAAGTTAATGAGTTTGGGAATAATTCATTACATTCTGATGAGATTCATGGCTTTTTCTACTTCTTGAAATATCTTAGTATTTTATTTTCACTGTCTCCCATTAATCATAGAATTCTTTTCTCTTTACAAAAGTATATATTAGCAGATAATAGTAATCATATCATAAAGAAAGTATTTACATGTGAAGTGCTGGCCTTTTAAAATAAATGCAATTTGACACTTTGACACTGTGTCATTCTCTCCAGGAATGACACAGACTCTTCAAGCAGGTACACTTAATTTTTTTAGCTGTTTCTATCTATTGTTAAAATTCTTTCTTTGACATCCCCCCCTTGCCTTCACTTTTCCTGCAAAATATACAGAAATAGAAATACATAATAGAATAGAATAACAAATTACTTTGTCAGAGTTGGAGCAAGAACTGATTGTTAGAGAGGCACTCTGCTCTATCCACTGCAGTTGCCATATAGATACTTCTTTAGGTCATGTTTTATTTTAAATTGGATTCTTCCAGTTACAAGGTGTAGTTGAAATGAAAATGTAAACCTTGGTTTTAGCATAGCTACTTCAATAAACACAGGTTGCAGAATAAGGTCTGTATTTCTTTGGGAATATACACTGTTTACTTTAGGAGTATCATATTTGATCCAAATGCATTTGTTGATGTGAGCAAGCAAAACAGGATTTTAATCACTTTTTCTGTTAGAAAAGAATGGCATCCATTGTGTGCTATAAAAGGGTTACACATTCGGTACAGGGGAGTACTTTAAAGTCATTGGCTGTGAAAAAGAGTTTGTAAATAATTTCAGTTCTTAGTCCTCAGTGTTTATAATACCTAATAGTTTGTATAAATAACAAATTTATTTTTTTTGTTCTGATGTTCTGTTTAACAGTAAGATAGGACTTGGGGAGGGGGGGTTGATAGGGTTTTTGTGGGCTTTTTTTACACTATAAGCTTCCCTTTATAGTCTTAAGTTTAAAATGGGAGCATTTTGAAAGCCTTTACAGCCCAATTTAGTTCCTTGACTGTTCATCCACAAATTGTCAGACAGAATGAAGTGGATTTCAAGAACTCTCTTTGTTCTTAATATCCTGTGCCTGACCCACAGGTAATCTGCACCTTTTTTCTTCAGCGCCGAATAATTGTGGTGGGAAAGAAGAGAAAATGTTAGGGTCACAAAGTGCAGGCTAGACAGAGATGACAGGTCCTGCCAATGGAGTGCCAGTGCTGAGAAGCTGCGAACTGCAGTCCCTGCCCTTTCACATGGATTTGTGCTGTGCGTTAACAGCGCTCCGTGATGACGGGTTGGGAAGTTCAACTCCTCAGCCTTTGTTGCCTCGGCTTGAAAGGAAGTGCAGAGGGTGTTGTATATTTAGTAAGTACAGAAGTACAGTAGTGAAGCATTAGGCACGGTTCATACTATATATATATATATATATATACATACATACATACATATATGTATATACACATAAAAACAGAGGATATAGATGCGCTGTTGTTCAATTTTCCAGCCAGTACATACCAGAGATTTTATCCCTCTAGTCAAGTGAAAACCAGACGTTTTCTTCTAAAGCTTCATGGCAAATAGTGTTGGGGTCTTTGCATGTGGTCATAACCGTGAGTAAAAAGATGGGGAGGGGGGGCTATGTTAAATGGTTGTTCCTAAACCAACTTTAACATTGGTCATTGTTGCCTGGAAAAGAAAAATTCTGACAATCTGTAACTCTGTGATTCCCAAATAAGCACATTGTGATAGCTACTAGGAGTGAAATAGGAGTGATGAGTATCTGTGGAGTAGATAATAGTCTTAAGGGGTATATACAACTGAAAGGGTATATATCTTATTCCTGGAAAAGACATAAACAGAGGTACTGCTGTCATAAAAAGCTGCATTAAAAACACAGCAGTGTACACATGGGGATTTTTTTTAATTTTTTTTTTTTTTACAGATACATCACATTTATAAAGGATTGCATCTTTAACTTGTTTTGCTATATCTGTTCTCACATGTACATGGCCAAATTTCTCTACTGTTCAGTAGGGAAAATGGAGCAGTGGATATAATTGCATAATGACAGATATGAGAGGAACAGAGAATCCCAGCAATCATTTCCTGTGAGTTGGCCAGCTTCCAGGATGTCTCAATGGGCCCGCTGATGTAAAGGCAAAATGAAAATAGCCCGTTCTGAAGGGTAGTTGTTGGTTGGAGTTTTTTTTCCGTCTCTCATTTGACTTTGCAGGCTAAGGTATTGGAACAATTAGTTGGCAGTGTGGTGTTAGTTTTCTCACGGTAAATTAAGAAGATTAACCAAATGTGGAAATGTATTTTAGCTATAATCAGCAGATTTGGAACTGTAATACTTCAGCACCCTCTGAGGTTATGTTAATATTATTCACATTATTCCTCTCTATAATGTGCAGACTTTTCCAAGGTTACCTTATGTCAGTGTTTATTCAAAGACAGCAGAATTATTAGATTTATTTTTGTTAGTTTTGTAACACAGAAATGTAGAGGATCAGCGTGCTAGCTGTTGCGTCACTCCACTTGGCATTAGTATTGGCACGGATAAGAGAACTATTATAACAGCCTTAATCTCTTTTTTTATTATTATTGTTATTAATTTTCCTACAGTAAGTTGAGTAGGGAGGCATATTTTACATAATTGTGGCAGAAGTACACAACTTGACGGGTGGTAGTGAAGGAGCACAGTAATATAAATATTTGCAGAACATTTCTGCCATAAGTTAATGCTTTGCATATGAATCTTTATAAAGATCCTAAGTTAGTTTAAAGGAATGATTCCAGAGGACTACGCAGGTCCAGGCATTTTAAGAGCTGTGAATGATGACTGTAGAGCATCTCTGGGAGTTTTTGGCTTGTCATACAAAAACAGAAAAGAGAAGGAGGAAAACTTAGCAGGAAGAAGTTAACAAATGCTTTGGGACTGGAGAAGGGAGAAGACATAAGCTTTCCATGTACAAATCTTAGGCTTGACTCACCTAGTCATTCATTTTTGATTGCTGTTTATTTTTGGCTTGCTGCATTTCACTGGAGACATTCACTTAGCAAATGATTGCAGCAGCTTTAAGTTGCTCCTGCAAGCACGTATCTGCTGGTGCTTCGTGCCCCAAAGCAGAGCTGGTGGAAGAGAATGGAGAAACAAGTCTCAGTCACTCCATGCAACATCTGTTGGTTTAATTGAGCTGCTGCAGGAGATTCAGGCTAAGCTACCAGCTGTGGCACAGAAGGGTTTGAGGGACACAAACACATGGATTCATGCAAGCCAGCTGTGTGAAAGAGCAAAAAAGAACAGCATGGGCAGTAACTTCTTAAGCTACTATTGGTAGATTTGCCAGGTTACACATGCTAACACTCCCATCTTCCCTGAAAGTATTATTTCTAAACAATGCCAAGTGCATTTTGCTTTCCAGTGATTGACCCGAAAGTGCAGAGAGAGCTGCATCTCTGACTGAAAATACAAATCTTCAGTACAAATATGTTATCACTTGTAGTTCCTCCTGAAGATTTCAAACTGGATACTGAAGTTGCGAGGTCAACACGTTTAGGAGCAAAACACAGCTAGCTGCATAAGCTTTATATGTAAACCACAGGATATTTTGCTCCTTTCTTGCCAATTCAGCCTGTTTTAAAAGAGAATCCCACAATTTTAATTTTCTGCTTTGGACTTGACTGCTAAACTGATTCTGTCATAATAAAATACATCTGCATAAATAACAGTGTTTCTACAGGGACTTTCAGTATTTGTTTCAGATATTACTTTGCCAGAGAAAGTAGGGGGAGAATTCTAGTACTGTATTTCCAATGAAAATTTCACAAAAATGTCAAGTAAATTTGTGAAAGTTTGAAATGGTGAGCTTGCAAGCCAACTTTGTTTGTTTTGTTTTTTGTTTTCGGTTTTTTTTCTGGATGGCCATTTAGCTGTAAGTCAGCTTCCCTCACGGAAGCTTTTCTGAGAAGTACTTGATGAGTATATATAACTTTGTGGAAATGTTCTGGTTGGAAGGGCATACTTTATTTTTTGGGCAGTGTTTTGCTATATCCCTGATTATGGTTCAAATTGAGCTAACTGCTACTTTAAGTTGTTGACTGTGTGTGTGCTTGCTTATATCTAATCAGAGGACTGAGCAGTGTCTCAAGTAGCTCACAAACAGAATGTTCCACATAAACCAAGCAGGTGAAAACAAATACAAGGGGTTCTGATGGAAGGATGGACCACATCAATTAATGATGGGCGGGTAATTGGCTTCTTTGAAGAATTACTTCTAAATAACTTCCCTGCTAAAAGAGCAATTGCTAAATGAGTGTTTTTCCTTACCATGCTCAGGGGTCGAAAAATGCAGCCATCACTCATTAGTCCTGAGTCCAAGTCAGCTAGACAGCGTGAAAAAATACCTAGCACTCAAAGCTCACATTTAGCCTCAAAGCCGTGCCCTGCCACTCAAAAGGAACAAAACAGTCGTGCACTGTTTGTGACCTCCCTTTAGCTGTAACATAGTGTCAATCACATTGGGCTTTAATCCTTTCCAAATTATAACATGTATCTCTTGTGCTTTGTTCCCCGCCTGATTTTTTTCTTCTTTTATTCCTGACAAAAGAGGACACTGTCTGTCTCTCATTATATTTAGTATTTTGTCCAAAATTTGCAGTACTTGTGACATTTTCTTCATTTTTCTTGCTTTCTCGACACTGTTTCTGAACCACCGCCTTACCAGATTTTAGTCTCGGATTTATTTTCTGGGCTTTTCTGTCCAAAACAATTCTTTCTTTTGATGCCATAATTTCTATTTCTGATGTATCACTGCGGTTCTCTTTCTACCTACCAAGCAGGTGATTAGACAGAAGGGGAGAATGTTTGTCATGATCCAAGGCTTGTTATGGTCCCAGCATATTGCAAATCTGGGGAATTAAAGTTCCATATCCCCAGGTTCTCTCTAACTGTGGTATCTAAGATGTAGTCGTCTCATTCTTCCTGCCTCTGTCTTTTCCCTGAGAGTGTTGAATTTGGAATTTTTTTTTTTTTTTTTTTAGTTATTCCTTATTCCATCTGATCCTTTGTGAAGATGAGCTTCTACTCCGTCCTTTAGTTTTGTGGCTACTAAAAAAATCGTTTCTTTTTCACAGATTTCTATTTTGAGTCCTTTTCTCCAGCAGCTTGTTGCAGTTGTCATTCATAGTTTCTAAGCTGGGGAAGGGGGAAACCACTGAGCTGTAGAAGAGTAACTAAAGTGGGAAAGTAATGAATTCAGGAGAGTGTTGCTCTCTTTAGCTTACACTCAGCTCATATTTGAATTGTTAATGTGTTATGCATTTGGGTGAACATTTTCTCTAGGTTTTAAACAGAAAAATAGTAAAAAATTATGTGAATTTGATAACTTGCTGAAGAAGCTTCTGGCTCTTTTTTCAGACAAGTTGATTTTCAAAGCCTGGCAACATAATCTCACACTTGCAGTTTCAGCTGTGTCTGTACATCTAATGCATTTTGTCTGCCCAAGGAGGAAATTCACTGTATGCTGGTTAAATATGAGCAAATGTAGTATTGTCTCTCTTGTACTGATTTTCACTCCTACCTCTCTCTTTAGCACAAGGTACCTATGCAAAAGATAGAGAAGACTAAGCATTACAGTAAAAATATGTTGTACAAGTGCAAAAGACCACACCTTGTTCTTCAAAACATGTCAAGCTTTTGAAGCATTTTTTGTAAACCAATTTTTTTAAAAACCTAGAATCCGCAGCCACCATGTGAGGCCACATAGGCTTCTTCAGCTTTTTTCTTATCTGAGGTTGTTGACCTCAGGAGAGGAGGAGAAGGTTACAGGGTCAAAGTCTTTTCCTCCTTGGAGCTTGCTGCTTGCTGGGAGAGGGTTGGCTGGAAAATAGATGTTTTAGAAAAAGGGTTGAGGGTCATGATTTTAATTCTGTTAGGGAACAGCTGGTTTGAGTTTCTTTCCACTTCTATCTTCCCTCCCTTCCTCACAAATCCATGGAGAGAGAAAAATTTGTTCAGAGGAAAGCAACACAAAAATAAAGAATTGCAGCATTTTCACCTTTAAAATAGATGGTATTTGTTATAGGACATCACATTAGGAGAGAGAAGAGGAAATTATTAAAATAATTGAAATCCATTATTGTTACAAGCATTGAATTGATACTGATCTAGAGTGTCAGAGGTTTATTTGTTTTCTCACCAACAGTTAAAATGTTAATAGTAATGTTTTAATGGGTTTTTTGTGGATAAACAATATGCATTGCAAGTTTTAATTTAGTGATGGACAAAGCTAATTTTTAATGTATTCCATTAGTTTGCAGACAAGCTGCTGAAGAAAGATGGTTTGATTTGGTTATTTCTGTTCAGATTTTCTTCATCTTGGCATGCTGCTTTCATGCACTAAGACCAAAGAGAGAGAAGGAAACTCACAACTCTCAAATGAATGGCAAACTAGGAACAGATTTTCATCTGCACTCCTCTGAAACACTGGCCTCAGGCTGTGTTGGTGTGTGGCTCAACAGCAATCAGAGGTCATAATTTCATTGGCGGTTAGCATCAGGTTTAATTTTTCTAATATGTTACATTTACCAAAATGTCTGGTTTCAGTTACACTTATGCACTGACTGAATCAGCTTTGAGCAGCATGATGTTTTAAGGTACCTGAAAGGCTACAAGAACGTTTATGGAACACATATGCTAATTGTTTTTAACCACTTTTCTTTCTAAACACAAAAATGTGTTTTTGGAAAGCCGTTTAACAGTAGTAGCTAATGACGGTGTGCATTTATTCTAAGAAATGAGCACACGAAATAGGTAAAATAGTTGTTTTAACAAGACTGCCATCTACTGATTTCCAAAATTAAAAATATCCCTGATGACTAGATTGTTCATAGATTTTTGCTAGCTCTGTCTTCAAGATTTGCAAAATCAAGAAAATTATAAAATCTTTCTATCGCCTTAGGAATGCGACCAGGTTCACATTGACGACGTGTCTTCGGACGACAACGGGCAAGATTTAAGGTACAAGAGAGCTCATTAAGATAAAAAGTTGCTTTGCAAATTCCTTCCTGGGCAAGTGATGGGCTGCTGGAATGCTCACAGTAGCCTGCTCTCTGTTAACTGTCTTCTTCGCAACCCAGCCAAGTGAGTAGCTGGTGGTGCAATGTAGCTTGTTGCTTTTTATTAACCTGTTGGGATTTTTTTGTCTCTGCCTAGCACATACAACTTTGGAACAGACGGCTTTCCTGCAGCTGCCACCAGTGCCAATCTGTGCCTGGCGACCGGCGTGCGCGGAGGAGTGGACTGGATGCGGAAACTGGCCTTCCGCTACAGACGAGTAAAAGAAATATACAACACCTACAAAAATAACGTTGGAGGCAAGTGACTCTGGAGTACCTAACAAACGTGGATTAGGGGTCATAAATGGGAAGAACTGGCTCCTACTCCTTTTTTTAACATGGTAGTGTTCAGTGAGCTGTTTAGTTTGCAGTGTGCAGAAAATTGTCTGAGCTAGTGAAAGCAAAAGAAAAATGACAGAGTGCTACTTAATACCAGTGCAGACATATCCTTGTCTACTCCACAGGTCTACTTGGTCCAGCAAAAAGAGAGGCTTGGTTACAGCTAAGAGCAGAAATTGAAGCTTTGACAGATTCTTGGTTAACACTTGCACTGAAAGCACTCACCCTCATTCATTCGAGGTGAGTATTAGGAGTATGAAGGAAGCTCTGGGGTGTCTGATGATGATTTGGAAGAGGCTGCCTGGTGTCCTGGGCAAAATGTTGAAGCTGGAGGACCTTATCCTCAATCCTTATTCTGATCTGATCATGCGGCACTTTGCTCCTCGGTATGGTGGTAAAAAAAATATGTTCTTTTTAAGTGGCAGTAGTAATATTGAAGGGTTCTGATGGGAGTGGTAAGATTTTTCTTCTATTGTTTTGTTTTGTGTTTTTTTGTTTTGCTTTTTTATAAAAGGATATTTTCTCTTCCATAGGACAAACTGTGTGAACATTCTCGTAACAACTACTCAGCTAATTCCAGCTCTGGCAAAAGTCTTGTTGTATGGACTCGGGGTTGTATTTCCCATAGAGAATATTTACAGTGCAACTAAAATAGGTGAGCTATTTTCATCATATGATTGTGATACATTTAAAGCTGTATTTCTAAAAAGAAAAGGTATTATAATCTATATTTAATTCTAACTTGCTTTCACTGTAGCAAATACAGAGATTAGTAACACCTTATCCTCATGAAACATTACTAAAGCATCCTAAAAGTGCTTTTCAAATCTGTGATGATCCAGCACAGAAAGCTTTTTATAGCTCTATTAACAGGGGTACAGTCTCTGTTAGGAAAAAATGTAGTTGCTTTTTTTCATCATTTCTCGAAACTGTGGGGCTGTGTAGCAGTTGAGAGGGGTTTTTAATCAGCAGTAAGTACAGAACACTGGAATCGCCCTGCAGTGGCAGTAGGAGAAAATATGTAAAGGTAAGCCCTGGCTTCATTTGTTTTCATGGGCTCTGGAGAAAATTTTGGTCAACAATTTACCAGAAGCAAGAATGTTTTGCTGCAGAATGTAATTATTTAAGTTTCTTCATACTGACTGTAATAAGCTTCAGCCAAGCAAATGTTCATTTCTGTTTTCTGGTTCAGTATAAAAGATGTTATTCTGAGTATGTAGAAGTACACCAGACCACATGGCCATGGTGTTTGTAGTTTTTAATTCGATTATGATATATCTGTTCTGTCTCAGATTCCCTCATAATTGTGGGCTACATGAACATTTTTTTCATATGTTCTTAAGTATCTATAATGCAGCAAGCTCAAATGGTCAAGAAATTATTGTGGAATTATTTTTTTTTTTTAAACAAGACAAAACAAAAATTGGTTCAGAGTTTTACAGAGAGATTTGAAAACATTGCCATAAAATATTTAAAACTGTTTCCTGAATATTAAAGTTACAGTGCCCTCTGTCACAATTTTATAGTAAATTATAACTTTGAAATATAATAATTTAAATACACATTTTAATTAAAACATATTTTAATAAATCTTCACTTGTGACTTCAAGTAAATGAGATAGAAGGGCGTTTTTGGAAAAATGTGTTCTGTCACTGACTGTCACAGGAAACCATGAGACTTTTTGTAACATGACGTGTTTCATAATATTCAAACACTGTTTCAACTTAGTGTTAGAAGTTTCTTATGCCAAACACTACTGTCAAATGGTATCATTAAATAGTTTGGCTTCTATAATGGCTAGAAAACTTATTTAATTTCCAGCCTATATTTTCTTACACTTTTATTTTTCTTTAGCTGAAATAACTATTTTAAAAATCACATTTTTTCCCATCCATTGCTGCAGACACACAGGTTAGCATGTCCCATGGCCAGACTAATGTGACCTTTCAGAATGGGGACATCTGAGAAAACTCAACTTTAAGCATTTGCTTTCTTTCTGTCTTCTCAGTGCCATACCTGAAGCTTCCCACTGTGGGTACAAATTGAAAGAGAGGAAATTTAGGTTAGCTGTTAGGGAGAAATTCTTTAGTGTAAGGGTGTTGAGACACTGAAACAGGTTGCCCAGGGAGGTTTTGGATGCCCCAACCCTGGCAATGTTCAAGGCCAGGTTGGGTAAGGCCTTGGATAACCTGTTATAGTGGGAGTGTCCCTGCACATGCCAGGGTTAGTTGGGAGTAGATGATTTTTAAGGTCCCTTCCAACCCTTAACGTTTCTGTGATTCTGTGGTGCTTGTGCATAGATAGGGCTGGAGCACTGAGATCATTTCCCTAGGTGTGTGCAGGGAAGGAATGACCCATATGAATGGATCCCAGTGCAGGATCAAGGACATGGCCTATGTATTGGATTACAGGCATTTAAATCTAAATCTTTTGGGTGACCTTCTAAGTCAGGGTACTACTGTTTTAGGAGCTGTGATTAATCATGTTGCAGGTTTTGGAGACAAAGCTAGAATTTCAACTCAGCTTCAATCAATTTACTCAAATCAGGCTACTGGTCATAAGCAAATGTTAGATAATTCTCCTGGTGGTGAAATTCCCCACAAAACCTGTGTCATATTAGGGAATGAGACAAGAAAGGTCACATTGTGGACCTCTAGTATGCTGTCTATGCTGCAATCAGCCTTGACGCACCATCCTGATGCACAGACTTTTCTCGTCTTGTAGCTCTGCTTAAGAATTCCAAGGGTTGGGGAGATCCAGGCTAAAAAGTTATTTATTCAATGACATCCCATCACCACCCACCCTGAATAGTCTGATCTTTTTCTTTCAGGAAAGGAAAGTTGTTTTGAGCGAATAATTCAAAGATTTGGAAGAAAAGTAGTGTACGTTGTTATAGGGGATGGTGTCGAAGAAGAACAAGGTGCAAAAAAGGTAAAGACCTTCTTCCTCTGAGGGTTGGTTTCAAGAGCCTGAATAGATGGGACATGGACATTCTACATGGGACAGCATGCATTGACATTTAGGTTGGATATCCTTGCCTTACAAAATCTGTGTTGACCATATCTAGTAGAAAGCTGGGTAAGACTAGAGATAATGATTTGCCCTGCTGTTCTCCAAAAGACACATTAAACTATGTATGTTTGATGTATTTCAAAAAGGGGCCAGAAAATGGGCCCTGGCTTTTATGCCAAGAACTAATAGTCCTGTTTTCCTTGGCAACCCAAAATACCACATAGGATGTTATGAATGTAAGCAAAATATGGTGATTCTTAGTGATCAAAGGCAGTGTGCTGTTTGACTGTATGAAATACATATATGTCACACCTTAAAAAGACATGTAGGACTGGAGTAGGTATCCAGGAATTTCCGCTTTCTTGTGTGTCTATAATTTCAATTCTTGGTTCAGACAACAACCTGTGGCTTGGCATGCATTCATAATCTCAGATAACTGAGCAGAGGATACTATTTGACTGTCCATTATTTTTTGCTTTACACTGAGAAGAAGGGAAAAATTCACTTTTTTTTTTTTCAATGGGAATCAAGCTGTATAAAAAGCAACACTTCCCATTCACAAATAATAGGCATTATTTCTAGCTTTGCTAGGAAAACTACCCAAGGTAGTCTGCAGATACACACTCTCTGCTTGGAGGAATGAGGCATAACCTTGGCTATTTGAGTAATAGGAGTAAGAGCAGGAAAACGGGCATTTTTGTTCTTGCTTCCTTTCACAGATAAATTGCTTTTGCACAGCTGCTTTTTCACCACAAAACTCTCTGTGATACTTCTATCTCTTTCCACTGTGACTTTCTAAATTGGAGAAGTGAAACTAATTAGTCCACATGGCGTTTTAGCAACCATTGACTGGTTTTGCTTCATGAAATCTGGGTTTTGTGCCCCCCAAGCCTCACGGGTAGTTCCCGGCTCGTCCCAGCACTTTGCAGAGTCTCAGTTTCATGTATCCCTTTGGCGGACTGACGGGAACAGTTTGCTCCTTTCTCCTGCAGAAATGCCTTTCATCTTTGCAGAGAAATGTTTTCCCCGCTGCAAATGATTACATTTTAAAAGCTGTATTTAAGATCGGGGCGGGGAGAAAAAATTCCCTTCTCTTTGTTCCTTTTCTGCTGCTCGGTGAAATAGTGTTGCATATGATAATGGCAGGAGTAGTCCTTTTGGTAACATTATCTATTCCAATGCTTTTTTCAACAGGAAACGTGATTCAGAAAAGCATAAGAGAAAGCCTTCCCAGTTGCTAAGAGAAGTAGCAGTATAGAAAGTTCCTTTGTGCAATTACTTGTGTATATTCTTTCCTGGTGGAAGGAATTTTCAGGTTGAAAGCATGTTAGATGCTCTGGATTAAATTATCTGCTGCAGTGATGCCAGAGAAGTCAATAAGTAGACCAGCAGCCCTGCCTTTCTGGATAAACTATCAATTTGATTTAGGAAAATGCTTCTGTGATTCTTGTCCTGCTTCTTACTCCACCAAATAAGAAATCACCATTTCACACTGTGAATGCAGGATTTGTCTTTTTAGTTTTTTTCCTTCACATCTTACAAGAGCAGAAACCTTCTCTGGAGAGCACACAAACAAAACAGAAACTTTGCCTCCACAAAACTACCCAAAGCAGATCAATCCAGAGTGGCATAACTGTCCTGTGATGTACCCCATTGTCATGCTTATCCCTTAAATTTTGGTAGCTGGTTCCTTCTCCCCTCGCTTCCTGTCAACATGTCAGGTTTTGTGGTATTCTCCAGAGAAGGGACAGGTCTTCTGTTACACCTTTGCACAGCTCTTTTCTGTAGGGCTTTGGGTTGTGGTGAAGCCATTAGTATATGTGTGTTTCTTTACACTACTTAGAGCATAAACAGTACACCCTTCTTTAGATAGCACTTCATTGTTTACATGTAAACTGTAATCAGTCTTTTCAAGTGAGCATATAAATTCAAGCCTATTTAGTTAGAGAGTTTTTTTTATTCTATGTTCATTCAGTGGATAAATAAAAGTTGAACTTCAAACTTAGGATAAGAAAGTTAAAGCTTATTATTAAAAATAGCTTACCAATCATTTATAAATTTCTTCATCATAAAACAAGATTTTCATCTATGTCCTTCATTCATGGAAAATCTTGAGTCAATACAGCAGTAGGAAAATAAAAGATGCATTTAAAATCTTTTTATTATTGTCATTAGTATAAAAATTCAATAATAGGAGCATTTTAATGCCACTCAAAAAATCATTGCTTTATTGAGAAACGTTTCTAGGATAAACAGTTTGTTCATAAAATACCTCTTTTGTTTGATGTAAGTAAACGTAATGCACTGAGGAAACTGCACCCTGTTATGTTTATGGTAGCATTAGCTGAACTATGATATTGACACCTTTGTTTAGCTGCCACTTCCAGCAAAATATTTGATGAGACAATTAAAACTCAGGATGTTTGCACTGTGGGTTGAGGAATAACTGTACCCTTCTGGATCAGTGCAGCACTCAACAAGCTTGGTTGTAACACCAGGGTTCACATAAGGGTTGCTACCTTCATATCAGCTTCCTCAGGAAAAGAGGGAGAGGAGGGCAGAGAGGAACCAGTGTCAAAGTCCAAAGGGTGCTCCAGAGGTGCTGGCACCAGTTCTGGTGCCGTTTGGGTCAGAGGCACATCCTCTGAGTGCCACCACGGTGACACTGCCATCCTCAGTGTACTGTGCTGGGGGCTCCTGCCAGAGACTCCATTGTCTCAGCATTTTCATCTGCCTTGCTTTGTTTTCTGTTTTGGTTTTGGAGGTTGTTTTGTTTGGTTGTCTTGTGGGGTTTTTTGTATTGTTTTGTTGTGTTGTGTTTTGTTTTGTTTTGCTTTGTTTTGTTGTTTTGTTTTGTTTTGTTTTGTTTTGTTTTGTGCTCACCTTTTGCCTTTACTTTTGGAGACACATTTGGGAAATACTAATAAGACAGAAAACCCCCAGCTCCTAAGTTTTTCTGCTTAGGAGAATTCTCCAAAGGATTTCTAATTTTTGAGAAGAGACAAAGGCTCCTCTGCACTGAGGAGCTGGATTTTACATCAGGTGTTTCGGGAGAGCCTAGGCAAATGGCCTTCTCCTTTGTCTCCAAAATGGTCATGCTGCCTTGGAGGAAAAATCATAAATCTTTGTGGAGCAATAAATAGAATATAAATGGGTATCCAATATGCCACTGCTTTTAAGCTCACAGTCACACTGTGCTGGTCAGGTTTGGGGTAGGAAGTAAAGACGGCCGCTTAGCAAATCTGGCAGGAATACAACAAAAATACCGTGAAAGATGACAAAAACTGATGAGTTTTCTATTCAAATCCATCACAAATCCCAGGAGTAAGTTTTTTGTATAAATATATATTCATTTAAGGGAAGGAGAATAGAGGATAGTCTGCACTTTTTGGTGTTCCTATAAAAAAAATGGATTTGTTTTGCATATGTATTAATAACAACACTATTTTGTGGAGTAAAACAGCTGAACTTTTGTACATTTAGTAGGTACATGCTGAAAATAAAATTACCTCTATTTCAGAAATAAAATATCTTAATATCTTAGGTTATCTAATAATACTCTGATTATTAGGCTTACTAAATTTGTAGTTTCATTTTTTTATGCTTTTTACATCAAAATTTTGCCCCAATATTTAATTTCAAAATGTCATCAAAGTCAAATCATTTAAAAGTTCATAGATTTTTTTTATTACTAAGTATCGTTTACCAAAGAATTCATTATTTTTAAAAGACAAAAACTTCATATTTACTTGGAAGATGTTGAAACAGTAGACTTTGAGTTCCATTAGATACTAGTGCATCCAGTTTCACCACCTATTTATTAGTGGTTAGCATTTGTCATCCATTCTCCCGCAGCAGCAAATGTGAGATTAGCATTTCTTGCTTGGCTCAGAATAGAAGTGTTCTGCATGACATGCATGTGCTAAGTGCTGGCAGGGATGGTTTTTTAAAGGCAATATTTAGTACATATGTATACAAAAGATCTCTTGCTCTCTCAAATGGTCTCAAGTCATTTGGTAAGAGAAAATGTACTTCCATCTCATGGGTGTGTTGCCACTTTTGACATGGCTGAATAGTTGTGAATCAACAGCACATGGTAATATAGAAATAATATATAAGATTTTGTGCTATAATTGTTATTTTAAAACTTGTTGTTTCATACCATCATTTTTTATCTTAGATGGGGTGAAAATTAGTGTACATGCCTCATGAAAACATTTGCATATGTATGAAGACATATGTGTGAGCCTCTATATATACACACAAACATACAGGTATATATAGATCTGTATCAGGTTTATTTCCCCTCCTCACACTCTGAAGGCTGTACTGTAGGGTCAGACTGATAGAAATCTGAATTGGCCACGTCCAGCCATGCCCAGGTCATCAGTGCAGATTCCAGCCCCATGCAGCTACCACGTTCCTGGCATGCTTTATTTCTTGGGAGTAGGCTGCTGGCCTGTAGATCTACATGAAGGAGAACTGAAAATAATTATAATCCTGAGATTAACACAACCTTTTTTTTTTCATGAGACACTCTATTATCATCCCAGACTTCACTGCTGTAACTGCATGAAGCAAATACATGTATACTCCTTTCACAGACAAACATACATAAAGCAGAGGACACTTAACTGAATTTGAGATAGAACTGTATAGTCAAAGTAATGACTACTTACAGTTTTGGTTTAAAATCTGACCATCAACAGCTGACCCATAAACAGGGTAATCCAAAACTCAATATTGCACATGGGCATCTAGCAAGAGGTGCTGTAATTTGATTTAGCAGAAGCTAAACCTTCTGTTAAATCAATCAGTCTTTAACTGCTCTATCTGCCTGGTGTGTGTATGCTCTGTGATGCTGAGGTTGTTACTAGGGAAGCAGTATAGAGCTGGAGCTGCATGAAGTGTGAGCTGGAAGCCAAGAATTTATTCCTGTAGTTCTCCCTATTCACTGGGTTGCTGCATGACCTTGGAGGGCATCCGTGACATTGACTCTTGGCTTCTGCAGAGAAACTTTGCAAAGGCAGGTGTCCACCAAAGTCCTTGCCACGCCACATCTTAGGTGTGCTATTCACTCCCCCCTGACCCAGTGGCTAAAGCAGACCTGCTGCCAAGATGACTAAGAGGAGGAGCAGGGAGATATGACTGGCTATCAGGTAGAGCATCTGTGTCCCACCTGGCAGGGGTTTGAGAGAGAAGAAAGAAGCTGCAACCTCACACAAAAAGGAGGCAGCACTGCTGAGCATCACTGACCTGTGCAGTCATTTGGCAAACACAGCATGGACCTGCTGCAAGCACAAACCTGTGACTCGTTGTCCTTGATTTAGTACCCCTATCAGATATTTCAAATTCTGCCAGAAAGATCTTGCAGCCTAAGTTAGAGATAGGTGCACAGAAGCTTTTGCAAAGTCTAGAGAATGGCATGACTAGTAATTTTTATTTCTTATTGCTCTTGCTGGTTCATTTCCTGAACATGATGCAAGAAGTTCATCTTTTGGAAATCTGTAAGTTGGAAAGCAGCAGTGTCTGGCCTGACAGAGCCCAGAGGGTAGGCTGCCTGTATAATGTAACAGGGAAGACCCTGGAACATGGAGTTGTGACTGAGTGAGCTCACTGCAGCTGGTAGAGCATAGAGACAGTACAGTGGAAGTCCAGATTGAAGATGCAGGAAAAAAGTGTTGTAGTGTTTAACATTTCCTTCTTAAGGAAAAGATCCATCTATAAAAGTGTTTTGGAAATATCATAAGCTTTTTTTCTTTTTAATTTGTCTCTGAATATTGTTTGTTTTATTCTCTCCATTGTCAGCTATTGAATTTCTCTTCAAGCTGAGATTCAATCAGCTGTTTCTCAAGGCTTTCTAGTACTCTAGAACAAAGCGAAACAGAACAGAAACTGTTACAATGGTGTTTTCTTGGGGGTCATTTTGTTTTTTTCCTGAAGAAATTCTTTTGCTCTAGAAGCTAGGCATACTCTGAATGTGAGCACGTGTTGATGCATCCATATTGCATCTTCATTCAGATCAAGAGTGTCCATATGAAAGAAGATGTGATAGGCTGGATGTTAAGGTGTTTGCCTTCTGGGGCAGATATAAAAAGTACAGTAAACCTGCAGCTGGAAACAGTTAATTTAACATTGTTTTCAAAATTTTTCTCTAACTTAAAATTTGAGAAGACCAGAATGAAAAAAGGAGAGCAGAATAGAAGTGACAGAGGAGATGGAGTTTTGCCACTGATTTCAGTGTAATTAGGAATTTACTCAGGAGCTGCTGAAGTAGGATGATGAAAGCCTCTTTGAGAAGTCATTGATAAAATGCTTGGGGAACTTAGAAGTTAATGTGATAATAAATTGCTTGTGGCTTGCCTCCTAAAGATGCCAGGACACAAACTGACCCGATAAAAAGGTGAACACAATCATGTTAGCCTCCAGAATACTGTTGAAACTATTTTCCTATTGGGTTTATAGAATAATTTCCTGAAAAAGCTGATGGTTATCTTTTTTTTTTTTTAATTTATGCAAAAGTTCTTGTTGATATTATCATCCCTAATTTCAAGTATAAAGGTATATTTATATGAAAGTATAAATTCTTAATCAGATTTTTACCCTTCATGAATGAGGTAATCTGTGTGTTTTCCTGGGATTTGTGTTTTTAGTTTATTCAGGTTCCTTGCAAAAGTATTTATGCTCCAGACAGATTTTATTACAACTAATAGGAAAAAGATATGTATTTATTTTAATGTCTCATATGGAAAAGATGTTTTAAGATCAGTGTTAGCAATGACCAATGTTATACAAGCCACTGGGATAAAAATCTTTTCAAAGTGACGTGAGCAACACATGAGTTATTCTGAATCACCATTTCTCTGTTCTTAACTCATCTGCCAGGAGTACTTTTTTACAAAGAGCAAACACATTTTGATAGTAAACAACACTTTCACTTTCTTTATTTTTTTTTTCTATTTCCTTCCTCAAACTACCCACATGTTTCATGTGTATGTTATTTGGTTTATTTTTTTCCAGAAGTAATATTTTCTTCTGCAATGTTCTGAAATCTGTTTTTCATATAAAGAGATTAGAAGCCTCTCCCTTCCTTATGATCTCCTGATGTGTTTGCTGTAGTTTCTATTGTAAATAGATTTGCTGTTATTGAGATTTATGTTTAGGAGGGGGGTCAGAGAAACCAGACATAAACAAGAAGGACTCAAGGTTTTAAGAGCTCTTTTTCTCTCCCCCAAGTGTTCTCTTATCCCTGTGAAAGACAAAGGGTGGGTCTAAATACCAGAATGCTTGGGGTTATTTTTACATGTTGTCTGTGCTGTTCACAGCATGCTATGCCATTTTGGAGGATCTCGAGCCACTCTGACCTTATGGCCCTTCACCATGCCTTGGAACTGGAGTACTTGTAGCAGCTTAGCAGCACTTTCAAACCTCAGAGCCTCCTTCTGCCCGTGGATGAGATGCCTGTGTCTTGTGTCAGCATTGGACTACAGAACTTTGTGATTTCAACATGTTGACGTACAGCTGCAATTGGTCTTAACCCTTGCCCTTTCAGTAAATGGAGGAGCATGTCTTTTTCTTCAGAACAGCTGTTGGCTCTGGTACTGCGAGTCCAACGAAAATAAGCCATGCGAGTGTTTGAACAACTCATCCTCACCATATTCACTACCAAAAAGGAATGGAGAAGGAAAAATAAAATGGGAAAGAAAAAGAAAAAAAAAAGAAAAGGAAATAAGAGGTTCATACCTGTGAAGAAAAGAAAAAGGACCTGCAAATGCTTTGTAGTTTTTAGCCTCTTCAATGTGACACACACCATTTCTTCAACACAGCAAACTTGATTGCACAATGAAGACTGAGATTTTACAAAATACCAGTGGAGTAATTTTCTTATAAAGAAGGTTTACGTTTTGGTTTCTCATACCCAGGGTACTCTGTACATCTTTACTTATTTATGAACAGACTATATTTTGACATCATATAACTGAGGATATGTATAATAGGATTAAAGGCTATTATAAGCCTTTGCCTTATGGTACAGCAACTACTTTTGATTTTAGCACATTACAGAGTAGTTTAAAATATGTCTAATTTAAACTAATAGGTACATCACTGAGACAATCATGTACAGGAAGAATTTTTTGTGTAAATTTGTAATAATGAATGATTCTTTTACATATTGTTAAGGTAAATGCTATTGAAAGATAGTAATGCCTTGTTGGTGAAGAATGAGGCCACGTGTGCACAAACTAGTGCAGTGCCTTATCAATGTGTTGGATATAAATATGTAGATAATGGATTTTTTTTAGATAAATTTGTCAAGACCAAAAGCATGGATGTCAAGTGTCAATAGGAATTGGGTTTTGTTCTCAGCTGTTTCTCTGCCATTTTCTTCTCTCACCCACTCTGATTATGAAAAGATTGATTTTGTGTTCCCCCCCCCACCCGGTCAAAACAAATACAGATAAAACCCAAGTGAAGAGGAGGACTTTATTGTCTTTCTGTTTCCTCTTTTAAAGTTAACATATTAACCCTTTTTTAGAGTATTAAAAATAAATTAGGAGAGTCATTCCATAAAGAAATAGAGAAAGAACACAAATATATTTTAAGATGTAACTTAAACTGGAACCTTGGTACTGAATAGCATTTGTCTCATTCAAAAATGAAGGAAACTATCATCACTAATATTTTTAGAAATTAGAAATGAGAATATTTTGGAGAAATTAAACAAGAATGCTCATATACATTGAAGTTTTTTTTAATCCTCGTCCAACAGGAGTCAGATTTTCCTAAGATATAACATCCATTGCCGGCAATGGAAATGCTGAAATGGTTATCACCAAGGAGTTAAAATTTGCTTTTGTCTGTACTAACTTAAGGACAAACCTAGACTGTATCTGTCTGTGACTTGCGACTTTTCTGATCTTGAAGGCTGTGAGCTACTTGGTTAAATAAACTGTTAGTCTGACTTTTTGGCTTGAATTGTACCAATTCCCTTTGCCCAGTTAAATATCTTATTAAAAAGAAGCCTCACCTTTGTTGGTTAATTTTCTGGTTTTTCTTCTTTCTTTTTTTAAAAAAACCACCAGCCTTGAAACAGCTACCTGCAAAGCTACAGAGCACCAATGTAGCTACAAATCAACACTCTTCTCTATTGGAGGAATCACATTGCTGCTAGAATAAATATTTGTGGATTGCTTTAGTACCATCAGAGAGGTTTTTATCTTACCAAGACTTGCACGTGTGCTTTGCTTTACCCAGTATGAGTGCTGCAACTCGTGCAGTACTCACATACGTACATAAAGCACATTGTGGATAGTTTTTAGAATTGAGACTATGATTAGCCTTTTTTTTCCTCAAGCAAAATAGACAGTGATGGGGGGAGGGTTGGTTGTCTTTTTTTTTTTCTTTGGCTCTTTTCAATTTTTAGTCACTCGCGGACTGAAAAAAATAGCAAAGTTTATCTGGGCCTTATTGTACAAAAAGTGTGTTGTGTCCACAATTGTGTACAGAATTTTTCTTCATTAATTTTGTTTTAAATTAATAAAATTGATTTGTGAACATATTAAACAATTGTCTTGCATGCAATTCTGTGATATTTCTGCCCTCTGGGTTGGGAATGAGGAAACATCTCTCATCTCTTTGCTGTCCCAAGATACAGAAGTTGTTCACCTTCTGGTGCCCAGCTGAGACATTAAATAGGTTAAAGAATACTTGTATCTAGTTTACAGAGGGCTCAGTTAGATGAGCAGCAGTTGTTTTGCTTAGCAGCAGCAGCTAGAGACAGTCAGGACAGAATAAGACCTTGGTGTCCTGGAAATGTGTCTCTGACTCACAGCAAATGCCTGAACTTCATGGTGCCTCTGTCATCCAAAGCAATCCATGTGCTGAATGGATGACTCTGCCATTCAGACATCTCACTCAGGGCTACAAGTCTCATCCTCTGAGGTTTTACAGACCTGAACATCTGGGAATTTGGGACTGGCATTTAACTTTTCCAAGCATGGAGCAGGGCTGCCCTTTAAATTGGTCTAGTGAGACCTAACAAATGGAAACAAAACCAAGACCAGTCAAGGACCTGCTTCTACATACTTGGCACCACCATGGAAGTTGCATGCTCAGAGTTGAATTATATGTTTTCAGCACAGCACCAATGATGCTGGAAGTTAATCTGATGAAGTAAGAACTTAAATGTCCCCTGAAGTCATTGTCGTTCTAAGCAACTCAATACTCCGAAAAATAATTATTTTTTAAGGAGTGTCATATGAACCCTTCTTAAATCAAAATCCTGTAAGAAAGCAAGGAGTCCTATAGAGTGAAAGAGATCATGTAGGCAGCTCATAAACTTGTGCTCCACTTTTTGAAACATGTCAGTACTGCTTGAAGTTTCCATTTCTTAGATGCTCACTGATAAAAACGTTCAGCTATAATGATTTTCATTCTAAGAATAACACACATGTAACTTTGAGGTAATGCCAAGAAAGTGAAATTAAAAATAGTAATTATTATTATTTATGTCTTTCATGACTGGAATGCATGCTCAGTGAGTGGTACCTTTGTCTCAAAAATGCTTGCAATGCAAGCCAATAAAATATTGTTAGAAATTATTTTTTGCCTTTTCCTTCAGTTTTCTGGTTCTCTCAGTGTTGAATTCTGCCCTGCATCGTGAGTAGAGGATGGATATAAAGAGACATATTCTTTTGTGTCATATGCCAAGGAAGAAGCACAGCCCTGTCCCAATCTTCCTGTTCTATATCAATGGCAAGGCTGCACAGATGCCACTCTTACCAAACTCTGTTTGGCCAGGGACTGGCTCTACCAAAACTGTCAAGCTCTCTTGTGCAGGCAAAGGGCTAGAAGAAAATAGGAACATCCCAGGGAAAATAGTAATCTCTCAGGTTGGAAAAAAACAGGGAAGAGGTGTGAGGGTTACAAGGCTGCAAGTGCAAAGAGGGTCTGCAGGTAACAAGGAAAGGTCACTGAGTGGAGCACCCAGTACTCCTAGATGGGCGCCCAGCAGCTGCTCAGGATTATGCCTAGGAATTCGATGGGATTAGGGACCAGTGAGAGGTCCCATAGTCTCCTGGCTACCCTATCCCACCAACTTCATAGTGTGGATGGCAGGATGGCCTCAGCATGGTGCACAACAGCACGTAACTCAATATGGGCCTGAGGGGAGGGTGGTGTAAACCAAGGGGGGGCTGGTTGCTGTCCCTCCTCTGCCTCCTCCTGAAACTCTTGCCTTGTCCCCAGTACCTCTGTACAGCTGTTATGCACCTTCATGTGCCAGAAAGGACACAGCAAAGATGGAAATCTCTGGAGTACATGTCGTGAATTCCCTCCACAGCCTATTGACTGTGTAATATGTATGTACATATATAAACAAATGCACATACATATATATATATACATATATATAGTTATATAGCTAGATACACAAATGTAGACAGGTATTTTTGTTGCCAAGCTTTGCTATGACAGCAAAATTTAAATGGTGTATCAATGAACCTGTTGCCTGACTTTATGCAAATGGTTTGCAATAGAAAATGCCCCTTACTCTCGTTCTCCAGCACAGCTATGGAAGATAAATAAAGTTCTTACATTTGACTACTCAAATCATCCATCTTTGTAACTGTCAGCATTTCAGTTTGTGTGAGTATAAATAAACTTTCACGTTCTGATACACCAGGGAATTTTTTGTTGCTGTTTTTTACTAATATTCTGTATTGCCATTTCTGGTTTTTAAGTGGCTGTTTGTTCCTGCTAATGGCAATAGAATAACAGCAGAAGAGAAGCAAAATATTTGGATTTACCTCAAGCTAAATGGAGATACACCAGCTCTCATGGAAGACACATGATGTTGCCAGCTAACGTGGAAGTCAGACATAGGTACAAGTGTGCTCCTAGCCATCTGCCTTCCCATTGTTTCACTAGCATTGGCAGTGTTTTGGCTGGGAAGAAGTATTTGTGACTTGGGTTTTTGTTTCTCACCCTCACTTAGAAATGTTTTGCATGTACTGCTCTCTATTGCTTCCTGAAGGGCTGGCCTTTGACACTGCTATTTCCATTCTTATGCACAGGTGTGTTGTTTTCTAAAGTAGGAGTTGAATCATTTGCAAAGGAAGTCCCAGTCTGCTTCATTTTATTCATTGCCAAGTCACGTCAAATTTGACATGGAAGTGAGATCTAGATATCACAATAAGTTTAATAGCTGAGACTGCAGTGATAGACGATGTAGTGCAGAGAAGGCGAAAAGTAGTTAGAAATAGAAAGAGAAAACATAAACAGATTTGAAAAATGTAGGATAATAAATCCAAGAGAAAATAATGCAAAGCAAGGAGTGAAGAAGAATACTGAGTTGTCTAGAATGGAGAAAATTATGTTTAGGAAGGCAAATTAATTTCTTGGCTCTGCCACAGAATAACCCAGCAGTTGTTAGGACTCAGGCTCAGTAAAGCTAAATGTCAATTTGGCTGGGCACCAGCAGAACATCCAGGGCTTCAGCTGGTCATGCATGCTGTCCATGGAGAGAGCTGGGAGGCTCAGTGAGGAGCTGCTGAAGCCAGCTACCAGAATCAGAACTATGCACAAAATCAAGCCCTTACCAGGAGCTTGGACACCACATCTTGCCCCCTAACTGATGGCTGGAATCCTTCCTGTGCAGGGCAGGAGGCTGCCCGTGCTGAGGAACATGGCAGGAGCTGACCGTGTCCTGTGCAGCACCTGCTGTTCACCCTCTCTGCAGAAGTTTAGTGATTAGTGACCATTGCACAGGATACAGGTGACTTTAAGCCAAGTCTGTTTTCAACCCTATCCAGTTATGTGGGAGGCTGCCTGCTGTTAATGCTCTTGGAGAGCCAGAGGAGTTCCATGGGAGCGGAAGAAAGGAGGAGTGCAAATGTGCAGGCTCTCAGTGAAGCACACAAGGATTATGTTTGCAGAGCAAAAACACTTTGCCTCTCTGTAGCTGCTTAATGCAAAGTACAGAAAGTCCTGGGAACTGGCACATAAATCAGGGCTTCTGTCTCTGAGGCATGTAGCTCACACCACCAAATCCAGTGATGCTCTTACCTCTCCTCAGAAAAATCCACTGGGTGGACTGAATACCTGTTTTCCTTCCTCTTGTGGTTTCATTCCAGCAGGTCACTAAACCCCATGCAGCCACTCACTCACTTCCCTCACATTTGGATGGGGGAGAGAATTGGAAGAGTGAAAGTCAGGAAGCTCATTGGTTGAGATGAAGACAGTTAAATAGGTAAAGCCAAAGCTGTGCACACAAGCAAAGCAGAACAAGGACCTAATTCACAGTTTCATGAACAGGCAGGTATTCAGCCATCCCCAGGAAAGCAGGGATCCATCACACATAATTGTGACTTGAGAAAACACAATCACTCCAAATATCCCCCCTCTTCCTTCTTCATTCCCCATCTCTACATGCTGAGCATGATGCCATATGGTGTGAAATGTCCCTTTGGTCAGTTGTGGTCAGCTGTCCCAGCAGTGGGGTGTCCCCTCCCAACTCCTTGGCACCCCCAGCTGCTCACTGGTGGAGTGGGGTGGAGTGAGCCACAGAAAAGGCCTTGACTCTCTACAAGCAGTGCTTAGCACTAACTAAAACATCCCTGAATTGCCAACACTGTTTTCAGCATAAATCCAAAACACAGTCTCATACAAGCTACTGTGAAGAAAATTAACTCTATCCCAGCCAAAACCAGCAAAACACCTCTCCAGAGTAAACAAGTGCAGTTCTCAGTACCAAGACAAGCAACTGAATAGAAACAAAACCATTACATTCCCCTTTACCTCAAGAAATGTTATAATTCCAGAAGGGATTGTTAACTTTGCATTAAATTCATGTTCCAGCTCCTAAATCTATCTGTGCAGTCTTTATTTATATGTGACTCACTTAAAATTCAGAAGAGCATCTGTGTCATAGATATCAGAGGTCTACTTACATGCCATTTGGTATTTGTCACTAATCTGGGGTCACAGGGAGTCAGCCCAGTAATATTTCCACTCCACAGCAGGTAAATCCTCTCAGACTGCTCCTGATACCTTCTTATAAAATGGGAGTTTGAAATTCAATTTAAACCATACAGATTTATACCTAGTGAGAGCCTTCCTGGAGCCCTTTTGTTTTAAGACAGAAAGTTTTAAAAGGAGAATTGGAAGAAAAAAACCAGCCCTAAACTATATACCTAGTTCTCTAGAAGACAAGGAAAGCTCAGCAAAATGAAATTAGGAAGGTTGCAATATCCCTTTTAAACAACAGTTACAGGGGGGAAATGTCAGTTCTTGTGAATATTAGCATTCTTTTTGATATTTCTATAGTCCAGCTGAAATCCACCATTCTGTAAGTTTTTTGTCCAGAATTTCTCGAATACTTACTCTTGTGCCACCTGATTCCTCTTTCCATTGCTCCAGTAGATGTGTGAACCAGATCTGAAGATTCTGCTGATTGTCTTTGGGCATTTCCCTGCAGAAGAACCAAATCATGCAATGGATGTGCCGAGAATCACAGAATCACCAGGTTGGAAGAAACCTTCAAATCATCAAGTCCAACCCATGCCCTAAAACCTCAACTAAACCATGGCACTGGGTGCCACATCCAGTCTTTTTTTAAACGCATCCAGGGGTGGCAACTCCACCACCTCCCTGGGCAGACAATTCCAGTGCTTTATCACTCTTTCAGTAAAAAACTTTTTCCTAATATCCAACCTATATTTCCCTTGGCACAGCTTAAGACCATGCGCTCTCGTTCTGTCAGTCGCTGCCTGGAGAAAGAGACCAACCCCAACCTGGCCACAGCCACCTTTCAGGGAGTTGTAGAGACTGATAAGGTCACCCCTGAGTCTCCTTTTCTCCAGGCTGAACAACCCCAGCAAGGTAGCAGAACCAATGTTAGTACCTCTTGGGTGTGAAGGTGCCCTTGTTACTTTTGGCTGTTCTTGCTTAAGACAAGGCAACAGGTGTGGGTTAAATGAAAGTTGAGAAATTCAGTTTCTGAACAATTATTTTTTGTGATTTTCTTTCTTACAGATAAGCAGAATTGGAATTCCTTGAAGTCAAAGACTACATTTCCATCAAAACCTGAACAGAAACTATTAAAAACTCCAGACATTGGGTTGCCCATTGGTTTCAATTAAAGTTATGGGTAACTGTGCAGATCTGTAACTGTAGTAGACCCTTAAAGCTTACTGGCCTTTTTGCTTGATATTTGCTCTTTTTTTTCCCACTAGGAATAGGAGAAAGACAAACCCGATGAGTGCTATGGCAGCTTGAAGCCAGAGCTTTGAGTGGAGAATTTTATTTAGTTCCTGAGTCATATTTTGCTTGGAGATGTGGTTTGGTGTTTATCCTCCTTCCTGCTGAGCAGTCCAAGTCATGAGCTGGGACACTGGGTGATGAGAGAAGATACTGATCTCATGCTTCTCTTTTTTCCCCCCTTTCTTTTCTTTTTTTTTTTAAACATATTTTCTCCCACATTTGTCTGTGAAGAACTAATCTTTTATGACCTTGTTCTTGCCATTTTAACTTCATCCTAATCCATGCACTGTCCTCTTTCATATTCCATGGTGATCCAATGTTTTAAACATTGACATCTGAGACAAAAGCTATTTAACACTTCCATAATAGTGTGTAATGCGTTTCCTTCTCTTCTGAGATGGAGAATACTGCACCTGAAATTTGGAGAAAAAAAATTACAGTTTGGATACTAATATTTTCCACAGTCTTCTAATTACTCTTTCATCTGTACCAAATATAGACTGATGTTCAAACCTTTTGTAGGTCTCTGGCAGGATTTTGAATGGTTATGTTGTCTCTGGTCAGGTTTCTAAAACCATTCTAGTAATTTTGAAAACATGCTGGCAAGAGAAGTCCGTTCCACAAGGCACTTGGTTTAGTTCTTAGACAGTGGCTTTCTGGTGAATATTTGTGGTATCGTTCTAAAGTGTGGAAGTACATGGGATTTCTAAACCCTCAGTTTCCTGGTGGGAATAATTCTGGACAGATGGTTTTACTATCCAGATGACAAACTAATTGCCAGCAATTTTGTGGAAATAAAAATCTTATTTGAAATTATGACCTAATTGTTATGTAAAAGAAGAATAGACCATTGTAAATGCTTCATTGTGTAACATGAATCTGAATATGAGCTAAGAATGCTGCCTTCAAATCAGTCTGTTAATTACACTTCCTTAGACTTGTGGGTTGACATTCTGTTCATTCAGAAGCCTATAGTATAGGGAGATTTTGGCTCTCATAAATGGAAAAAAATAATTTAATCCACTCTTTTCTAAATGGAAATGGAAAGTAGACCCCCTTCAAACATACTTTGAATCAAAATGAGGGACAGCTGCAGTCTGAGGTTAAATCCCGTTATTTCCACAATTCAGTAGAGAGACTGAGATTTGGATTTTGGCCTTTAGGTTTACTAATCCACCTAAATAACCAAATGAAATCACTTTTAATCTGCAAGAGAGTAACTAAGAGAGAAAAGCTAAGTAAGATGTGGTATTTTTGTGGCAGAACTGGTGCATGAACATGCTGAGACACATGTAACAAGTGTTCCCCAGACCTCTAACCTGTGTGTTTCATTCCCTGTCACTTGGATTTCATTTCTAGCATCAATTGTGGTCAGCATCAGTGTGGATATGAGGAGCTCCCAAAAGGACCCAAGGCCACCATGTGTCCCGCCCACCCATTATCAGATATTCTGCTTTGATTTCATGTTTATGCAGAAATTAGTATTTTAGCCACCCATCACCTGCTTTTCTGTTATATCAGCCTGGTGACACAATGAATGGAGCACGAGAGCAGCAGCAGATGGTTCTGTGCCCATCTTACTCATTAACAGCCTCAACACCAGGTATGCAGGGCCTGGCAGCCACAGCTGGCATCAAACTATTCCATAGACAGCCCTACGTCCTATATCTGCAGAATCCATTCCTCAGCTCCACTGACTGTTGTCTTTTGATATTATGTAATAGTAATTCCCTGTGTTCACAGTTGTTGCAGTAATGCTTCAAGAACACGAAATGGCAGAGCTCTGTCTTGTTGTCATGGCATATTATCTCTTTTACACAGGTTGGATTCCTATTAATGAAATTTGAATCAAGTCACTAAGTCACATGTCAGGTCCTCATGTCTCATTCATTTTATATCTTCACTTGAAGGAGAATTTTCTGTTTTGTCTTCATGTTCAGTTCTTCCAGAGGCAGCCTGGGTAAAATAGACAGAATATCATGTATTTATGTCCATGGATAGAAGAAAGGCTTTGTTTCAAACTCATTACAATACTTCTTCACAAAAGCATGCAAAATTTAAACCTGTCTACAGATACAATGCCAGGAAGAAACAACTGCATTGAGTTTATAAATAAAATTAATCATCAATTCTTCAAACCATAGATTAAGTGTGATGTTAGTGATAGAGCCTTTTTTAAAAATAAACTCTGGAGCCATAGCAGTCAAACTCTAACCAACTCTGATATCCTTATATATTCATATAAATCTACAATGGTTTGTAGTTTTCTTTGCTTCAAAGAGAAAGGCAGACAAACGTAAGTTAAAGACAATGCTATGATTTGAAACTACATAGCCAAAAGCTGAATCTGGGCAAACGTGTCATTTTATTTATCCACTAGCATTGATGTTCAGTTCTGCCAGAACTCCCCAAATCTTCAGCTATGTAGCACAGACAGTAAATCTAAAAGAACCACATTTTAGTAACACTACTCAGGACAGCTGCAAAGCACCAAAGACCCAAAAAATCCAAATAGGATAATGGTAAAAACCTCTGGCCACAAACCTAACTTGTGGTGTCTGCTGTTTTGCCACAGCATTTAAGCTTGCCAGATGCTGTCTGCATCAGTCTGCAAGCATTCTACTACTCCTTCATTTAAGGGTAGTTGAGGATGCATGGTGTATAAGATCCATTCTGGATCTTTAAAAATAAAAGGCTAGGCCAGGCTAGGCTAGGCTAGGCTAAAAGGCAGGTTGAATAACATAACTGATGGAAAAACATCAATCATTACTTGTCTCTCAGAAACTAAAAGACAGTCTGGGGGAAAGGATCAGCCTGGCTAGGAGATGTTCTTTGGCTTAGAGAGCACATTGCATGCCATGCCATGCCAGCATCTGTGGCTCATTTCAGAGTGCGTGTTAGTTGAAATATCTTGTCATAATTTGGCTAGGGCTTAACCAACCCCTGGCAAGAAGAGCAAGCAGAGCTCCATGGCAGGACCAGCCAAGCTTATCCAATGGCAGCACAGCCATGTGTGACCCTCCTCTGAATTGGGGATCTTCACTTACACCTCTGCTGCTCTTGCAGGGACAGCTAAGCCCGTGCAGCAGCAGAGCTAAAATACTGAACCCTGTGCAGAATTGTACAGCATGTGCCTCCCCTGGATGCTGCCTAGGAAAGTAAAGTATGAATATAGCCAGCAGGAAAAAGCCCTTATCAACTGCTGTCCTCCAATGCACCTCATGGAAGTACATTTTCCAGTTTGAGCTGGTATCTTGTGAATCAATAGCAGTGTATTGGAAAGAGTGCACGTACAGCTCCAGTATCCAGGACAGGCAGATTGTGTCCTCTGATTTCCCCATGTCATGCTAAGTAAGTGACTTATTGACTGTATCTGATGGCAGGGAAAATTGTCGTTCTTGGTGCCCACAAAACAAAAATACATGGAGATGACATTTCCTGGTTCTCCCACCCCTCTAAATTCAAGGCAGGTGGCTCTACAGGGAAGGAGGAACCTCATCTCTTGTTGAATTTGGTAACATGTCTAGAGGAGAAACCTTCTACAAACAAAGCTCCTAACTCCACTTCTGCTCCTGACCATGGCTCTGATGTTGGCTGCTGCCAAGGTGTGTAACAGATAATTACAGTCCAGCAGCCTTTCACATTTGAACTGGAATTGAATCCTAGAGCTACTGTGCCAGCTGAATGCTAAAGGTGTTGTGAAAGGTTTGCTTTTGTCTGAAGGGAATGATCTGAGTGTGGGGGAGGGAGGAAGTAATAGTTTTACAGAAAAAGTTACTTCAAATCCAGTATTATTAGACCAGTTCTAATGCCACTTTTCTCTCTCTCCCTTATTAAATGGAATTCTCAGCTCCTTATAAACCTCTTTTTCTTCCTCCTTTTTTTAAGCCTGATAGGCTACCAAATAATTGAGATGTCTGGACAAAGACTGGGGAAGTTTATTTTGTTTTCCTCAGTGTCTGTGTTTTAAAAACTGTGAGGATAAATGAAAGGAAGCTTGACAATATAAGCATTTGGTTAAACAGCTGTTAAAAAGAGAATGTGAACACTTTTCTGTGGCATTTGTTCTAAAATATGATATCTAGCAGAACAGATACTTCTAAAGTTGTAAATGAGTCTTAGTGATGCATCTCAGCAAGAATTAATGCTAGGCACATTCTCCTGCAAAAGTTAAAAATTTTTAATAGGAATTCATCCATTAAAGAAATGTAAACTTTTAAAGACCTGTTAGCCACTGGCAGGGACTGCCATGAGCTCCATGAACAAAAAGGTTATCCCATGTATCAGCTGATCTTCCTGTGTCCAAGGAGATTCCACCTGTGGCATGTTGACCCCAGCTGGATGCCAGGTGCCCACCAAACGTGCTCTATCACTCCCCTCCACAGCAGGAGAGATAAAATATTATAAAAGGTTCATGAGTTGAAATAAGCACAGGGAAAGATCACTCACTGATTATCATCATAGGCAAAACAGACAAATTTGTGGATATTAATTGAATTTATCACCAATCAGAATCAGAGCAGGATACTGAGAAGATAAATTTTTAAATCTTCCTCCTACTCCTCACTTTATCCTGGGCTTTGCCTTCTTGAGATGGGGAGCAGGGGCTCGTGGTCTGTTCATCACAAATTGTTCCTACTGCTGCTGCTCAGGGAGAGGAGTCCTTCCCCTGCTCCAGAGTGGGGTCCCTCCCACAGGAGAGACCCCTTATGAGCTTCTCCATCATGAATTCCTCCCATAGTTCCCCATGAAGTGTTCCAATGTGGGTCCTTTCCCACAGGATGCAGTCCATAAAGAACAGGTTGTTACACTGTGGGTCCTCCACAGGGTCACAAGTTCTACCAGGGAATTTTCTCCTCTCTCCAAAGGTTTGCAAGTCACTGCCAGGAGCCTGGTCCAGTGTGGGGCCTCCCACTGTGTCACAGCCTTCTTTTGAGCATCCAGCTCCTCTGTTGTGGGCTGCAGGTGAATATCTGATCCCCCATGGATCTCCATGGGCAGCAGGGGCAGAGCTGCTTCACCATGGCCATCACCACGGGCTGCAGAGCAATCCCAGCTCTGGTGCCTGGAGAACCTCCTGCCCCTCCTTCTGCACTGACCTTGGTGTCTGCAGAGCTTTTCTGACGTGTTCTCATTTCTTTCTTCCCTGAGCACAATTACATCTGCACAATAACTTTTCTTTCTTCTTAAATATGTTACCTCAGGGGCATTACCATCATCTCTGACTCAGCTCAGGCCACATATCCATCCTGGAACCATCTGGTATTGACTCTGCCTAATATTGGGGAACCTTCTGGCAGCTTCTCATGGAAGGCACTCCTGTAGCACCCCCTATCTATCTGCCATGTTAACCCAATACACCACCACAACAGCAGAATCTAAGGAAAAGATCTAGAAATATTCTCTCTCTTGATTTTATTGTCAGTATTTTTGTGGGGGCACTAGAGCCTGGGTCTTTCAAGGAGGTTGGGATGACAATACCTGTCTCACTCAGGATGATGTCATTCCTGTCCTAATTTAGGGTAATATAATGAAGCCCACAGGTTATAAATTGCCAAGTAGAATATGCTCAGGCTGTGAGCTAAAAAGACTTTTTTGGGGTTTTCTTTGTGCATTAAAGATAAATTGGGAGCAGAACTGGAATGTGGAAGAACCATTCTAGCTTTTCTGGAACACCTGAGTTTACCCAATTGCCTGATGCCTATTCTGCCTGTGTAATTTCTAATATTTTTGGTTTAAATCCTAATTTATATTTGATTTTTTAAAATGTGATATTCCATCAATATTGCTGTATATTTTTTGTTGCCCACATGTTGTGAGTACAAGTACTTCTGCTCACAGTAGGACTTAATTCTACTGCTATCCATAGTTGTCAACTAAGGAAAACAAAACATCTCTTGTGCCTGGTAATATTTTGCATTCCCATCTCTCCACCTGCTCCACATGCTTACAGTCACTAATGACACTCTTCTTCAGGTTCTCCAAACTGTCACCTATCCCAGGTGCTGCTTTTATACCTTCTTCCTTCTTTCAAAGCATTCCCAAGCAGAAAGGATGACCTTCCCAGTATGTTCCTTGTAGCATACTAGGAATACATCTTCTGTTTTGGAAAGAATCTAGTCGAGAAAAATAATTTCAGCTATTTTCACTCATAATCAGAATTTGCTGATTTTTAGGAGGAAAGTACATAAATCCAGTGGAAGTTGCTAAAAATGTTTTATTCTTATGAGCATGGAGTAAGAAAATTTGTGTTCTGATATTGACAGAACATGGCTTTCCTGGGTTAAAATGCACATTTACCTTTGCTACTGGTTTAGAAATGCTTTAGGAATACACAAAGGATTTTTAAAAATAAAAGCATGGTGCCTCAGGGAGTACCGCTAGTTTAAATAACACATGAAAGTATTTATGAGCCTTTTTTTATGAGGTGGTCAAAGCAAAGACCATCCAGCATGTAACATAAGACTGGCTAAAGAAGAAAGATTTTTCAAAACCACATTGGAGAATTAAGCATGAATGGAATTTTATTTCAGTCTCTATTACTTATTTAAATTAATGAGGTTTTCAGGTGTGGTCTAAATGATAATACAGATCAAGGTGAGTTGCCAGAGAGCTGACTCTAGTTTATTATTCAAAGAATGCTACTGACTAAAGTTGATATAATCTTAAATAGACAATGGGTTTAGTGAAAGTAAATTTTTTAAGAGTTTGAAACACTTTAAGGGGCACTGGAACTGCATTGACTCATTAATTAGAAATGAAGATTAATATTTCTGAATTGTCCTAGGTACCTCCACAGCAGATCTGCCAGTATCTATCCAATGTGTCCAGTCAGAGAAAAGTGCAGAATAAAGATCATTGTCTCTTACTTGGTTGGGCAGTATCAGCTCAGTAGTTCCTACTGCATTTTTGTAGAGTTACTGAGGTTTTTCCCACTGCAGGAAGAAGCTTCAGTCCATCCCCATGTCAAGAGATCACTTCCAGATCTAATCCTAAGATTGGCCCATTTCCCAAATCTTGGCCCATTTCCTGGAGCTCCTAGGAGGATTTTAATACTACAACTCAAAACTGGTCTCATACTCTTTCCTTCTGCTTCGTACACACTCATTCACACTCTGGCTCCAAGTCTTCTCTTTCTGTCCCTAACTTTCCTACCTCCCCATAGGCCTCAGAGCTAGAAGATTGCTTTCAGACACTTATAATGCCAGGTATTTTCTGTTTACCAGATCAGGGTACCTACTGACCTAGTGCACCAATCTCAGTAAGATGAGCTTTATTCTTCTTGGATTGTACCTCAGAAACCAGGGAGAATCCATTGACTTCATATTATTCATTAATTCTGTGTTAGGCTTCATGGCAACTGTGCAAATACTTAAAGGATTTGCAGAAGTAGACGATGAGGGAAATTTTTGAATAAGCGTTCTTGTATTTCTGCCTTAACTATGCAGGTACATATTTAACTAATTAAGAGAGTTATCTGAAATAATTTTTGCAATTACTGTGCTAGTAAGTAGGGCAGAACAAAATTGATTACAATGGGACTATCCTTAACTGCTAAAAGTAAAACATGGACACAAAACCTCAATTTTTCCAGAACAAGCTTTACCAGAAAGCAAAGGAGAGCTTCTAGCATGCTATTTGCGTGACTTCATTGTGAATAATTTTGGTAAACTGATCTGGTTGCAGAATCAGTTAAAAATATTTTTGATCATATTTTGCTTTGGGTCTTTTGGGGGTTTTGTTGTTCTTTTGTAACTGGGGAAATTTCTCTTAAGCTGGTATCACTGTTGTCCATTTTGTAACATCAAACCACAGCCTCCTACAGGAAATGTAAATAAATCCCAGTGGCATGGAACTTCAATAACCTTAAACCATTTTACACCTAAATGAGAGCATCTGTGGAAGGGATTAGCATGCTGTAATTTATGTGCAGTACTTCCTACCTTGAGCTGGTTTGCCTCAACTTTCCTGTGTGTCTCTAGGCAGATAAGCAAAGATGGGAAGAGCCTGAGCTGCACTGCTTCAGTCACTTCATGCAATGATTCCATAGATCTGAGTGTTTGAAAGCGATGCTGCACAGAGATTCCTTGATTTTGGTGTAGGAGCTTCAACGAATGGACTCAGATCATTCACAGCAATGCTGCAGCTGAATAGGTCTTTCAGAGATTTATCATTAATGATGAGGACAGTACGTCTGTCCTGGTAACAGTTGTCTCTGAAAAGCATGTTGTTGGCTATGGTAATGGAGATTAAAAGCATCTTAAAATGAAACAGCTGCAGTCTCTCAGTTGTTATTCATTAACATTTCATTGTTCAATCTGTTTTATTGATTTTCATAGTGCATAAAATACACAAAATGTGCAGAAAATTTGATACCGAATGAAAGAGCAATAGAGAGAGAAAATCATGTGGTGTGAGGAACAGCTACAGTGAAACAGGAAGACTGAAATTAGCTGGGCATGAATTCACCGAAGGAAGTGGACTAAGCTGCCACCCTTCTTTCAAAAAGGCTGGAAAAGAACTGTGAATTTCCTCTGTGGAAGTGTGTAAAAAAATTATAGAAGTCTCTCAAAACAGGACACAAACCTGTGCCTCTACTCAAAATGGTGTAAGATCATGCTCAAATATGTTAATGTGCTTGGCCAAAACCAAAGTTGTCTCCCACTACTTAATATTACCTGAGTTTAGGAATACAGGGCTTGCAGCCAGTAAGAACTGCATGCAAGCTATCTGACTCCATCATCAATTTCTTCTCTTAAAGAGAATAACCTTCAAGCCTCCCATTTTTTTGGCATAGCTAATCAAGCTGAAAAGGGTAACAACATAATCTGCATGAACAGTACAAACTGTGCTTGGTGGTCAGGGAGCCAAACTGGCATTATCCAAATCCCAGGGAGGCCAGTGGGATGACTCTGATTTCACCCAAAGTGTGCCTTGGGCCAAGTCCAGCAGTAGCCCATGTATCATCTAAGCCTATATTGCTTCCCTCGCAGGGCACCCATTGTCTTCGCTTTAAGTGCTTACAAAACACTTTGCAGCACTCTGATAACAAAGATGTTACCCTGTCACTGTGCTGCTGGTTAAAGACAGAGAAGATGCTTTATGACAATGAAGCACTTCTTCCTGTCAAGGACCACTCCTGCTTCACAAAGCAGGGGCTCTCTCCAGTGCTGCCTTTGTCCCTGACAGCCGTCAGGGCCCTGAACATATGCAGTCAACATGTGCCCTGACAGGGATGGGAGCATCTAAGGCAAATCTCGTGGAGTTCCATAATGTGATTCCCAGGCCATTTTGTCTTCCCTTGGACTGCATGCACAACAAAGCTGTAATGGGATTCTCAGTATGCCTGGGCTCACTGCCATATGAACAGCAGTTGCATCCTGGCAGAGGAATAGTCTAGCCCTGGGCATTCCTTTCCTGTAGTCTGGGAGTATTTCAGGTCTGGCACCTCCCAGCAATTGGTCCGGGAATAGGGTTTGACTAGGTGACCCACGCTGAACACTTGACATTCTTATTAAAGCACATGGCTTTTTCTGTAGCCATGCAGTGAGTTTGCAATACAGACTATCAGCTTTGCTCTATGGGAACCAAACACTGACCTTCTTCTATTTCATTCTCCTAAAGCCTCTTTTCCTGTGATATTCATTTGCATTGCTGAGTACTCCAAGCATATTTAGACTACTATCTGTCCCTCTCTAGACTACAACAAGCACTTATCTGGCACTATAAATGTAGAAATTATAATAACAGAGCTGTCTCTCAGTGTTCATTTGAGCACACCTAGTAAACCCAAGGGAAAGGCTGAATGCAGTGACATATTTCATTAAAAGACAACTGATGTTTTATTTAACTCAATAATTAAAAGTTTTACAAAAATCACCTCAGGGTGGTTTTTTAATAGCTTGGTTTCAACTTAATGCCCAAGTCTACATTGCCCAAGTCAATATGATAATTGTCCAAGAGAATAATTTTAATATAAGTAATAAAGGTTCTTACAGATTCAGATTTTTTTCCCTCAAGACAATGAGGAGTGTTTCTATAGAGATTATGATGACTGTATCAATTAGTCCATCATTCTTCTGTGCACAAACTATAGAAGATTCCCAAATGATTTGAGTAGACAGTTTACTGCAGCAGGTCAGTGACAGAGCTTTTAAGCAAAGGTATTCAGCTGATTTAGCTTCCATTTAGTTAATATTTTTGCCTGTTAGAAGGACAATATATTGCTTAAAGTAGAATGTGTAAAGAAAAGAGATTCTGACTGCTCAGTTGCCAGAATTGTCTTTTTTGTTGTTTTTTTTTAATTGCTTATTTTTTATGAACTGAAGTCTTTTGGACAGACACAAGAAAAGAAGTTAGCAGGGCAATGTCTTGGGAGCATTTAATTAGTGAGAACATAATATGCAAAAGGGGATTAAACTTCCCCTTTGTCTTGGTGAAATACATTCTAGCTCCTGCATGGTCTATTCCCAGTCTGATGCAGAAGCTTGACAGCTCTTCTCATGCACAAAGAGATACAAAATATATTCTCATGCTGCCACTCTAACATCTGGTATCAACTCTGCCCTTTTCATGTCCTCTCAATCTTAACTTTTTTTCCCTTCCATGCTGCTGTTGTCAAGATGAAAAAGTCTCCTAAGCCTTTTGTGACAAATCACTTCTCTTCTCTGTCTTCCTAATGGAAGAACTAGTTTTTATGTTTGGGCTAATTTCTCTTATACATGACACATTTACCTTGCAAGCCTTGTGGTGCCAGAAGATGTTACTCACCCTGACAGGTGTTTGCTGTGCCAGCACAATCTCAGCATTAAGCATGGGGAGTTTCTCCTAATCAGCTTCAGCTCAGGGTTAGTGGATTGACTCAAACCACGTTGATGAGTTTTGAAGTTTGTGTGGGCTCCTTTACCCTCAGGCTCAGAGAAGGTCCAGTGAACTGGCAATGGAGAAATGAGGACAGTTTGGACTTCAAGTACTCTAGTTTGATCTGGCTGAATGAATCATTCCGTGCCCTAGACTTTCTTTACAAGCAAACCATGATACCTTAGCATTTTGTGTCTTGCCTTGTACATACTTAAATATGGCTGAAAAAATATTTGAAAGGCAGGAATTTTATGCAAGTGTGTGGGCTTTACCCGAGAGCAGTAGTTCACACTATTGCTGACCAGTTAAGAACTTGGGCATCTGTATTTTAGGCATGTGTATAATGCTGTACATATGTGAGTGACTACATGTGAGTGTTGCACTATAAAGTAGAATAATTGTGATCTTAGTGAAGCATGAATGAGAATTGTTATAGAATTACCATAATAATGTTTATAGTAGGAGGTATAAATGGTACCATGAGGCTGATTAAAGCTAAAGAGCTACTTCTGCTCACTGATTGCAATTAGCTCTTCACTGAATTGCCTGCCAAAGAGCACCATTAAAATACAGTCAATTGATCTTACAGGCTGTATTTTTTGTGTGTTTTAAATGCACAACTCAAGATTTTCACATGGAGAACTATACATATTCTGACCACAGGTACAGTGAGTTGGGTGGAATAATCTACCTGCAGCAACAGGAATAGCTGGGACTTTGTACATGTTGTTACCTTACACATTTGCAAGCTTTCATAAGCTTTTAAAAGTCCAAATCTATCACCTATTTCTTTAGCTTGTGGGTAAGTCTCCATCAGTCTGCTTTAACATTTAGGTATGTCATAGGATTACATTTCAGGAATTTGAGGGGACAGAATAATTTCTGTTTCCCTAAGGACCACCAATTGAATATGTGATCTGGGTGTTCAGTTTCCCAAAGTCCATACACTACTCATGGTAAGTTTTAAGATGCTGTGCTTGTATTTGTTCAGTCATTATTTTCAATGAAAGAGTAGAATCTTTCACCTCACAAATCTCACTTTCTCCATTTCTTTCCTCCAAACAAAACCTTCTCCCACCGTTCTGGTTACAGTTCCTGATACTGTAGTTGATACATAGCCAGCTCTGTATTCTGCTGGTATCTGCTTTTGCTCTCATAACTCAGCAGGGTCTATTGCTTCCTCCAAGTCCCGCCAAAATTTGACATAAATTTTCACACCCTTCCCTTTGTTTTAGTACTTGATACCCCCAATAATCTTCCCTGCTGATTCTCTTAAAGCACCATGAAAACTGATTTTGATCTTACTGTGAATCTGACCAAATAAGATTAGCATTTAACAAAAAACTCTTTTAGAAACAAAGCCCTGAAGACTAAATGTAATAATGCTCATTCTGAGAGTTGCAGTCATTTGTCCTTGGCTTGTTTTTCCCAGAAATGACTAGCACAGGCATATTTTTTCATAAGGGTAGTTGGCTCTGCTCTCACTTGGCTGGTCTTAGGAGATGATTTCAGTTACAGTTTCATCTGCCAAGTCCCATATTCCCTTGTGACCTAGTTTGGATTTTAGTTTTCCAGATAGACCACCTGCCTGGTGTTAATTAGTTATGGTTTCCTTTTCATATGCAAAGCTGTTTTAACTTCATGAGCTGGCACAGATTTACCTGGGCTTCTCTCCTAGTCCTACTGTACAAGCAGTGCTGCCTGCCTAAACCTGTCATCTGCACTATGAAATCAGCCGGCCTCAATCAGATATGACAAATTGTTCAAGGGGAAGGACTAGGAGAAGAGAAGCAACAATTAAATTTCTTACTTCCCACTTTGAAGCTCTTGTTGTCTCTGGACTTAAAAATCCTTGCCTGACTGAGTTGCTGGTGTTTTTTTCTAAAGGTTGATGGGTTTAATCCAAAGCAGAGGTAAAATGTCTTCAATAAGTACTAGAAGTCCATGTGCCCACCTATTTATAGTCAAGATATACAACTCTGGCAGGGCTGCTTTTTCACACCCAGACTAATTACTGTGTGCTTGTTACTATATCAGGCTGGACTGATATCCTGTTACTATGATAGGTACTGCAAGTAACCTCTGTGCAACCTCCCCATCTGTTCCCGTTGCAACTGGTGTTATGGAAATTATTGCAAGCACACATCACAAAAGTTGCATGGCGCTGAAGTTGGTCCTCATAGCAATGCCATGCTAGCCTACAATAATCTGGGCTACCTCTGGACTGAATAAATAGCCAGACCCTTCTTTGCTGCCTTTTTTTTTTTTTTTTTTTTTTTTTTTTTGGCAGAGGTATTCTATCTGCAATCCCTTCATAGCAACCTTGTGCTTTTGGTCCTGACCAACAGGCTTCCCCATAGGCAATACAGATTTTTTTTCCCTGGATTTTATTTCTCCACTTCTGGGACAGTTTACTTTTTTGAGGTTTTTCATTTTTAATAAATGATGATAAAGGTGGTAAATAATGTTTATCTTTTCAAGTCTTCTGTCAGCTTTCACAGATGCCCTTCTAATCCATCCTAGCACAAGATAACCACTTCTTGGTCTGAGTTGTACTGCTTAGTTACTGCAGTGAGTGCTTGGTTACCCTGATTCTGCTGGACTTGTCACCAAATCCAAAGCTTGATGTGAATAAATAAACAACAAAGCTCTGCTATTTTCCTGGTAGTCCCTTTGTGTCATGGCAACGTTTCTGTTAACACTTCATAGTATTACAAAGCAACAATGAAGACAACCAAGCCCTGCATTCAAAACAACACTGTCATTAGGGCAGTTTGGCACAAAGGCTGCCTGGCACCAAATGATGCCATGTCAAATATTGATGCTGAATATGTAATCCATATGTTTGTGGTGGGCAAAACTGTGCAAAGCCATCTCTGTGTATAATCTGCCCATTTAAGTCTTGCTTCTGTCATTCAGTGTGTGTCATCTCAGCAAGATTTCATGGGCCAGTAGCTTTTAAACACACAGGTACTGTTAAGTTCCTCTAATATGAACACAGACCACAGAATTTCACTGAATGACTCCAGACCCATTATATCTAACTGAAACAGCATCTATTTTCCAGAAAGATATAAAAAAATCATCTCGTAAGGAGTTTAGGTAAAAATCTATTTTAGCTGTGTAAAAGTCAGGTACTTAATGCACAGCAACCTCATGGTACATTCAGAAGCCTTTCCTTTCAAGACCACTTTTTGAAGTGTCTTTAGTGTTGTTTGTCTAACAAATGAAACCTAAGCAAGGTTAGGTCAGAGATGTAGCTTTCAGATGGTAAAAATGAGGGGGACAAACTTTCTTTCTTTTCATCAATGACAAATGCACCAACTTTTCTGTTTTATCTCTAAGATGTGAATAGAACATGCAAGTTTTGATTCAGACATGTTAGCTGTCATCTATATGGTTTTTGTCCCTAAGCTGTGCTATTTTAAAGATACTAAGTTGGATGACAACACTGGTGCTGTCATCAGTCTTCTGAGACAAGTGATATGAGGCACCAGCTGGTGCCTTTTCCTGTTTCTACACCATGTAGGTTTGATCAAGAGTAACTGTACAAGTTACAAGAAACCAAATATTTCATTGTGGATACAGAGAGTGGCTGCACTGAAAAAAGGCCTAAGGTTTGAAATTGGGCTGCACTGGTCTTCTTTCTCCTCAGATACTTTTCAGAATGTAGAAGGAGACTATCCTGTGAAGATTCAGCTTCAGTGAGGCCAGACAGCTCCAAACTTACACTTTAGGCTTCAACCAAGGGATGTGAAGAAGATGGATCTGACCTCAAGCATATGAGTTACACTGCTGACTGTCACAGAACTACTTACTTGGTTAAGTGTCTTTGTATATCAAAGTTTTTGTGGGTTCATTATCAGTTCCTTTGAAATGAGGGAGGTACCTTAAAGGTCCTTCAAATACCAAAGAGGTAGACGACCCTTAATACCACTCAAATTGTATCTGAACTAATTAAATAAACATGCTTGGAACCACTTTCTGGCAATGAGAACAACTGGTATTTGGCTTCACATTGTCATACTCTTGCCCTTCAAAGCAGGGTCCCTGCATTCAGGTTGCCACTGGGAAGGCTTTCCATCCCTTTCTCATCCTCAGATCATGCCCGGGTATTTAGTGTGAGCCAAAACCATCCCTGGGACCTTTTTAAAAATTTAGAAGTAAATGCAATTGATGCACAGTGCCTGGGAACATTCCTTGCCACTTTCTAATTTACTAGAATAGTCGTAGCCTCAGAGACTGAACACTCCTCTAAGGTTACTTACACAAGCATGCACAGAGGCAGGAGAAAATTGAGAAGCAGATAGTTAGGAAAACAATCACTTTGTGCTTTCTAAAAAAGCCACATATGCTTAACTTTGATAATCTGGTCAAAAGGAAATAGACTTTCGTTAGGCTGTTGAATTGCTGAAAGATTTCAGACCATAAAGATCCTATGTGCCAAATCTAAATATTTATCCAATAAATATTAGAAGCTTTAGTTCTTTTGAAAATTGAATGTTAATAACTGTTATAAAATATTATTTTCCGCATTAAAAAAAATCATTTTTTGTAAATGAATGGGAAAGGACAAATTAATGACCACAAGACAAAACATTCTTTCAGAAGTCTAATCAGCTTGAAAGATTAAATGTAAAAGAAGAAAATTCCTATCAGCTTCTGTTAAATTAGTAGCCTTACTGTCCTTACCACATAGCATTGACAAGCCATCCCTTTCCACTGGGTTAAGACTGCACAGTCATGAAGAAAAATCATTTGCACTGAAGAGCCCCTGTTTGAAACAGATCAAATGCAATATCCCTATCCAAAGGTAGCAAACCACTGCAAGCAACTTACTAAATGATACACAGTAAGCCAAATTCCATTGTGAAATGTGTACAACTTAATAACTTTGCAGAGTATCTTAGCAGAATATGGTCAGTTTCAGCATATGCCATAACTTTTGAATTTTCACAGAAACTGTGTGTCCTTGCTCTAAAACTATGGCAGTCCCTTCCCTTCTACATCAGGGCTCTCACTGCACTTTCAGGCTGTGTAAATAATTTGCTGACATGCAAGACACAAATGCACCCCTGCTACTGCTGGAACTGAGGCCATTGCCTGAAACTTCCCGCTTTCCTCAATTATGTGTACTTTGGTGAAACCGGATACATTCATCTCTGCATGCTTTAAGAGTACCAGTTCTTTTGAAAACTTTTCAGAAAAGACATCAGAGCTGATGTACCTTACAGTATATGACTCTATTGAGAATAAGCGAGGGGGGAGCACACTGAAAGAAGGGGAAGAAGAATAGCTGAGAGCCCCAGCAACAGCACAGAGCCGCAGGAAGTGGCTAATGAAACTGGATCCCACAGCAGCTGTGTGTCTAGCAGAGATTTCACTGGACTATCAAGAGGATAACAGGAGGATGTACAGCCTGGCACACACGTTACAGTTTGGAATTAAAAAACAGTTACAGGACTTTTTTAAAAGGACTACTTCACAGAAAAAAAGAATAAACAAGGTGTGTTTGAAAAAGTGAGCATATACTTCAAATTAGCTCAGTCCTGTAGGGCATTTTCAGGAAAGATTTTCTTATGTGTATTTTCCCCTTGAAGTATTCATGCTGACAGAGAAGATGTTCAGCTGGTCCAGTTGAATTATTATAAATGTATTTACATTGTTTTACCAGCTAAAATCAAAGAAGTGGTCTTGAAATTCCAGTAGTAGTACAGAATGGAAACAACCTAAGTAGTCTTGAGATATGCTTCAGAATTGAATGTGGGGAACTCTTAACTTACTTCTTAAATTCACCAGTTCTTGAGGAGTTACCAAACTATCACATGAACAGGACAGGCTTTGAAATGCTTTCCAGGTCTGTGGGTTGAAAGGAAGGAATTTTTCACAAAGAAGAGTAAAATGAAACCTGTAGTGTGAGGAGGAACCATCCCACTTTCTAATTCATCATACATAAAAGCCAAGCGCCAGCCACAAATTGAGCTGGGGTTACTGCAGGTCTTTAATAAACGCCAGCATTTCTAGGCCAGGGCCTTTGTCAAAGACTATCTGGAGTCTCATTTGAGAGGGACAGGGAGTAAGATCATGCACATTTCATTCCTGCATAGGTAACTTGTGTGATACAGTCTTAGGTTTTGAGTAGCTAATTGATACTGATGTGGATGTAGCCCTGCTTGAAAGGAGTTCTAGTACGAGAATTTGATAGAATTTTTTATAGAGGCAGGTATTTTCAGCATGAACTGAGGTCCCTGCTGTTATAGCTACTTGCTATTGTTCTCCGAGCTGTCCATTTTAAAACCAGTGTTTCCATGTCTATACTTTATTTATCTCTTAAAAATGCTCTTAATTTCCCTGGGTTTTAACTACTCTGGGTTTCCAAGGTAGTCTGTTCTACACATCTTCAATACAGCAGCTTGACTCTGAGCACGAGAGTAATGTCTGTAATGAGAATGTCAAACATTGTCAGGGAGCATGATGGGCAGAAAGCTTCCTGTCCTGCTGCAGGTTTGAAATGAGTAAGAGTTACTAAGATTCATATCAAGGAGGAAGATACATTCTAGATTAATATCTTGCGGTATTCATTGATGTTACTGAAATCTCGACGAGTTAATATCTTGAAATCTTTCTTCAGCTCCTGGAAGTTCCAGACCAAACCATATAGCCTGGTTGCCCTAATCTGTAGCTTTTGCCATCATCTAGGGAGGCAGAGTCAGATGAGCTGCTCTGAAAGCATCTAAGACAGAAGAAATTCCCTCTGGAGGTGCTTGTCTCTTTTCTAGACACCAATAGAAACTTAGCTCATGAGCTAGGACAAGCTTATAATTTTTAGCTAGGTAGAAGTACGTGAAATGACTCCGGTGTGGTTAAATCCCTCCAGTTCACTGTTGCAACAAGCCAAGACAGTTTTGGTAGGCAAATTAAGTCAACTGCTACTGATGCCCAGCTGCTTGCTCCTACCCACCTCCCCGAGGCTATTGCCTCCTCAGTTTCGATTGTGTAAATAATTGTCAATGAACTCTGGGTTTGTGAATGAACCAGGGGGAAAAATGGCAGAACAGATCATTCTGGGGTGGAAACCAACAGATGTGAATTGGCAGCAGCTGGACTACATCATCTGTCCATGACTGAAATTTTAATTATGTGGTCTTGAGCCTCAGCCCTGCATGGCAGAGTATTCTGTGTTATTATGAAAGTTGTGTTACCTAAGGAAAGGGGGAAGAGTGTTTTTCCCCTGGGTGTGTGTCGGAGAAGGGAGACGCGGACACCAATTCGGTCATCAGCAAAGTCTCGTTTATTGATACGCAGAGTGGCGATTAAATACAGTGCTTAATTAGCTCATGCATAGTGCAAAATCTGAGCTCATCATTGGTCTAGCTGTGCGGCTTAGCTAAGCACTTCGGCATTCATGTTTTTCTCAATTCTGCGTGTCTTCCTTATCTCAAGGACACTGTATCCGTGAGACTAAGGCCCACTTTGCTAGCTTTACTAAGTTGATCTGACTATGGCCTTTTTCTTCCAGCTATTCCTGCACCAGGCTCTCTACACTTCCCCCGTTTTCTTTTTGAGCTAGAAGAGTGGTATGTCAAGCTTTGCTGACAGTCTTTTGAATAAAATTTTGTAAGCAAGTTATCAAGCAAGGTAGCAATAAAGCTAAGCACAAGAATATATCTAACACCATAATAGCATGCTTAATAATGGTTTGAATCCATCCCCTAAGACCTAGGCTTTTTAGCCACTCGTCAATGCCCCAACCATCTTTTTCTTTTAGGTTGTGTAATTTCTGCTGCGTGTTTTGTATCTTTTTGTGGATGGACTCAGAGTGGTTAGATAAATTCATGCAGCACATTCCCTTGAACTTCTTGCAACCATACTGGCAACCTTACTAGACAGGTTTTAAAAGGATTTTGTACTCCTCCTAGACTTAAGCAGATTGATTCTTGTCTTGTTATGTTAGTGAATGTTACCTATACGTTTTCCCGAGGCGCATGCTGCATTGGAAAAGATTTTGTGTGAGCAAAGTTAGCAAGCATAAGCAGTGTAATGATCATCATTTTGATTTCTTTGGCGGCCTATTCTTTTTACGCCCTGTATTGCTCCCTGTTATCTGCAGTTGTTTTACCTCTTCTATACTTTGATTTAACACCTCCTCTGGGTCTGTACCGGGCCTAATTGGTCCTACCTGAGGCCAAGGCAGGTGTGGGACTTTATGTCTGCATCTTGCAACGATAATGTGTGAATTTGCATAGATGTGCTGCCTCTTAATCCAGTTGGTAAGTTCCCACCGGGCCCAAGCTAACAGGAGCTGTTCTGGTTCTGTTCCACCCACGAGCAGTCCCCACAGCCCCCGCACTTTAGGGCTACCCAGGCTTCACACCATGACCCCCCACACGCACAACAAGGACGGCTGCTGAGAGGCTGTTCTTCTTGGTGGACGTGGCTCTCAATCCAATCAGCCCAATTCGGTGGTGGCTGCCTTAGCGCCTCACGGGCAGCGTTGTTAAACTGTGCTAGCCTCCGCAAATAGGGCTGTGAGGTCACCGTCAACTTCTGCTGAATCCGCTCCTGGTCGGCTGGAGCCAGCCGCCTCCTCAGGAATCTTTCCACCAGTTCGGTCATTTAGAACGGGCTTCACCCACCTAGCAGGGACCCAAAGTGTTCCTGTGGGGGTAGAAACACAAACATAGCCTCTCCCCCAATATACCACTTCCGCTGGTCCATTCCATATTCCTGTCTTTGGATCCCGGTACTTTACCCATGCCCTCATGCGTTCTCTTCTGTTACCTTCCCTTTTCCCTCTATGCCTGATTGCAGGCGGCTCAGATTCATCCCCGAACACACACAAATAATTCATGACATAAAGAACCTTGGCTAATCTTTCTTGTGGATCATCTACGGATTTGTGTTTGAATAAATACTGTTTGAGTGTCCCATTGGCTCTTTCTACTATGGCCTGTCCTGTGGGTGAGTGTGGTACTCCTGTAATATGTCTGATTCCCCAGAGTCTCATAAACTGACTTACTTTCCCACTGACATATGCAGGTCCGTTGTCGGTCTTTACTTCCTTAGGCGTTCCCATAACTGCAAAGCAACTTGTTAGGTGTCTAATTACATGGATTGCTTTTTCCCCTGTCTGTGCTGTGGCCCAGATATACTTACTATAAGTGTCTATGGTAACGTGCACATACTTGAGTCTACCAAACTCTGCCACATGTGTGATGTCCATTTGCCAAATTTCATTACTCTTCAGACCCCGAGGATTTACCCCACACCCAAGACCTACCCCACTATTGTGATGACTGCAGGTGGGGCAGGCTCTCACTATTGCCTTAGCCTCTTGTATGCCTATTTTGAACTCACGCACCAATCCTTTAGCATTTTGGTGAAATCGTGTGTGTGACTCCCTTGCTTCAATCCCCCTGTCATCAGCTACATTCATAACCAGTCTATCCGCCCTGGCGTTGCCTTCTCCCAAGCCTACGTCCCACTTATGACTCCTGATGTGTATTATACAATAAGGCTTGAACCTTGCTCCTACTGCTCGCTTTAGCTGCAGCAAGAGTTCATAGAGTCTCTTGTTTTGCACCTCTTTCACAGAGGCGTCCTCAATTCTCTGTGCTACTCCTGCTACATAAAACGAGTCAGTGACCACATTTAAAGACCCCTGCAGTTCACTTAGTGCCCACACAACAGCAAGCAATTCCAATGTTTGTAAGCTGTCCTCTGGAGCTGCATCTATGGTTTTACTCCTCCACCGAGGGCCTTCTTTCCAGGTGATCGCTGCTCTTCTCGTCTTTTTTCCGGCATCCGTGAAGGCTGTGGTGGCGCCCGCTATCGGCTGCTCCGAGCGCATTGGCTTTGCTATCCAGTCCCAATTTCCTAGCCACTGAAGGTGACGTGGCATCAGCGGTCCGGTGTGGATGGCTGCTCCGACTTCCAGCAAGGCCGTTTGTAGATCTCCTGAATTGAGGAGATACCAATCTAAGTCCTCCTTTTTCATGGGCAAATAAATTGTTGTTGGGCTCGTTCCGGTGATTTCCATGATCCTTACGCGACCCTTACGAATCAAGGTGGCTACTTGTTCGATTTTTGTGCTGATTGTCCTTTTTGATTGTAAAGGTGGGGTTATCCATTCTAGTACCCGTGTCTCCCGCGTTTTCTTTTGTAGCTGTGTGAGTGCACCGAGTAGGTGGTTGGCAGTACTCCAGATGGTAAGATCGATGGGTGAGGAGATATCTCGGCGAGAGACAAACCCCTCATCGATGCAGCGTATAATACCCTTGAGGGCTTCCTGTTGTTGTGGGGTCACGGTTACGGGTGCGGTTGGGTCAGTTCCTTTAAGTAGTGGCCTGAGGGAGTCTAGCAAGGAGTTGGGTATCCCAACAATCGGCTTGAGCCATTGCAGATCTCCTAGCAGTCGCTGTGCCTCATTTAGAGTGGTGATTTTTGTTGTAAGCTGGAGCTTCTGCGGCCGTACGATTTGGTCTGTGATAGACCACCCCAAGTACCTCCATGGTGTGGATCGCTGTATTTTTTCTTGAGCTATTATGAGGGATGCCTTTGCTAGGGTGCTTTGAATTTCCTGCATCTGAGTGTCTGTAAATGCTGATTCTTGAGCAAAGAGGATATCATCCATATAATGATAAATAATTGTGTTGGGCCACTGTATTCTCAATGGTTGTAGTGCGGCATCAACATACAGTTGGCACAGGGTAGGCGAGTTTTTCATTCCTTGTGGAAGAACAGTCCATTCATACCGTTTATCAGGTTCTTCTCTGTTTATTGCTGGTAGGGTGAACGCAAATCTTTTAGTATCTTGAGGGTGTAAGGCAATAGTGAAGAAGCAGTCCTTTAGATCAATGATTAGAAGAGGCCAATGCTGTGGGAGCATTGCTGGGTTGGGGAGGCCTGGCTGTAATGCCCCCATTGCCTCCATCTGATTATTTACTGCCCTTAAATCATGTAGAAGACGATATTTTCCTGACTTCTTTTTGATCACAAAAATTGGCGTGTTCCATGGGCTTGTTGAGAGCTTTAAATGTCCTTGTTGGAATTGATCTTTTACGAGTTGATGTGCTTGTATTAGACTTTCCCTTTTTAGAGGCCATTGCTTAACCATTACCGGTTCATTGGTAGTCCAGGTGATTGGGATTGGGAAAGTCCAAGCAATGGCAATTACCCCAAAGGGTGCTCGTTGGATAAAACGACCCCCATCTGAGCCAAAATGTCCCTTCCAATCAAGCAATGTACCGATGGTGGTAACGCAACTACGGACAACACAGTCACCAAATCTTGCCCATCTATAGTGACCCTTATTGGAGGAGTTTTTCTGGCAAGGGTGAATCCTCCGACGCCTGTCACGGTATCCGTGGTCTGCATTGATGGCCAGTTGTGGGGCCATTTTTCTGGTGAGACAATGCTGGTATCTGCCCCAGTGTCTAGGAGTCCTATCATTTCTATTGTCTCTCCTGCATAGGTTAGTTTCACCTTCTTTTTGGGTCTGGTATGGAGATCCATTGTGAGCATAGCAATACCTGATGATCCGAATCCTTGGTCTCCACGTGGGGTTTGTCTTTGTGGTTGAACACCCCGGCTTAACTGTGGAAGTGGAATAAATTGAGCAATACGCTGACCTGCCTCAATTGTCAGAGGAGGAAAAGGAGTATAAACCATTATTTGTATTTCTCCCGTGTAGTCTGCATCGATGACACCTGGCAGCACAAACAGTCCTACAATGGAGCTCGACGAGCGTCCCACTATTAGTCCTCCATAAGCTTGTTCTTTGATATTTATCGGGCTATAAACTCCAGTTGGGACTTTGACAGGGCGATCTGTTATCAAAGATGTTTTTACTGCGGCTGCCAGGTCGAGTCCCAGGCTCCCTGTTGTGGCTGGTTGTAGACAGGAGATGGCGCTGATGTCACGGCGGCTACTTGTGTTCGGGCGCGGCTGCCGGGCGCGCTTCGCTGGGAGTTTTCCGACTTGCGGTGACAAGCTGATGTGTTATGCGTGTTGTTCTGGCAGTTTTGGCACCATACTCCTGGGGCACGGCACTCACGTCGGAAGTGGCCTCTTGCTCCGCATCTGTAGCAGCGCGCTGAGGGAGGTCGGTGATCACTCGACGTGGCTGGGGCCGCTGTGGAAGCACGGAGAGGAGCAAGAGCGGCTAGCACCTGTGACTGTGTGGACTCGGCTTGTTTCTGTAGCCCTAAGCCTATTTCTTTTAGTGCATTAACTAAGAAAACCTGTGCCCCTGTCGGCTGTAAAGCCATCCTTTCCAATGCCTCTTCTATCGACCAATTGGCTCCTAAAGTTGATAATACCCTTTTTGTTGCCTCATTGCTATTCTGCAGCGCACATTGCTTTAGTAGCGCCCCTCTCATATACTCTGGGACTCCTGCCTTTTCAATAGCAGCAGCAGCCTTATCTACAAAGTCCCCAAAGGATTCATTTCTTCCCTGTTTTATCCCCATATACATGGGTATGCCTGAGCTATCTTTGACCCGACCGATGGCACTCCTTACTAGACGCATGGCTTCCCTAACCTTGTCGGGTCCCGAAATCATTTGAGCTTCTGTCCTGCGGTATTGACCTAATCCCATTAGTTCGTCTATGGTAATTCCAGCTAACGGATCTCCCGGGCCCCTCTGTACTGCAACTGACTCCTGAACAAGAGCTTGCCAGTGGGCGTTAAATAGCAACTGCTGATGTTGCGTGAAAATCAGTTTCACTATACTTCTCATATCATTTGGCAACAGCAGGTATGTATCGAACAAGAAATCTAGCATTTGCTTAGCTGGCTCACTTTGGAAACCAAACTGACTCACTGTCTGTCTTAGCTGGGCTAGCAGCTTCCAGTCGGGAGGCGAGTATGCTCCTACTTGGACGGCTTGTCCTTGCTGGTTTATTCCCTGTGTATACGTGACGGGGAAAGCCCAGGTTTTCGCTGCGTCAACAGCGCTCTCGTCCCCAGTCTCCAAGCCGTGTCTGGCTAGCATACTCCACGCCTCCCCCCGCCGTCTTGCCATCTCCTCCCACAGGTCGCTTTCCGCCCTAGGGACCGGAGCTGGCTCCACGGTGGGCTTAGGGGCGGTAGGCTCAGACTGGCAAGGGGATTTTTCGCCGCCGGTCTGGGGCCCTTCGCTGTCGGAAGGCGGGGTTACTCCGCCTTCTGCAATTGTCTCCGCCGCCGCGGCGGAATCCTCCTCGAGCTCTTCTAAGGGGGGTGCCGAGGGCCAAGCGCAGCTAGCCATGTCTGTCATTCCTGCCGCCTCCCCAGAGATAGGTATTTCTACTCTGGTCGTGCTGGGTGCTCGGGGCTCATTATCGCCATACTGAGCATTCCTTTTATATGCCTCTACTGCCTCCCGAGCCGCCCTTCTCTCTGCTTGCTGCTTTAGCAGCGCATTATGAACTACCCGCCAGATCTTTCCCAGCTTTTTTGCTGTTTTATCATCCTGTAATACCGCCTCCCACAGTGCATCCCCTAACTTACGCCACTCATTTAAATCATGCACGGTGTGAGGATTAGAGAATAAACCTTTAGCATAACCCCAGACTAACAACCCCGGTATATCCTTCCTGGGATTAATCTCTTTTAACCCTAACTTATCTATATGTGCTATAAATAAATCATATGCTGCTTGCCTGTCCATTTTTCGTCGTCAGCGCTGTTGCAGCTCTCCGGCTTCGGCAGCACGTATGGCCCAGGACCACCTTTATGGCTCCTGGGGGTGTCTTCCCTACGTCGTTTGACACCGACCCGGTTGCAGCAGGCCCCAACTCTACTTCACCGACCGTGGCGCGTTCTCCCCCGTTTTCTTTTTCAGCGACGGGGGCACGTCGGGGTTCACCAAATGTCGGAGAAGGGAGACGCGGACACCAATTCGGTCATCAGCAAAGTCTCGTTTATTGATACGCAGAGTGGCGATTAAATACAGTGCTTAATTAGCTCATGCATAGTGCAAAATCTGAGCTCATCATTGGTCTAGCTGTGCGGCTTAGCTAAGCACTTCGGCATTCATGTTTTTCTCAATTCTGCGTGTCTTCCTTATCTCAAGGACACTGTATCCGTGAGACTAAGGCCCACTTTGCTAGCTTTACTAAGTTGATCTGACTATGGCCTTTTTCTTCCAGCTATTCCTGCACCAGGCTCTCTACAGGTGTGAGCACAGGAGAAGCAGACACAGCCCATGGTAACTCCTCAGACAGGCAGTGTGAAGCAACAACCCCGTGAAGGCTCTCCAGTGGCAAATCTGAGAAATCAGCTGCTTTCCCAGTGTGACAACTCAGCACCACACAGTAATAAAAGGGGAGTTTTTAAACAATTTCAGCTCAGAGATCCTCTCAGTTAGTTATACTGGGACAGATTTCCAGAAATACCTTCCTGTCATCTGCAGAGAAAATGCTCAGTGGTAGGTCATGAAAGAAAAGCAGTGCGTGTGTATATTCAGTTCCAGCTGAAGAGCTCTTATTTTTTCACTGGGATTTTTTTATACACAAGATGCTACAAACAATATTCTGATGATATTATGTTGCTCCTGGTCCCCTGAATCCCTAGTGGGTTAAAAGCTGCAAGCTCTGTGTGCACTCACATCCCCTGGAAGAACTACAGTAATATGCAAATGCAACATGTCATCACTAATTCCTGGGAAAGACAGAGAAAATATACAAAAAGTTTAATGAACGGAAGAAGAAAGAGAAGTGGTAACTGACGTTTCTAGCTAGGGAATATGACAATCAGCAGCAGGGCTACCAGCCAAATCCTCTTATAGGCCCAAAAATGCTAAAAGCTTTAGCTGAGTGTAAACAAATGCCATGTTCAGTGAAAAGCAGTCTTGAGGGACAGATCTGTTAACCATCAGTGGGCATGTTTCATCTCACCGCTCCTTGCAGGCAGTTAAAGGGAGCTTTGTGTACCTGCCTGCAGACAGGAGCTGCAGCTCTGTGATGCAGGAAACCATTGCCTTCCCCTCAGGCCGAAAAGGGAAGACTATAGCTACTGCCTACATATATAAAATATAATACAGACCATTTATAAACATAGAATTCTTCAAACGCCTTCCCTTAGGCTACCACTTTTAAATTTAAGCACAAAGAGAACAAGGGAAATGTCAAATTCAGGTGAAAACTGAGGATAAAGTGAACTCATTTTGTTGCATTAGCCTGCAATAGCATGAAGTACTGTTTATTGCTCAAAAAAATTAAATCATGCCTTAAAAACAAGTGCAAGGTGTAGCAGAAGCCCAGGAAAGCATTTAACTTTGGTTTCTCCCCCAGCTTGGGAACAGTCCCACTGCAGGCAGCAGCAGTGCTCGTGTACTTGATGTCCTGCCCATGCTTTGATGTACTTTTGTCAATGACTTTCATCCATGAGAGAAGCCAGAATTTCCCCCTTTTGAGTGATTGTGTTCTTCATGCCTGCACATACCAAAGGCCAAGTCATTCAGATTGCCTGGGGTTCCCAAAATGTTTCTTGAAATGCCACTTTTTTACAGTCAGTGAGCTGGTCAGCTAGTGAATCAAAACATCTCAAAGCAGATATTTAACTGCTTTGGTTGATTTTAACAATTTTTGTAGATTTCTTCTGCGTATTTAACTTGAAGCAAATATTTACAGAAAGGAACAGCAAAGTCTGACTGCACCATTTTGGTGGGGAACATCAGGTTTTCACTTTCTTCTATTACCTCAGAGGAGACCTACCTAGGTCTCAGTCTCTTTTCCCAAGTGGCAAGCAATAGGATGAGAGGAAATGGCCTAAAACTGCACCAGGGGAGATTTAAATTGGATATTAGGAAAGGTTTCTCACCTAAAGGGTTGATAAGTATTGGGACAGGCTGCCCAGAGAAGTGGTTGAGTCGCTTTCCCTGAAAGTATTTAAAAGACATGTAGATGTGACACTTGGGGACATGGTTTAGTGGTGGACTTGGCAGTGCTGGACTAACAGTTGGAATCTATGGTGCTGGAGGTCTTTTCCAAAGTAAACTATTCTGTTAGTCTATTGTTCTATGACTTGGTGATCTCTAGACTGGTCCCTTCCAACTCCGTTTGTTCTGCGTACACTTAAAAGAAAATCTACAAGAATATAAAACAATGTTGAGCAACTCTCACAAGGAATTGCCCAGACAGTGCTGGCTGCACTAGGAGCTCTCCTTGCTGCAGCAGTAACTGCCTGGGTTCAGCCCAACATGACAGAGCACTGTCACATCAGTGAGGATCTGCACAGCCACAGCAGCCAAGCAATGGGGGTGCTGACCAGAGTCTGCTCAGGCATTCCTGCAAACCATTTCCAGGGATAGCAGAATCCACTGGAAGCTGGTGCACTTGCTTTATTTGCCTATCACAGTCATAAATCTGTGGTTAACCTACTGACAACCTGTGGTTCAAGACATTAAAATAATTACAATTCCATGAACAAACTCCAAAAAAAATGTTTTCAGCAAGAAAAAGACATGTTTGAAAAGTAACACATCATATAGTCAGGTCAAATCAATTTAATTATCTGAGACTGTGTGGCAATAGTTTGAGTGAAGCTTTCTCATAGCTGTGCCTTTTTTTAATCCAACAGTGTTTTGAGGACATCTCACCTGCAGACTAGGAGTGTTTACTGGTATTTGCCAGCTTATTCTCTTGATGATTTCTCAGTGTTAAAAAGATAACCCTGCTACTTCTTCTCTACAGTTGAAAGTTTTCTTGAGACACCTAAAGGTGGCATATGACTCTTGACACAATCTGAAATCTGAAACACAATCTTTGCAGAGATTCACATGGCTTCAGGGATTTATTTTCCAGTCTGAAGAAATGATGTCATAGTTCTTAATCTCAGGCCCCCGGGCTATAGTGATATATCTGTGGGTTGTCCACAAGGCCTATGAAGTTGCCCACATGAATGAATTTAAATTAAACCATCAGTGATGGTCAGTGTCTCCTGAATCCTTGATGTTGCTGCTGGCCTGAGCTGCATAGTTGGCAGTGGCTGGGTGAGACTCTCAGGATGCACACCCACCCTGACCACATGCTGCCTCTTGCCTTCCCACAGCATGACCTGTGTCTCCTACCCTTCCTGGGGCAGCAGGTGTGGTGAGCCATCACTGCTTCTTGCCAGCAAAACAAAACACAATGTCTGCCTGGCTCAGACTGCCTGGAAAGGGCACAATTCTTTCTGCTGAGCGTCCTCCAGGAGAATTATTCTACATGTCTATACTCAGAGGAAGTAACTCAGTTTTAAGGTGTTATCACCTGTAAACATACAGTTACATTGATGAGATGTAGATCTATGTCAGGAATAAAGTACACTTTGGATTGGTGGCTACCTTCATTATATCCACTTATCTGTCTTTCCTTCCTAACAACTGGAACCACTCTGAGAAATGTAGAACAAAGCTTTTTCATGTACAAAAAATTATTAAGTGGCCAAAAGAGGTATCTCTCCTTTCTCCTTCAGAGATCAGCTTGCTTTGCAGAGCTGGACAGGGAAAAGTCCTCTTGCCCCACTGATTATGTGCATAACCCTGTGCATGAGATGTCACAACACTGACTAGGAGAGTTTATGGTATGGCAGGGTGGGGAGCAAGATGTAAGAGTCTTCCAAAATCAGTGAAACTTGGACTACTCCAAGAAATCACACAAGAAGGCATCTATCTTCTTTTTCTTACCATAAACTGTTATGAATGCACAGCTTGCTGACTGCAGACATTCCAGTGAGACTCAAGATCATTAAGCTGGCTAAAATACAGGTCAGGAAAAGATTTGTACTACAGTCTTACATTGCACATTGACTTCTATTATTTTTTTCCTGGCCACATCAGTTTTATTTCAGAATTTTACCTGTATCAAAGAGAAAACAGGCCAGGTAATAGCAAAATATCTATCTAAATGAACTATATAAATAATTGCATACCATAGACTTTTCCCCTCCCTCTGCCTGGAAATAGGGAACTTTTCCATTGGCTTTTTTTGTTGTCATACTCCTATCACCATTCTGAGGTATATCAATAGTGTGATTAATGTCACATTTTTGTTTCCTATATAAAAGTCTGGGAGTGGTAGAACCTAAATATAAATTGTATAGCATTAGAATAATTGCTAGGGACTGTAGGACAGTATTTACACAAACACTTCTTACCTATTCAAGGAATGGAAAATCAACAAGAGACAAACAGCTGCTGTAGTCCAAGTGATAACATTCCAAATTATGAAGTGATCCCAAAAAGAAGAGGTTTTTCCCCAGGAAAGCTCTGCTTTAAGCTGTTAAAGCAAGGAATAGGTCAAGGAAAATAAAATTTATATTGGCAAATGGTCATGAAATGCGTACAAGTATGTACTGGCTTTGTTCTGCAAACTTTCCTAGTATCTGATGCTTTAAGTGATTATTCTTGGAATGGATTACTAAATTGTAAATATTTATATTTCATAAATATATTTCTGTTTCAAAATACAAATATATATTTATATAATCATTTACCAAACAGAATAAGCATTTGAGGGTTTCAGTCAAGTGTGAGGAAATATCTAAGAGAGCATAGACAAAAGGAAAGTACTTGCCCATTTTACAGTAATGAATGTGGGATTAAAAAAAAAAATATAGCACTGAGGTAACACAATACCATGCAGTGCATGACTAGCAAAACCAGAGACATACACTGCTACTGACATGGCTGAGGATATATTTAGCAGAGCTCTAGAAGATAAAATAAATGAAATTTTGTATCTTAGGTCAATGGACCAATTCATTTTCCATTCTGAGAATGTACAATCTCTGTCTAAAAGATAATTAATTTTACTGAGTTTTTTCTCTTATGGAACATTCCAATTGGAAAAAAATATTTTTTATCATTTCATTTTCATGCTTGAAAATGGATATCTTTGTATGCAAAGGTCCTTTGCTCAAGTAATGGATTACAAGGGAGAAAGTGCAGATTAATGGTATAAAGAATGAGTGTAATAAAATACAATTCTCCCTAAATGAAGATTAAGTCTTGTCTTGGGTAAATTTTGAAAAAAAGTAATGAACGAGTTAGGAACAGAAGAAAAGGTGCCTTCTGCACAATTTAATCTAGTCTTCTGTTAAGTGCAGAAATAGGTTTCTTAAGTCCTTGCAATTGCAAGATAATATTTTACTCAGATAAGGAAAAAACCCTAATAAGAATCTGCATCTGGATAGAGGATTGTGACTTTTACTAAGGGAGGAGAGTGACACTTTGAATTTTAATGATATAGTCATTACAGCATCTAAGGCATGTTCCACGAATTTGGAAGAATTTAATAAAAGGTTTGTAAAAGCAAAGGAGGACATTTTCACATCTTGAACTGATAAGAAAACATGCTGGTATGAGACAAGCTTTGAGAAGAGGTACTGATAATTTGGTAGAAAAAGTAATTTTCAAGAAACTTCACAAAACAATATCAGAGTAGTCCAGCTGTAGGAATTTTTTTCACAGAAACCATCAAGTAATGAGAACTTTTCTTATCATATTGTGGGGTGTCCTTGCAGTTGCTGGAAATGGTGATGGCTTTCTGACTTCTGAGAAACACAACACTGCTCATTTTAGCTATTCCATCTCATTACCTCCAACTCTTTTTTTTTTTCCTAAAAGATTTTCCATGATTCAGCCAGCTGAAAGGTAGCAACAAGGAAAAGGCTTTCTTATGATGAGGAAGCCTCTGTGGATGCACTCCAGGCACTATCCCCATCCAATGAATGTGCCTTTCCTCACCACAGGAGAGGAAGGCCAATTCTTATGTCCCTATTAAATGCCTTCCATCTGGCCAGGACCTCTCTTCAGTGGCATGAGAAGAGGAAAACTCCAACAGAGTCTCATTGGCAAGAGGTGGTGTCTGGTCCTCACAATTCCCTTGTGGAAAAAGCCATACACAGTATGCTGTAATTTTGATGGAAGCTGAAGGAAAGCAGTTCCATTAACAACACATTCCCTCAGTCATACATACTTGCTCCCTCATCCTTTCTTTCTCAGCTACCTGGAAACAACTATTCTCCTGTACTGTCCCAGCCCAGTGAAATGAGGGAACCACAAAGCTAGAATTATTTTGAATTTAGGATTTATAAAGGCAAAACTGAAGACATAAGTTTTATTAACAACTGACACACATGCAATATATTCCCTCTGTGTTACAGTATTTAAATACCTTATGAGCCAGAGCAATAATGGATCCCAAAACCTCAGTACTTTTCTCTGGTGGTCCTGTGAACTGATGACTCCTGAGCTACTGTCAAGTAGGAGGTTTTGATCAGATTATCTTAAGGGATGCCAAGAAGTATGATAAATGGAGGTAATTAGTCACTGTCCCTACAGGTCTGCCTGGCCTGTAAAGATGAGACAGTCTGCTCTTCTTGCAGACAGGAAATCACAGGGTATCCCAGCCCCATGGAAAGAGGGCTCTGAATGCATCACCTCCACAATTAACATCATCAAGACAATGCTGAGAAAGAAAGAGGGAGAAATTAAGATAATTTTTTTAATGTCTTGATTTTTTCCTTATTTACAAAAGTAGCCACAAACACTTTTTCAGCACGGTCTATTTAGATTTTTTTCTAAATAATACCTACCTATGACTGATTTTTCTGTACAGCATGAAGAGAGGCAGATGAAGCTGGAACTAGACCTGACCCATTGGCTCAGACTGAGGGCTGCATCCAGCTTCCTTCAGAGCTCAGGGCTGCTCAGAGTGAGCCATAGCTATATTATTACAAAGGGACTTGCAAAGCCACTGCTGATCTAAGACACGTATCCCCGCAGTAATAAGCTTAGACATTTCCCATAGATCAGGTTACAAGTGAGAATTGAACATGCATTTCTATATATTTAGATTCCTACTAACTAGGAGGTGAGTGTAAGCAGTAACCACTCTGCGGGGCCAGCTGTCCCTTTATGGTTATCAAGCCATAAAGTTCTCACATGAGAAAAGGTGTCAGTATACCTAAAGGCAGCAAATCATGCAGAGGTGTTGAAGAAGGTGAAGATTTACTGCAGACATGTGCAACTGGGCATTAACTTGGCTAGAAGTCATTGATACCTTTGAAGGAAGAAGGATTTGTTTGTCTCATAGGCCGTGATATTTTACACATTTTCTGATGCACTTTTTCATAGAAGAAAACCATATGTAAATCTTCTTGAAAACATGGTAAAGATAATTGTTGTGTCCTGAAGGTGTAGGAGAGTTGCTCAGTGCTGGCTGCTGCCAAAATCATGCCAATGGGATGGCGTGGGGGGGAAGAGGAGCTGAAGGTTTTATCCAGGGACATCCGTGGTCACACAAAGAGCCTGCAGAGCAGAGCAGGTGCTGGTTTTCAGTCCCACTGCAGATGAATCATGGTTGCAAAGTGGCAGCAGTACCCCTTCAGACCTCTGAAGGGTGCAGGTATAAGCACAACCTTTTGAATCTCTGCATCAGAAATCTCTCAGCATCCTAAGTCTTAGACACAGTTATGAGACCAGATCAAGAAATTAAAGTGTGGAGGGGAAGTGAGAGTCCAGATTTGAGTTTTACAATTTATATATGTGGATATAGCAAAGAAGCAGGGCCAAATGTTGCTCTGTTGGTAATAGTGTAAATCCTTATGGACTCTCTGGAAGTCAGTGAATCTTGTTCCAGATTTGTGCAGGCTTGTCCCTCTATGTTTGTTAATGTACTTAATTAAATCTTGTTCTCATTCGAGTAGCATACTGTGCTGGAAAACTATAATCAAAGCTAGCACAAAGTTACAGAAATGCTGATACTAGCACAGAATAAGAACAAAATGGCATTTTATTTTGTGGGAAATGTGTTTAAAAGGCAAAGATTTTAACCATTACATTTGCTCCACGGAATACAGTATCTTGCTGAAAAGTACTTTCTAGGAATTCTTGTAACTCATTATGTTTAAATATTATTTTTCCAAATTGAAGACGATATATTTGTTTTGGAATAAAGGTTTGAATTGCAACATCTTGGTGTTATCTAAAACAAGGTCTTGTTATAAATTGGAAATATGATGTCTGTACTTAGGAACATAGCAGCCTTTGATAAAAATGTCCAACTTCTTGGTGGACCAAACAATCAAAAGCCCAAATTATTCAGCACTTTTCATACCATTAAATACTTCAGCTATTCTTACTTTTGGTCCAATAATAACAAATAATGAGGTATCACTTAATGAACCTGTTGTAACAACCAAATTATCTTTCTGACATGAACCAGAGAACTATATTGCAATTCACACAGAGATAAAGTTGTTAACAAAGCTTCCAAAAAACCCCCCAGGTATTTATTCCAGGAGAGATTCCTGTGGGATATGTATTTTCTACTGCTGATAAAATTTGTATTTTACAAAATCAAGATCACTGGAAGCCCTTGTAGCCTGATCTTGGTGTGCTCAAACTCAGAGCAAGCTGCATGTGTGTTACAGGAAAAATAGAGTATTAGAGCAAAATTTATGTTACTCATTTCTGTAAGTATTAGAGCATTTGCCCCTGTAGATCTGGATTTCCTCTTACAAAAGATGGTAGAGTATAATTAATTATAAAAATAAAAATCCACAGTGCCCGTTGTATATTTGTCTCAATATTTTTATGTGAAAAATAGCAACCCTGACACATTTCTCAAATGCCACCTATTTTATTATACCCTTTATGTAAAACCACATCAGTGTTACTGAGGGAAAATGATAATGCCACCAATTTAGATATAATCAAATCAAAACCATTTTCACAAATGACTGGCAGATTTTGCATATGATTTACATGGTTGGGCATGTTTGTTTTCATTACTCAGTTGTTTCTAATGAGTACATTTGTTTAGACTATGAGGAACTAAAAAAATTGTAAATATTCCCTGGTTGTTGAAAGGAGAACTCAAATACTTACCAGAATACATTGATATATTCACGTATATATTCAGCGTAAGAAAGTGGGGGTTTTCTTATGGAAGAGCTCCAACATATAGGAACTTCACATGTTTTTCCTAAACCAGACCCCACAGAGCTTTTCAGAAAATACCCCGTTGAAGAGGATTAGCTGAAAAAGGGAAATAGCTAGGAAATCTGGGAGCAGCTCTGATCCACCATTCCAGATTCCAACTCAGCATGGATGCAGGCATTCACAGGTTTTTCCTAGATTATTCAGCGGTTATTAGAGTTTTATATTTACAAAATATACTTGAGACTACTAAGTTTCACAAGGATTTTCCTTTGCAAGCAGTTGCAAAGGTATTAGTTTTGTCCCATTCTCTCTTCTTGCAGTGAATGTAGCTTCATGTGTCTGAAACTAATTTATTTGCCACAATAAAATTATCACACACACAAAGTCTGTCAGGCTCAAGTTTGGAAATCCTTACTCAGATCTAATTAAGCAAAAGCCTGGCTCTAATTAGAAAAAAATATCATATATTCCCAATTCACCTATAGTACTTCACACAGAACACAATTATATTCTCCAGTGGAAACAAATTTTAGTCTTCCACCACAAATAAGAGAACCCACTGTGTGAAAGGTAATCTGCTGAAATGAAGCACTCTTCAAATTATTTGAGTTTGAAACTAACACAAATATTCCTAATATTAGATTTTTTGTAAGAAGTAAAACTTCTAAACTGTTTAACTAAGAGCATATGCCTGAGAATTCTTGTGGTTATACACCATATTTCTGATGCTTTTCCTTTACATCAGGCTTCCCATTAATTTATTTGGAACAAGGATTTCCCACATAGTACTCTTTATGATACTAAACAGTTTCACTAAGTTCACTTCCCAGTTTTTAATGTATGTCACATTCATTCACAGCAAATGTAATAAAAAACTCAAGTCTCAATTTTTGCTAATATTTATGTGCCATGCCCATAAAAAGTAATTTAACTGCTCATGTGAGTTAAAATTTGGCCTCCTGATTTGTATCATATTTTCAGAAGACAGTCTTAACATTTCATCACTCTTGTAATTTAATAAAAATTTCTATTTTTAGAGAAGAGAAAAAGCTGAATACAAGAGATTTCTCTGCCAGGCTGGTAAAAGCTTAGAGCAAGTGTATGGACTTAGACTGAAGAAACACCCAGGCACTTGTGCCATGCTTCAGTTCATCTGGCATGTGCAAGGAACCATAATTACAAATACAGGAATGTCTGACATGTACTTGCCCATCAGGGCTGTTGTATCTCTGCCAGAACAGGCAGTAAATATATCACTGGAAAGTTACAGTAGAGATAATATGAAAACAATTATCATGGGTAATTTCAGGCCCTTCTGCAGGGTAGTCATGTTTGCTGGGCCATAAAAACTCGTATTCCCCAAACTCAAACCCATTTGAACAAGATAGGTTTGAGAGTTTAGTTTAACACCAACATTAACCGGTTTTTTAGTTGTCAAGAAGTGATTAAAAGAAGAGAAGGATGAAGAAGAACAGAGGGGATAGTAAAAGGTTGTTAATCCCAAAAATATTATTAATTAGGCTGAAAGTCAGCTTCAGGTGACTGAAAACTGTTTTTAATGGAGCTCTGCTATATCAGCAAAAAAATAAGATGGTGAGCCATTACATTGCTAAATAATTAGCAATTCCAATTCTAGTGAAGTACACCCCACCAATTCGTGTGAGCTCACCTATGTTTTCCTGAAGACTGGAAGAACGTTGCCCAAATGTGAAAGCATTACATAGGCTTCCTCTTAGTTAGAAATCCATTTTCTCAGAAGGAGATGAATTAACGTGAGTAATGAACAGCACAAGGTGGCAAATCTGGGGGTGGTGAGAGGATGAAGAGTTTTGTAAAACTTTTTAGAATTTTTGAAGCTATGAAGAAACATATGAAAGTTATCAAATATAAACCTCCAAGACAACTATCTTAATATTCACCTTCACATGCACATAAGTTGAGAATATTCACCAATGCAAATATAAATGGAAAAGCCACTGAATCACAGCCACTGCCTCTCAAAATAGATGAACACGTCCCTAAACAGAACTTTATACAATCATAATCAGAGTACTTGTCTACAAAAGACACCCTCACCCCTCCAAAAAAGGGGAGGAGAGAGAAGTCCCTCTCTTATCAAAAAACAATTAAGTACTAAAATAAAATTTATAGTATGCATAATGCAGATATGCTTTCTATAATAGATAGTGAGATATTAGGGAATGGTTGAAAAATATGCATTCCTGTGATTTGTCCAGGTTTTGTGGGTAATAAACAGTCTCCTATAGGAAGCCATATAAGACTATTTATGGCTGTAGGCAAACTATTCTGTCAGTCTGGCCCAGCTTTCAGCATGTGATTACAGGACCCAAAGAATTTTATGTAGAAGCCTGAACATTTATGTGTATTTTACTGTGAAATGTGTGCACTCATAGTGTGATGAGCACAGCTCTGAAATCACCTTGCAGTCAATTTTTTTCCAAATTTATTAAACTGAGATCTAAGGTTTGTCACACTTGCCAGTTTGGTGGATGTTTCTCAGATCCTTTACATAGTTCCTGAGCAGAGTGAGCAAAATACATACAAATCATTTAAATCCATGGGGGTTTGAGGCATTACAGGTAAATTGCCAGACATAAGCAGGTCTGCAAAGGAGTCAACTGTTCTTGTAGGGCTTTCTACCAAGTGGCCAATGCTGTGTGACAGGCACTTGCCCTGGCAGGGCAGGGTGCACCCAAGGATCCCCAGTTATGCAGAATTACTTGCCTGGGCAGAGGGCAGGTGTGGGTGTCTGCTGCCCCAAGCAGCTGTGGCAGAGCAGAGTTGGGGTCAAGGGGAGCCACCTTCTTTGAAAGGAGATTCAGGCCATGCCAGCCACCTGCTCAGTTGGTGCTGCCAAAGAGCTGAAATGTGGCCCTAAATCCATCTGCTTTCCAGTATTGTTAATATTGTGTTCAAAGCATATTGCTGAGCAAGTGGAAGAATACACACTGCTACTCACATTTTCAAGATTGGATGTTGGGCCCAGATTTTTTCTCAAGCTCATATTCAGACACCCAAATTTTTATATAATTTCAAAATCAGAGAATCATAGAATGGTTTGGATTGAAAGTGATCTTAAAGATATTTAGTTTCAAACCCCCTACCATGGTCAAAGACTGTTTTCACTAGACCAGGTTGCTCAGAACTGCATCCAGCCTGGCCTTCAACACTTGCAGGGATGGGGCATCCACAGCTCCCCTGGGCAGCCTGCTCCAGGGTCTCACCACCCTCGCAGGAAAGAAATTCTTCCTGATATCTAATCCAAACCCACACTCTTTTAGTTTGAATCCACTTCCCCTTGTCCTGTCACTATATGTTCTTGTGAAAAATCCCTCTCTATTTTTCTTGCAGTCTCCCTTCAGGTACTGAAAGGCCACAGTTAGGTCACTCCAAAGCCTCCTCTTCTTCAGGTTAAAAAACCCTGACTCTCTCATAGCCTTTCCTCATAAGAGAGGTGCTCTATCCCTCTAATCATCTTGGTGGCCCTCCTCTGGACTTGCTAAAGCAGGCTGATGTGCTGGGTCCCCAGAGCTGGATGCAGCCCTGCAGGTGGGCTCTCACCTGAGCAGAGTGGAGGGGCAGAATCCCCTCCCTCACCCTGCTGGCCATGCTGCTTTGGATGCAGCCTGGCATACAATTGGCTTTCTGGGTTGCCAGTTCACATTGCCAGCTGGTGTCCAGCCTCTCACCCACCAGCACCCCCAAGTCCTTCTCAGCAGAACTGCTCTCAATCTGTTCATCCCCCAGCCTGTGAGGATATTGGGGATTGTCCTAACCCACGTGCAGCACTTTGAACTGGGTCTTGTTAAACCTCATGAGATTCTCAAGGGCTCACTTCTCAAGCTTGTCCGGAATTGCTTCAGATGTGACAATTGCACCATTCAGCTTGGTGTCATCTGCAAATTTGCTGATGCTGAAGTCAATCTCTTTGTCTGTGTCATTAATGAAGATATCACAGAATCACAGAATTACAGAATCACAGAATCAGCTAGGTTTGAAGGGACTCATCTCCAAGAGTCACACCATGTGTCTAAGAGCACTGTCCAAACAGTTCTTGAATTCTTGTCAGGTTTGGTGCTGTGACCACTTCCCTGGGGAGCCTGTTCCAGTGCACAACCGCCCTCTGGGTGAAGAACCTTTTCATAATATCCCACATAAACGTCCCCTGACACAACTTCAGGTCATGTCCTCAGGACCTGCCACTGGTCACCACAAAGAAGAGGTCATTAAATAACACTAGTCCCAGTTTGGACCCCTGAGGGATACCACTTGTCACTGATGCCCATTTTGACTCTCAGCCATTGATCACTGCCCTCTGGATGCAGCTGTCCAAACACTTTCTTATCCATCTAACAGTCCAGTCATCAAATCCATCTCTTTCCAATTTATAAAGTAAAATGTTGTGCGTTTATAGAAATACAGTTAAATGTAATGCTGTAATGCTTTGCTTGCCCACTGATGTAGTCCCTCCATTGTAGAAGGCCACTAGTTTGGTCAGGCAAGACTTGGCCTTACTGGCTGTCTTAAATCACCTCCCTGTTCTGCAGGTTGTTAAGCTTAGTTTCTGGAAGGATTGGTTCCATGACCTTCCCAGGCACAGAGGTATGGCCGACTGGTCAGTAGTGCCCAGGGTCCTCTTTTCAACTATTTTCAAAGAAGAGTATAATTCCCTTTTTTCAGTCACCTGGGACTTCACCTGACGGCCATGACAATTCAAATATCATGGTGCGTGGCTTGGCAGCTACATCATCCAATTTCCTTAGAACTGGGAGATACAATCCATGATGTCATATAGACTGCAGTACAATCAGGTTCCTCAGGTGGTCATGAACCTGACTTTCTCTTTCAGTGGGAGGAACCTTGCTCCCCCAGTCCTCATCTTGCTGTCCATCCACATCCACATCCAAGGAGTGTGGAAAAAGAGGCTAACATTGAAGACTGTGGCAAAAAATTGTTACCTCAGACTTCTCCTCATCTGTTGTTACCAGTATTCCAGCACTGTTTTTCAGCAGGGAACACTTTCTTTGATCTTTTCTGGCTAACATACTTGATGCCCTTCTTGTTATTCTTTACATCCCTTGCCAGGTTCAGTTCCAGCTTCACCTTGGCCCTCCTCACCCCATCCCTACACAACCGTACTTCATCTCTATGCTCTTCCCAGGTTACCTGTCCTTGCTTCTATGCCTGTGCATTTGCTTCTTCCCGTTTAGTTTGACCAGAAGTTCCCAGCTCAGCCACACTGATCTCTTGTTTTCCTCGACCAATTTCTCGCTCCTGGGAATGTCTAGCTCTTGTGCTCCATGGAAGACTTCACTAAAGATCTCCAGCTCTGTTCTGCTCTCTTGTCCCTGAGGGAAGTCTCACAGGGGACCCTATTGACCATCTCCTTGAAGAGATGGAAGTTTGTTTTCCTGAAGCTCTGCAATACCATGTTTGCAGTCGGGCTGTCACAGGAACTCAGTTTGCAGCAGAGATACAATTGTGATCACACAACATACTGTCCTCCATGAGGGTCCAGAATCGAAACAGCTTTATTGAAAACTATCCCCCAGTGGATAGCAGAAAGTATTCTGCAATCAAGAATTGGCCATGAAAAAATATGTGTGCATTGACTGGCAAATGCTGGATCCAGGAGCATACCATTTTAAATAAGCATCAGGCTCTGCACTTTCACCATACATACAGTATGTGCACATGTGCAGCAGGTTTAATGTGACACAGAAATACTGGATTTACGGTGCATCCTTTAATTTTCATCAGTGTCCATGGAGTGAAAGTGTTTGGTATTTGGGAAGCAGAACTTGGAGAAACAAGAACTGAGACTGGGAAGGCAAGAAGTCTGAAAGAAAAGCAAGGGCAAAACTGGGGACGCACAACCCGCATCTGTCAAACCTTTCCATGACCCAGGTAGCAAAAAAATCCCACTGAAAATCTGGATGGTAAGTACTCTGCTTGCTCCCACCTACTAACTGTGTCATTCTAAGAAATGAGATTGCTAGAAGCTTTTAGAAGGAAACACAACACCTTAATAGCACCTCCCATACTGAAGGATATATCACTACCTCAATGATTAAACACTCCCAGGGTTGACAGTGGCAGTTGACAACTCTGTTGAAACTAACCCCAATTGTCTTTATGGCATAGACATGTCTGTTCACACTGGAAATGCCTTTTCCGTTTCCTTCTCTATTTGGCAAAAACCATTTTTCTAGCATACTTTTCAAGTTTGGGATAATTAGAGCATTGATCCTGAAATCTGAGCTACCGTGGGATGGATACAGAGCTGGAGTTTGTGCAGAGTCTTCTGAGTTTCAGGCTCCATAGTCCCGTATCTGATTGTAGATTTGGGACATTTTGTTCCATGTTCACACAGGAATATTCTGCTGGGGATAATCATAGTAAGTACTAAAAAATATTGATATGTTTTATAAGGATGGGAAGATTCCCATTTTTATCAGCTGCAGCCCAGATTGTAACACTCTGCCTGATGTACAGCATACCAGAAAAAAATGGAAGCCTGGCTTCCAGGAGATTTATTGTACCCTCTCTAGCTACCTTTTGAACTGGGAATTACTTGTAGTCCCCGCCAATAAACTGTAACTCAAGAAAGAAAGACAATCCAGAGCACACAGAAATCATCTAGTTTAGAAGTGTTTTCTTCTTTCCCAAAGACTATTTTTTTCCTTTACAAATTCATGTAACTGTGATAAATGAATATGAAAAATGTAAAAAATAATGCACTATATTTTCACTAATGGCTTCATTCTTTCAAAGTGTGATCTTTCTATAAGTTGTTTTCAAATTTATATAGATTATTAATTAATTATTTTTATTTATGATATTAACTAACCATTAGAATTATTTATTAATTATTATTTATTTAAATAATCCATCCAAGAGGAATTGTTTCAATTCACAAATCATAAATACTGCATGATTTTGTTTCACTTTGTTTTAAAATCTGGCATCTTTGTCACAATAATTTGAAACAATCCAGTACATCAAGGGTTAGCTGATTTCTACATCTTACATGACTAATCTGGATCAAGAAAGGAGGAAAACAGATGCAAAAAAGGCTGTGTAGGGGTGCAAGGTGTGAGCTGAAAAGGACAAGCAAGTCTGAGCACATCTATTTTGCTTTTGGTTCTGCAAAGAGAAAAAGCAAGTTCAGAGATGAAGGTCAAGGTCATGAAACATCCTGAGCACTTTGTCCTTTTGGGTGAATTCAATGCAGATGTGATCACACAAGTTCGATCCATAGTTAAGATTACAGAATAAAATATGACTGTAAAACTTCAGTGAAATTATACTTTTTATTTGAAAACTATTTCCTATAAGGCAGACCTTGTTTTTTCTTTTTTTTTTTTTTTTTAAGATATTCCTTTTTATATGGAAAATGTTGGAACTGGAACAGCTTCAGTCAATTAGCAAGGGCATAATAAGAGTGATTCTGGCCTTGCAAAATCTCATCAGCTGAATTGCTTCAAAACCAGAAGCCAGAGCCAGCTTGTCACAAGATACCACATCTCTGCATCCTACTGCTCAGATTCCAAACAGCCTGTAAAATACTCCAGTTTTGGTGAGGCTCCAGCTAGTGTTTCTGATATAAAGCTTGTTTTCCATGCAGTTTTGATGCACCTGGATTTCCCTAAATTTTTTCACTGAGTAGCTGGGGATGTAGCACCAAGTCCTGAAAGAAACATGGAGCATTCCCCAGGTCTGTGGGCCTGCTGGTGTCTGGTGAGCATCAAAACATCTGGCTACAATGGGTAGGGTTTGCTGGCAGTGCTGGTGTCCTCTTGAGAAAAGCCACAGCTGTCTTGACCACCCGGCACCAGCCACCACTGCAAAGGCTTCCAATCCTCCCCGAGCTCTCCTTCAAAAAAATGGAGCTGCCCTGAAGCAAGCAGTTTAGCACAGCAGGGATTGTCATTAACCCTCTGGTGCCAGAAGTCACAGCTGAAGTTTAATGAACTTGCCCGAGGGCTAATCCCTTGCTTACTCCTGCACTGTGCTGCACACCTGCAGAGTGTCCCTGCTCAAAGTCCCAGCTCCCACAAGTGCAGCTGTCAGAGCACATCCAGTTTTTAGGATGAGGGCCTGAGTGAGGCTTGAGATATGGTTATGCAGCAAAACAGATTTTAGCTATTGTAGCTATTTTATTTCCCACTTCCACACCTCTGTGGCTGTCTTTGTACCTTTGCAAATCCTCACTGAAAATGTCTTCCCAATTGTTTAAATGCTCTTCTTCCAGCAAGCACATCCTTTGCACCAATGAGATCTGCTTGCTGCTGATTCAGTTCTTTCTCAGTCTGCTTCTAGGTTTATGTGCCTTTTTTTGTGCCCTGGCTGGAATTCTGATGCAAAGAAAAAGTAGTGAAGGTATTCAAGACTTTTCCATTACCCTTGTCACCAAATTTCCTTCAAAACTCAACTCATATTCTTTTTGGTCACAAACCCGGTTAAGAATAGCTGATCAAAAAAAGGTGAAAAGTGAAGCAAACAATTGGCCCACAAAAATCCAGCAGCTTAAATGAACTTTCCACCTTTCCACAATAAAGCATTCATAAGCATGGTAGTTAGATACTCCCATTATTAATGATTCACTAGCAGTGTATTCATTAGTAATAAGCACTAGTGTCATGTCAATAGTGCATCTAAATTGAGCTAATTACATTACCTGATGCCTCATATTTTACGTGTATAATTTATTCCCCATGAGATAAAACCTTTGGCTTTTCTCCAAAGACTGGCAAACAGGCCTGGTAGTTTGTTCTTCACTGGAACAAGAACAAAGTAAATCCCTTTATATCCCATCCCAGTCAACACCCTCAGATCTGCCAGTGGTCCAAATTTTGCAGGGACTGTGACATTTGCCACTTTTTCTTATGTAGAAGGCTATGAATGGTCTTTCTGCCTCATGTTTGTTTTGCTTTCGCTCTGTGCCCTCATTCCTTAGCCCAAATCTCTGAGGCAGCTGCAAGTCAGGGGGAGAGGAAGAACCCCAGACACCATTGCCACAAATACCTATGGGAAGGAACTAGTATTGTCCTTGGTCAGTATCTCTGTGTTGCTTTACTATTACTACAACTGTCTGCAAGTTGGCATGCTCTTTGAATGGTTTCCAGACCCTGAAAAACACACAAAACCTTCTGAGGTGTCTTTTTCTCTCCCAAGTAAATTGAAATAGGCACTCCTTCCAGAAGCAATGTTCTTCTCTAGGGAGTATGAAGACAATGTTCACAGTAGGGAAAATCTTCAGAACATTTTCAAAAGGTTTTTGTTTTTAATTAAAAATAGGGACATATACCTTTGTAAAGATTTTGGCTTAATTTCTTCACTCTTTGACCAGATATGATTGCTCATGTCTTTGCATCCCCACCTGCTGATTGCCCACCTTTAGAAGCCTAAGACAAGAGTGACAGGCAATAGAGACAGACATACTGTCTAAGTTCAGGAACCTAACTTTAGTGAATAATTTATCCCAGGCAATTATCCTGGACTTTTACTGTAGTCAGTGGAAAAAGATACTTCCAAGCATATATTCAAATCACTTAAATTAGGTTAAAAAAGGTGGCACACCAGATGCAACCTTCTTATTTGCATTTGGGGTGGTAATCTGCTTTCAAAGGAAAATTCAGAAAGCTTATGTATACAACCTTGTGCACTGTTTAGCATCTCCCTTTTTGCAGTGCTTTGATAGATGTAAGTCTAAACACAGTACCTTTTGACTAATCTGTTAAAAAATAGTGTATCTGAAAACACGCTACATCACATCCCTCAAACAGAAAGGAATACTCCAGAGAGGGTAATATGACACGACTGTGTGGATTTCAGGACTAGCCATGTAGCTGGGACACTGCCTTGAGCTTTTACATCTTCTCCTAGCACAGATTTTAAAAAGTATACCTGTGAAACTTCTGCCCACCTGAACAGAGAACTACAGTTGTCTGAAGGCTCCATTGTTTCCAGATATTTCTGCAGATCTCCTCTTATCTACATGGCAGAGACATCAATGGTGTTAATTAACTGTTCTGATTTATCATACACATATAGAACTTTTGCTGGTGAAATTCTCCTGGGGCTGTAAGGGGGATTTTACACTCTTCTGAATCGGCAGAAATATTTTGAGAGACAAACTGCTCATTAGGGGTTGAGTCTTAGACAACTGGAAATTCAGATGTGCTGAGGAAACGAGCCCTGCAGACTCTGACATATACTGTGTGCTCAATATCTAACAAGGGTTCAAGAAACACCCTCCTTAGTGGCATGTTTTGTGTTACAAACCTCAACTTCAGTAGTAGAAAGAACACCAAAGGGCAAATTTCCACAGCTGTCAGCTGCCTGCTGCATGTTGCTATGGGTCATGCTCTGAGCCCCAAAACCCAAAGAGGTTTTTCTGTGTTTTCTGCAGTGGGGTTGGGATTTTTCTATCAGTGTCCTCTCCTCTTACTCTTCTTCTCAAAATGCTGTAAACAAAGGAATAAATGCTTAGAGTAAGTGGCTCAAAGCACAGGAAGGTTCATTCAGCAGGGACTATATGGAAAAATCTGAAGGAAACCTTGACATAAAACAAATCCAATACCTATTCCTACCAGAGTTTCATATTACATTTGTACTGACTGACATATTATTAGCTGGCAAGGACTAATGCTACTGTAAAAAAATCCATTATGTCATTTTGACTGTTCAAATACTCATGAAAATAGTTTTTTGAAAACTTCCTGTTCAACTTTGACTACAAATGCAATATAACTAGCTAGAAGTGAAGAAATTGCTGTTTTACTTTAATTGACACAATAGAAAAAAGCCATAAACTGGGGAATAAAAGCATGTTGCTCTAAACAAATGTTTTTTAATATAATTTTATATTCTTTTACTGTCAACATTTAAGACCTCATAATAAAAACTATTTTATTTGATTTATCCCTTCTACTTAAGACCATGAATTTTGAGTTCATGTAGCAAGGTCAGAGAAGTTTAGGAATTCAGTGGTCTCAAATGAATGTCAGTTAGCTAAGATGTGCTCAAGGAGGGTCTATTAATAATGAAAGCTCCAGGCAAATGCATAATGCAAGCCCTTCAGATCACAACACAGAGCTCACATTCTCTTGAGAGTCATCTGAGGACAAGATGCTTTGTTATAATGAAGAGAATATAATGTACAGTGACAGGAACAAAAATCTGAATTGTGCATTCTATATGTGCGCTTTTATATCATAGTATAGCTATTGCTAGATAAATAATAGCAAAAAACCCATACAAATAGATAGTGAAGACTTCAAAAGACTATTTTCTAACAGGATTTTTGAAATCTTTAAAAGTAGTAAAATATGTTTAAAGTCCAAATACACAATATTGTATATATGGTCATAATCTACATACAGAAAACACAGTTTCACAAAAGTCTAATCCTACATCTGAGTTAGGAACAAAACTGACTTCCAAGAGAGGCATGAATGTAAGACCTCAATTACCAGTATATAATATGCTCAAATCAATTCAATTGAAAAGAAATTAGAAAGTTTAAAAAATTAGAAAATAGCGATTTTGATTTTACTAGTTAGGAAAATAAAAAGGATATTATCTGTATTTTATTAATGGAGTTCTGAGAGTCACATAACAAATTAATGGGCTAGTAAGACTGAAGGAGAGGTTTTGCTGGTTCCTAAGCCAACATTCATACTACTGTTAGAATGTCAACAGAAGCAGATAGGCAGAAGCTTATTATTTTTTTTCTTTAATCAAGGGCATGCATCTCCACACTGCTCTCAAAAGCTGTATAGATGACCATGGATGGATCCTCTAGTTAGCTTGACAAGAGTGAGCCAGCTCTCACTGCAGGTATAGAACAAATTCAACAAAATCAAGGCTGTCTAGAGGCAGTTCCCATGGTCCAGGCATGTTGTTGACTGCACAGTCCCAGCTCCCCTCCCCAGGAACTGCTTCTGGTTTACAGGCAGGGTTGATGGCACAGGTGGGCAGTGTGGTCAGCACCCACACCCTGTCTGCAGGGACAGTCAGTGCTGATGCATCAGGCTTGGGCTGCCACTTGGGGTGGACTCACTGAGGGATTTACATAGTGTGGATTAACGTGGCTGACACCTCAGCAGACATGTCAGTTCACATATTTTACATACCTAGCTCACACATTTGGCTCTTTTTTCTACCAATGGCATCTGGTGTGTGTGCTTCAGGGGCCGAAGGCTGGTTGTGCTCAGCTGTAGCCCAGAACCATGCAAGTCTTTTTAGCTGTGGCCCAGTGCCTGAGCTGACAGGGGACAGTGTGCCTGCCTGACCCAGCTTGGCAGAGATAACTACACCTGTGTCCTGTGAGAGAACTGCAGCCATCCCGCTGTACCGAGCAGCAGTCCTGCTTCTGCCTTCCCCCGTTACCTCCCTGGGTCACTTCAGGCTCTGGGTGGTGTCAGGGTTACATCAGCTTTGCTCATGAATAACTGACCTAAAAAAATATGAATCTTGTTCTGGAGCACCACTGACCCCAGTCACAGTTGTGTGTAAACACTTACTAAGTCCATTTCCCAAAGAGTAAAAGCAATCCAAACAGTAAAGACGTTTCTTATTTAAAGTATTAAATAATAAATATTCATTATTATTATTTTCTACTACGTTTTTTAATACCAATCCACAAGAAGAAAGAGTTAAAGTTACTAAGGAGACTGTTCATTGTAAGTCATTCAGAACTACTTAAGTCTCACTGCAAATCTTGTCCCAGCCTTCTGAACCGATACAGTATTTTCTCAGGCAATTTTTCTTTTTTTTTTGTCTGTTTGGGATTTTTTTTTTGTTGTTTTTTTGTTTGTTCGTTTGTTTGTTTAGTTCTATCTTATCAACTTAGCATTGCTAAGACAAAGAAAGTCACAGGTATATCTTTTGAGATGGTTTACAATCCTAAGAGCTTTTAGCCCTAGACAGGAAAGGATGCTAGGGGGCTGTAGTTGCAAAAGCACATGAGAGGTCACCTTCTCTAGTCCCGTGTGGTTTGTCTGCTGGCTGGTGTTTAAAGAAAGGCTCATATCCTGGTTTTGGGAAATGGAAAGAGTTTCCCTCCTGGGATCTAGTAACAAGCTCATGATACATTTATGTCATAGAGATCAGAACAAATGAAAGAACAAACGTTTCTAGCCAGGATCAAATGCTTGGGGAATGTCCAGACTGGTGTGATATCCAAGGACTGCTTAGAAAGCTCTACTTTACCCTTTACCAGCTTGTGGAGGAAGGCCAAGCATTTGTCACCTAGTTTTGTATGATATTTTGAGATTTTTATGCTGCTATTAGAACTGGTCCTAACATGAACTTATGAGATGGAACTTCACCTATACATGCCAGCTGGGGAATGTACTTGTCAGGTTACATCTGCTGTTACAGAAACATGGTTTATAAAATCAAATATATGATATAACCATAATCCTCCAGAGTTCATGTAAGTGCAAAAAATCTAATGTAGACAAGAGGACATGTAAATAAGCAGAATGATGTGATTTTCACAGCATGTGGTAAGATATTTACTTCAGTAAGAGCATGGACAGACCACATCAGTCAGATATCTACACCTCAAAATCAAGTGGGTTACAGATGTCAAAATACTGATAGTGCCTATAAAAAAACTAATTTAGTTGGTAGCATTTCATGTTGTGATATTCTGAGGACACAGATTAAATTGGCACCCCTGAGAAGCTGAGAATTTAATTTACTCCTTCTCTACTTCATTTCCAAATTACTGAGTGGCCTATTAATTCCTTGTGTACACTTTGCATCTGATAGCATGCACACAAAAGTATTAAAGGTTTAACCATTTGCCAGTTGGGCTGTGGAGAGAGAGTTGTTTGTTCAAATGCAACATGTTTTTTGGAAGTGTTTAACATTCCTACTTGCAGCTGTTAAAAGTTTTAAATGTTATGCTTCAATTATGACTGATGTAGGGGGCCCCAGAAGCAGTTCCATGATGCAAATGTTTAGGTCTGTATGTTGCAAATCCATTTCAGAAGTCTCAAGCAGATATTAGCCTTCTTCCTATACCCTACTTTTTGCAGGTGCAGAGCCCAGAAGGGACCTGCATCAATTCCCAAAGCGTGCTCTGCTTTGAACACAGCCATCACTGGGGCTCAGATTAAGGAACATGCCACAGAGTGCCTAATCCTTGTAGACTAGATCAGCATTTAAAGCATCCTAAAACACAGGATTATAAAGACAACTGCCTTTTTCCCCTTGAGGCAGAGATAAGACAATTCAGAACTCATTGAAGCACCTTGACAGGATGTTTACAAAGAAAAATGCATTGTGGGGAGACAATCTTTCACATACCACCATGGACATGTCATTTAAATTGTATAAGGAAGTTCTTCATCACTTTTAATGGGGGAAAAAGCAATTTGCCTTTTTCTTCACTCATCTCTTGACCTCTAGTTGAGAGCGAGATTGGATCTAGGAACCAAAAATTCTTATTTATAAAGAGCACTATAAACCCCACACAGCCACTAATACTAGATGCATTTTGTTGTCCTGATTCCTCTAACATGTCTAAAAAACAATAAAGTCATTAATAACAAAGTAATTAGCATTAAACGAAAGAAAATTCCAAATGTAAAAGTTTCTCTAAAAATGTTTACTGTAGCGCCCTTAATGCAATTGTCTTTGGCTATATTACAGCCATAGCTTGTTTTGAGGAGCTTGAATGTCTGCAGCCTGAAAAAAAGTGCTGACAGGAAAACTTAAATGTAACAAATGTTGTATTAAAAAAGGCTAAATCTGTAATGGACATTGTTTTGTTTCCACTGTGACTTGAAATGAGAAATGAGAAGGAGGTTTTGGTTGGGGTTTAATGAGAGATTTTTCACTAAAAAACATAATCAGGATATTGAAAAGTTTAACAAAAGATGAAGATTCAAACATCATGGAGTTGAAGAGCAGTGAGTAGAGAGCACTTTGGGGCATGGCTGATAAATAGCAGTCCAAAGAAAAAGGGTGTTTTAGAAAGACCAGTGGTTCTATTCATACTAATTTCCCAAATTTCACTGTAGTCTTTGGAATGGGGATTATTAGTATTTAGGCTCTTGCAGCTCCTTTTGAACACTTATTATCTTGGCTAAGAAATACCATAATTAAACATAATATGAAAAACATGGCATTATTGGCATCACTTTTCAATCTACAGCTGTGTACATGTACCTATGCTGAAGTCGTTAAGAAATGTTAAAAATGCTAATCAATTGAACATTTATTTTAACAGTTCTCCTAAATCATTAGCTTTCCATTTTTTTTCTGCCTAATTTCCTCTCATCCTGGAGACAAGGAGAGAGAAAGATGAGTTGCTGACACTGTGAATCAAATACACTCTGTTGTAAGAGTCAGTGCAGACTGGAGATTCAGGAGGAGTAAGATCCACTCTGCAGCAGAATGGTGCCACTAGTCAGTAGGTCACCAGCTGTATTAATTTGCTAATAACTCATGGAGTCAACCTGGACAGTCCCTCTCGATTCTGGTAAGTGCCCATAGTCTCCAATTCTCCTTCCTCCATTCCGAACAAAAAACAAAAAAAAATAAAACCCAAAACCAAACCAAACCAAACAAACAAACCAAAAAAAACAACAACAACCAAAAACCCAAACATACAAACAAAAAACAACAAAACAAAACAAAAAATAAAATAAAAACAAAAAAGCAAAAAAAAAAAACCAACAAACAAAAAACCAAACAAAAAAACAAACAACAACAACAAAAAACCACTCTGCTCAAATACCACTGAAGAGAGAGCTTTATCTATATGAAAAAGACACAAATTCCCAAGCATGGTTGAAGTCTGGTCACCTTTCTCTGCATCCTGGTTTGGACCAGTTTTCTTAGGCATTTAAGCCCATGTCATGACCAGGCTTGGATGGGTCCAGCAGCCTAGGAGACCAGAGAGAGCAGAGACTTGCTCTGGAGTATTTCTACACTGAAGGCAATCTGATTCAAACTGTCATGAAGGTTTCTTCAAACAATATCTGATTCTTAACAGAAGACACAGCCTCCTTTTAGCCTCAGATATCGCCACTGGAATTCCTCAAAAAACAATGAAATTATTTCAAGAATTTTTATTATATTGATTTAAAGGAAAGATAGGTCAAACAAGAATACAGATCACTGAAAATGGACTCCTGCTCTTCTTTTCTCCTGTAACCCACTCAAGAGGTGGAACAAAACTTTCACAGGACTGGAATGCATAATTTATAACTTCACTGCTATGAAGCATTTATTCTAGACAAGATTACTAGTTCACTTACCGAAGATTTTAACCACCAAAAAAATTTAATTTTTGCAATTAGAAACATTTTGTAAGTTAATATCTAAATGCAACACTTAACACTTCCACTGCAGATATTCAAAACTATTGGATAACCACTTTTATTTAGATGCCAAAATACATATGTAGGCATCAAAACTCATCAATCAGATTTTAGTATCTGTATCTCAGACTATGATTCCTATCACAGCTTTATTTAGAACAGGAAAAAAAATAAAATAAAATTAAAATAAACAAACAAACAAAAAACCTAAGACCTGAGCCAAATTTGATCCATTTGGAAATTTCTTGTACCTAGTGTTATTAATGAAATAAAGGATGATGATTGGAAAGGGAAACCAAAGTGGAGATTGAGAAAAGGACTCAGAGAGAAGTGTGAGAATTTAAGTATGAAGAAGGGAGTGAAAGGGTGAAGACAAAAGAAACAAGATTAAATGGGATAAGGTCTGGGAGAAAAATCCTTTCTGGCCAGACCTATGGAAACTGATGGCCTAGTGATTATAATTTTGTTTGTAGATTGTCTCTGAACCACTGCCAACACCAGATAATTTAGCCATGGCTGGAGTTTAGGAATGAGTTACCTTTTCCTCTGTGGAAGGAAAATCACTTTGCAAGACATTTTGTAGGGCATTTCATTGATTCAAACTGTACCTGAAGTTGGCACCTGATAATAGCAGAAATTAATTTTTGGGCCCTAGCCACAATACAGAAATCAAAAGAATTTAATAAATAGGTATGCACTTTCAGAAAGTCCGATTTTCCACACTCATGCATGCAAATATTAAGTTATTGCTCATGTAATCAGGATTCAGAGAAAAAGGGGGTCATGTGTAAGAGTGTTAGTGTAGTTTTTGGTGCATACTGCATATAATGAGTGAAACAAGGAAATTAAAAGCTATGGTATGCAAAATGAATATGAATGCAGGATTATTTTGACAGCTCCTTTGGAAAGAAATGGTGGAGTTTTGTAAAATGAAGAGTAAAACATGAGTAGTTTAAGTAGGTGTTTAGTGTAGAGGGTTTTAGGTTTGTTGTGTTAGCAGTCATTGTCTTCCATCATAACTGGAAAATCTGACTCTGAGAGGGGGGAAAATCATCATGTCTCAGGGTCTCAGGATGAGAGACAACTGGGTAACCTCTGTTTATGGGATTATTTATGGGAACCTTCTGATGGGATGCAGGTGAGAGGAATCACAAGCTCAGCCATAGTTACAGGACTGGAAAAGCTCTCTTGGGTCATGTGAAGTTCGGGATAGTGATCTTGGAGAACACAGATAGAAGCACACTCAGTGAGATGGGAACTAAAGCTATGCCTACTTCAGCCTGTTTGTCTGAGGACATCATTTTTATGCAACTGCAGAGGAGCTGCTGTCCCACACTGTGAGAGACATCTTTTTCTTTAGATATCAAGCCTCAGAGCCCTTTATCTCATTTTCAGTTCTGTAAATTATTTCCTTCTAAAATTATAGTGAACTTTAAATGGCAGGTAACCTTTTTTTCAATGCTTATGCAATTTGTTCCATACTGTAGTACTTGTCCCTACGTCCTGTCTCTTATGTCCAAATTTCAGAACAGGGAAGCTGAGGTAGTCAAAGCAAAGAAAATGTGAAACTATCATTCTTGTAAGAACATCACTAAAACCATCTTGGAAAACAGCCCAGGCTTTTCCAACTCTGCCTCTTCAGTTGTTAGAAATGGAGGTCAACAAATTTATACGTATAGATATATAGGTCTCTGCTCTTGGGATCTACATGATCACCATCTCCAGAAGCATCCTGTGTCCTCTTCACTCACACTTAATTCCAGCTGAAGGTCTCTCTGACACCATCACCTGCTTTGACTCCTGCTTCCATCTCCCTCTGAATGCAATAATACAGCAGCCTGGCAAGAAGTGCTTTTTCTAGACCCAGCAGTTTCACAGATGTATACACTACCTCATTTTTCTAAAAATAACAAAGGACAGGAAATGCTGAGCTTGACTTCTTCCCCCCAGTATCACAGAGCATTCAGTGGCAAAAGTGAAAATGAGAGTCATAAAGTAATATTTTTGATACAGACACTCAGGGAAGTGGGTTGGTAATAGATACCATATTTTTTTATTTGGTAAGAAGTTCAGACTTCTTAATGTCCTGTTACATATCTGAAGCATTATGTGCACATGCCTGACCAATTAGGTTAAGTCTATACATCATGCTGTTTCATCACTTACTTAAATTCAGTGAATTATTTCCCAGCCAGATTTTATTTTCTGATGTACTCAACCATCCATGTGAGGAACAGAACAAATGCAGTGTGTCTCTTCTACTGTAGGAAAGGAATTTTTCGTAAGTATAAAAGCAAAATACTTCTGTTCTTGGTGCTGTTGTCATGAAATATATTCCATGGAGTTTGTTTAACTAAAAAGTTGAGATCTCAGGATGATTCCTGTCTTCTAAATATATGATCTAGAAAACTGAGAAAAGTGAAGATCTGTTATAACCCACCGAAGAAATACCTTCAGCAGACTTGCAAAAAATAATCTGACAGAGATGCTAAACTATATGTGCAGAATTACTTCTTGTAATTCTGTGGGCATTTGTGGACAGTATCAGTGTACCTGGCATTCAGTCACAGCCAGCTGGGCTAACAAATGGACATAGAGGAAAATCCTGGTATGCAGTACAAATGCTTTGCAGTGCTTCAGCACCCACAAAGCAAATGTTGCCAGCTACCTCAGAGGTTCTGAGTGTTATAAATCCAGATAAGAACTTTTCCAGTGTTTCTGAATCTCTGTAGAAGTGATAAAGCGTGGCTGAAAAGCAGACATGACACCTGGCATCTGTAATACTTTTTTAAACATTTTTTACCATTTGGCTGTGTTTTCCAGCAAAAGAAGGCTAAAAAAATGCAGAGCACTCTTTCCCAAACATTCTGTAAGTATAGGTAAGGGGGCAAAAAACCCAAAGAAAAACCTGAAATAGTGCAATAGTTTGAGAACAGGTTTGAACATTGCTCTAACAAAGCAGATTGCAGATTTGGGAAGAGCATAAAATATATGCAGAACAGCAAATCTGAATCAAGAGGTAACTTGTTATATCTGTATTTTGATAACAACTGCAAGAATTATATCAGTAGATGATACAAACAACAAAAGTATTAAAAAATACAGGTTTTCTCCTCTGTACTTATGACACTGATCGGCTTTTTATGCCTTCATTTTACAACTACTGTGTTTTCAGTTTACCTTCTTGGCAATCAAAACTGAAAAGGCACTTTATAACATCTGTGTGCAATTTTTACAGACACAAGTGATTCATAAACTTTGATTTCAAAGACATTTCCTACAACTCTTCTTGCTCCACAGGACCACATGAGTTTCCCCACAAAAATGCTTGATTTGTTTCCAGAGTTTATCTCACAAATTCTGTTGTCTTGGGGATGAAGTGGTTTTGTTATAGCTCAATCATTGGGAGCTATTAACTCAGCAAGTTCAAACAAATTCCTGAGCCAGGAAAGGGTCCCTTAACCTTTTTTTGCTCTGAGCTTCTTTTGTTGCTTTTGCTAAATATTTCTGAATTGAAAAAAAAAAAATCCAGAAAAACAAAACCCAGAAAAGAAACCAGAGAGAAAATCTAATAATAATTATAATAATATAATTTGAACTTTATCCATATTGTTTCCATGATTGAAACAGACAAATAAAATATATATTAGGGTATGGTGGGACAAGCGAGGAAAGAAAGCTGTAGCTGGTTGGAATAAATTGAAACAAATGTTTTCCTAATAAAAAGTGGAATAGGTAAACATGCAAATAATAAAATATTGATCTTGACATTGCTATTACAAAGCCATACCCTAAAATTCAGTCAGGCTTGAGGCCACACACTGGTAATTTAAAGCTTAAATGCATTATGAAACTCTCCTAAATATCTCATGCATAATTTTGTAACATCTACTGAAAAAAACATTATGGGAACCCCAAAAACTTGTGGTTTGTTTGCTGAAGTGGAATTGCAGACGAGAGCCTCTCTGATCCATGCTAAATGCAGTCATCCTTGCTGCCACATCATAGCGATGTCTTGGAAGTGACAAATGAGGAGGGAATTTCTAGCAAGTAGCATTCTTATGGGCTTTTAGTGGGATCTAGTTTGTGCTCAGTGACTAAATGCTTCTTTTAAAAAAGCAGCACATCAGGAATGACTCCAAAATATGTAATTCCTGCAATTGTTTGATTCAGGAAAATGTTACAGGATAAGGAGAGATTGTGGATTCTGAGTTTTTATTGGAGTAGTTTCAGACATTGCTATACATTTAAATGAAGTGCAATAAAAATATTTGAAAGTATAAGGAAAAGGAAACTCTTCTCTAAAGTCAACAGAGAGGTGGATTTTATTTGGTGGGATAAGGCAAGATCAGATACAATCATATAGATATTTTTGGGATTACTGTTTTGAAGACTTTATGGTATTAAAAAAGCATAACTATGCTTTCAACTAGTTGTGGGGTCTCAAAGTTCCCAGTTATTCAAAGAAAAACACACAAAAAAGGTCAGAACTGTTTAGCATTAAAGAATTCAGTGTATCCTACCTAGGTGAGTTAGGCTGAGAGCTAGAAAATGCATCTACATCTTTTCCAACCTGATCTTAAAGATGTTTTTCTGAAGGTGGAATTGGATCCAAAAGATGTGGACAGAGGTGTTTTAAAGGTGAGAGTTCTGGGTTTGGCTTGCGTCATTCCTCTAGGACCTCTCTAACGTTACTGGTGAAGGTATTTCCTGACGTGCTTCCTGCTTAATTATGAGGCTGGCTGAGAATTTGGTGCACACTGACCACTTTCAGCATGACCTGACAAACTCACAGCCAATAGTTGAAATAGTCAAATAGTTGATGAGTTGAAAACTGGACCAAAATAAATGTGAACTCTTTCAGAAAGAGCTCATTTACTTCAGCTGCACTCTCCACAGAGGGAATTTCTACTGACGAGACAAAATATCATCAGCATAGATCTGGTTGATTTCCCAGTCAGACTTAATGTCTTACAGGGCTACACCAGTAGTACAAAAGGTCTTTTTTCATGTACCCAAAATTATTACATGGTTTGGGATAGAAGAGGAAAATTGACTTTATTCCCTAGCTGTGCTGGGAACTTGTTGAAGTAAAAATGGCTTTAAAATGGTCTTGCAATCACTTGAGCTGCATTTTGAAACTCAGTTCATAGTTGACACAGAATGAATGAGTACTCAAAATATGAACACCAAAGACAGAGATGAGTCAGTCTCTGACAGAATAAAGTACTAAAAGGGTGCCTTAAGTTTAAGCTTTCATATTTTTCAGATTCTGCACTGCATTAGTATGTAACTTTGAACTTCATATAAAGTGTTAGCAAGTTGTCTTCACAGTTTAGTTAGACAAAACAATCCTTTTTCCAGCCTTAGAACCAAGGACATCATTGCAGCTTCGGGCCCAAAAAAGTATAAACAGGGAATTGAGGAGAGCAGTCTGGGAGGATGGGACTTCATAACCTGAAGCTGTAATTGGACAATTAACCCCAATATGTTAATGGGCCAAAGCTTATAAAAGTGTGAAAACTCGTGACTGGTTGTCCATCTTGGGTGGAGCCATGGCCAAAGATGTATCCTTTAAAGGCCTTTTAATAAATACCTACTTTATTCCTTTAACAATGTCTCTTTTCTAGGCAGGCTCTTTAGGCATCAAAACTACCTGAACAATACTCCTTTGCAGCTACCTGTAGAGTTTTTTACTTGCTTCTACCAGATAAAATTCTAGTAAAAATGAAACATATATTTTTACAAGGGTTCTTCATAATGAAAAAGAAAGCTTTCTTGTGGCAGGGCTACACTTCATCAGGCAGACCTGTAGGCTTGAGGAGATGTGTGTTTTGTGCAAGTGGCCTCATAGGAACATCTGCAAATGTCTTGTCATAGAACAGGGGGCTGGTGGCCCAGAGGGATTTGGTCCCCAGGGTTTTTGCATGTTCACAGTTCTTATTTCTACTGCTAGGACAATGGAGAAGGGTGTTGCTGGAATATAGCCCACAGCAAAGAGATTGCTCAAACAGAGGATCTTGATGTTAAAATTATGTGTTACTGGAATTTTGGTTGGTAGTTGCCAACATCTTGGAACAGTTTAATCTTCGCTATACTATTGAAATTATTTTCAGTGGGAACATCTGGAACACAAAGATGTTAAGTAAAGAGAAATCCCATAGGATGATGGGAGAAAGTATCATCTTATTATATGGTGTGACAGGGTGGTCTCCTGAAGGAATGTTATAGTGGAGATGGAGGTGAATGAATGGAATATGCATAACATGGAATCATAGTGTTGCTTTGCTATGTATTTACCTATTTTTTTGTATATGTGGCTGCTGTCTTTCCATTGCCCAAATGCAACATAGTCTATATAAGAAAGAGCAAAATGTATTGTGTAGATTAGTCTAAAAAACAAATTAACCAATTGCTTAAATCTCCTTTGAAGCTGATCTGAGAAACCCACAACTGTTGCTCAGTTTCTGTGTTTGTCAAGAGATCTGTTGAGAAAAGGGACTGGTGCTTCACAACAGAAAAAATTGTGTGTTGGTGGGGTGTCTTTTCATTTCTTCTTCAGTACAAGGGTATATACTAAGTTGTGGTGGAATGTTTTTTCAAATAAGCCAGAACTGTTGCTTCAGATGACATACCACATATACTTGCCACATAGAAAGGATTAAGATCCTCTTATTATTTTAAACCTTGGATATCTCAGAGGTGTGACTTAGGGGAAAACTTGTAGTATACAGAAATAGTATAAGAAATTGTCCCAGGGAGGTTGACTTCTTTGGCTGTTATTCACACTGAGGAAAAGAGCTGTCTAACTGTTCACTTATACTGCAGAATTAGTTCAATTAAACTGCAGGATGGCTGGAGAAGAGGGCTTACACCCATGACTATCCAAAGACATTTTTTACAGTAACAGAAAGACGTAAGCTCTATGTGGTTTGCAGAAAAAAGATTTCTGCTGGTAATGTGGAATATTTACCTGGGAACAGACAGGAGACAGATAGAGAGGGTGTAGAGAGTAAAACGTTTGACATGGAAGATCAGAGGAAAAGGGAATGTCTTCCTGGGGGGGAAAAAAAGAAAAGTCACTCTTATAGCTAGAATTTCTGCAAGTAGAATGGTGTAGTTTGTGAGTTGTGCCATACCTTTCAGCACAGAATGGATCTATGTCCATTTAGCAAATGAACATATGAACCTAAAAAGAGAGTCACTTTCTCTGCTCTACAAACAAAATGTTTGCTGCAAACAGGTGCTCTCTCCTCAACAACAGTGGTAAATTATATGGAATGGCCAAACATGGGTTGGAAAACAAAAAGTCCCATTTCAGGATTTTTCCCATAGCAGTCTGGGGAAAAATTCCCAATTATATCAGGCCCAGATGGTTCATGTAAAGAGTAGGTCAGTCATACTGTTCTTCCATTTCTGTGCATGATTTTATAATCATCTCCTTGATGCAAGTCAGTTTTTAAGCTCCCAAGAAGAGCTTAGGGGAGAGTGTGATATTTAAGCCTAGACATCTTTTTTCATCTGGGTTTCCTGTCACAGTGCCAGTGTCTGTGTGTGAAAAGTTCTGGCAGCCTGAAATACTTTGATATATTTTTTCCCAGGCTTCAAAAGGAAAGGTAAACAATGGGCTTGCGACTCCAGGGCAAGCATCAGTAGCCAAGAGTTTACAAGGTAGATCATCTTCTTTATGATTCTGGCATCACTTTAAGTATTTTGCCATGTAGAAGGGATGTATGAAAGAAAAAGAAGTTCATTTAGTGTTTTTTGAGGCTGCAGGTTTGATGCCTTAAGGTGATTTCTGGTCCACACAGGTTTCATAGGTTTTTGATTCTTGCTAGGGGTAAAAGAGAGAGCAACTCTGCATCAAAGATTAAATCAAATCTATTTAAAACCAAAAAGTCAAATTTTTAGTAGCCCCTTGAAAGACATTTGGACTTCCTTGACAGTTCAAACAATATCTAAATTTAAAAAAGAAAAAAGGATTATAGAAGCTTAATAGTGTTTTGGATATTTATTTTAAATGTTTTAAATACACTAACAGGGCAGTCATGAGTTCAACATGCATTTAGCGTGCTTCTTTAATGTTAAAATACTGTTATATAATGTAGTAAACCTAATCTTATAACTGGCAAGGTCTAAACATGACAGCATATTTTAAAGGCTGATTTTGTATTGTTTTGCCTGGACAGATAATTTTAAAGTCCTTAATTGTTCAGTCCCACTGCTAATGAGTAATCCAGTAATCTAGGGACAGGAGGGTGACATTTGAGACTGAGAAGAGAATAAATATGAAGAGCAACAAGATGTTCTTAATGATCTTTTCCAACCTAAATGACTCAATGACTCTATGGAGTGAATGGCAATTTAGTGCAAAGTGAGAAAGAGAACCCTCAGAAAAATGTAAAGTAGCAAAACTAGGAGATAATCTAACAAAATATCTGGGGAAACTTCTGATGGGACAGGGTATAGATGATAGATTAATAATTATTTGGAGTGCATTATCTGCTTTATTGAACATTGGTAAGAGCAGGCTGCTCTATTCAAATTGTTCTATTCATCCCACTTGTCACCGTAGTGGCAATTATAATGACTACTGAGCCATTATAACTGCTGTAACAGTGGTGCATAACACAGGGTCTTTCTCTTTTTAGTTTTTGTTACACTGAATGTGAAATCAAAGTTATTTAAATATAAATATAATACAAATCCAATGCAATCTGGAAAAGTAGGCTGGATGACCATATAGCAATTTGAACTTTCTGCTTTACATCTGTCTCAGCTTAGGGAGTGGAAATCTGGTCTGTAATAGAACAGTGAAAAAGGCAGACCTTGTACTAAGGAGACTTTTGGACATGGGACAAAAGGCATAACAAATAATCAGTGCATTCACCACAGCAAGAGACTGAGATAGTAGAAAAACCTCTCTTAATAGAAAATCTTCCCCTATTCCCTTTTTCTTTATCATTTTTTTGCCCTTTTTAAGTGTGCGGTTTCCTCAAAAAACATATTATCCCTAGAAAATGTTCTGCAGATTTAGAATTGAATTCAAAGAGAAATACTAGTAACTTTAGCATGTCACATCTGAATACCAGGAAAGTTTCCCTCTTCTGCTACCAGATGTTGCTGTCATGTGTAGCAATGCTCAGTCCTCCCTTGGTTGTCCAAGCTACCTTATAAATTATGTATATCCTTTTGCCCTATGTTCTTAGAAGGGGTATAAATGGCCTAAAAGGACAGACTTGATCTAGGTGCTTATAGTTATTGGAGAGATTGAAATTGTGTTCGTTTTCACAACATTTTCACATTCAATTTGCATAATTTCTTAAGGTGGAAGATGCTGCCCAGAAAAGCATCTGTGGCATCAGGGGTCTAAAGCCTCTGGCTGGATTAAGCCCTTCTTTGCTCCAGGCTACTAACTTCTTTCATTTACTTGACTTTTGTAGCCAGGGAGCTCTTATATTTCACTAGAAATGACTGTATAATACATTTCATTACAATTATATTTCCATACTCATTTAATTTAGTGCCAAGCAAAGAAAAATTCTGACGTTCAGCCTACTGGTGTTTTCACTGGTTTTCTTGAGTATTTATGTAGAACCTCCACCTCAGAACAGACATTCAGACAAGGTGAACCTCAGCTAATGCCAAGGTCCCTAGTCCTGCCGTCAACTCTGTATTTGCAGACATATTTGCACACATAGAAGTCCCAACTCTGTCAAAATGAATAAGACTGACTGCAACAGCTCTGCAAGTCTGTGAGAAATTTGACAGGGAGAAAAGAGTATTTTACAGTTCCCAGAAAGGTGCTGCTGCATCTAATTTATTGCACCAAGTTTGGGGATGCAGTAGTTAAGAGCCTTCCTAAATTAGATGATCTGCTAGTGGGGCCACTAGAATGTGTGCAGTGGGTTTTCTTTGTATGAAGCTCACTGAAGAAAATGGATCACTTTTGCGCAAAATCTCATGCTCACAAAATTTCACATGTCAGTTTTACGTGCAAAATTAGTCTCCTGAGATTCTGAGTTTTGAAATATTTGTGGAGATGCATAGGGACTTTCACACAGCTTTATCTCAGCACTGTAAAATTCCCATGATTTCTCCTGAGTACTCTGTAACTGTATAAAACCCTAAAACAGTTGAGAAGGATCAGATCATCCTGCTGTTGCAATGGGGGAGTTCAGACTACTTCTGTTCTACAGAGAAAATATGTACAAATATTGTGGATCTTTTAGTTATTTTCCTTGACTAAATATAGAATAGTGAGCCTATCAGTCAATAACCTGAGATTTCCTCAGCCTTTTTGGGGGATTCTTCCCTTCAAAGGACTTTTTAGAACCTCTTAGCAACCATCTCTCAAGCTTTTATTTTACTGTCTGGTCCCACTATTGCTGAAAAAAAAAGAGATTAATCAGCAGCCAAAGCCTCTTACACTTGTCTCTCCATAAGATTTATGCATCAAAGAGCACTCTGCTCCAGGGGTAAAGGTCACTTTCAAAAATACATTTCCCCATATATCGCCAACTGTTTCTACTTTTCAAAGAGCAGTGGGCTCCCTCTTACCAGCTATGTTTCCTGACTATGTTAAAAATAAAGCAGTTTAGAAGAGAAGCTCTCTCCTTTTGTCATTTTTGAAAGGTTTAACAGATAGGTGATAGCATTGCTTTTCTTCAGTTTTTGCTACTTATTTGAAATGCATTCTGTGCCACTTTGAGGTTCTCTGCAATGTTCAGAACCCCAGTGCTGTAGACGCCAAATGAACCTTCATGGTGTCTTTGCATTTGAGACTTCTCTGGAAACCAAGCACAGGAGAAGATGGAAGAGAGAGACGTGGTCCAGGAGCATAAGGCTAATCTTCATCTTTTCAGTGTGAGCAGGAGCACTGGGAGAGAAAAGGAGAAAGTTCGTAATGAAACTGAGATGAGAGCCAAAGAAGAGGAAAAAGCAGATCAAGAATTTAGGAAAGTACCAGATAAAGGTGAGTGAGGCTTGCAGAAGACATATTAAGAATCTGAGAAAAATTACTACTTTTGCTGTCAAACCTAAAATTATCAAGCATTAAATTAGTTCAAGCTGAAGCATTAAGTGTTTGTATTTAAAACTGCTACTATGTCCATTTTCATAGCCAAGACTTTTGGACACAAGGATTTACACAAATCAGATTGTTGATTCTTCAGGTCTATAGAGATCCCTGATGGTTCACCTGGAATAATTCAAGTCAATGTGACAAGATCTGATCTCTATCTTTTTACATACCTATACTACTGTTCTGTGAAAATGATATTATAAAAGACATTATTTTACTCCTTCACTTTTCAACCTGACATTTACTTATTGCCAATTCTAAGAGGTATGTTCTTGGAAGTATCTATTCCATCAAAAAAGGTTTTTAACTTGCTAGAGTTCACTAACCATAACTTTCCATGTCCTATCTCCTAGAAGATCTTGACAAAAATTCCATACATTTAATTATTAAATAAGAAAGTCAGGGCAAAATTTTCTTAGTAACTTTATTACTCTCCAAATAGTCGGAAAAGTCGGTCAACAAAAACAAAGAGCAATCTTCCAGATTTTCAGTAACCAGCAAGACTCTATTTTTGTCCAAAATGTTATTCATTGCAAAATTACAAGTTTGTCTTCAACCAAATATCAAATTTATTTATGAGTGGTTTGTTGTTGTTGCTGCTGTTGTTGTGTTTTGCTTTGGGGGGTTTTTTGCAACCAAAGTTTTCAGACATTTAGTTCTTTTTTAAATGAGCAAAAAACACAAGCCAAAACAATTCTGGTATGACTTTATGACTTTGTCCTCCCCATTACAGTGACCTCTTTAGAGGACATTCTGGTTTCCATTTTCCATGTGCATGTTAGCTTGACAGCCTGCAGATATATGTATACAATTGTAGATATACATATATGATATATTTCTCCTCTATTTTAAAGACATGGTTTCATTTTCCCCTTCTTTTATTGACAGACTTGTCATTGGTTCCAGTGTTCATAAAAGCAATGATGACAGATAAATGTCTGTAGCTGAACAACCCACAGTGGAGTTCACTTGTTCTAGCAGGTATTTCTTTTTTGCTTTTTCCTATTGACTTTGCTTCCTTTTCTCTGGAGTAAGTGTATTTAGGGATTCATAGATTATTTTCACCGAACAATGTAGAAAATACAGAATTTTGCTGCCCAGCAAAATTCCTTCTGGTTTTTTCTTCCCTGCTGCATAGGTTCACATCACTTTGTCTTTTATGAAATTTTAAAAGTTTGATTCTAATTGATCTCATATTTTCCTTTATTTAATATTCTTCTGTTTTGCAAGAGAGAACAAGACTTCTTGCTATCTTGTAAGAGCTCATAACTAGCTCTCTAATCAGCCCATGATAGCTGTTCCACAAAAAACAGTTCTTTATTTTCTGGGGATCATTCCATGATACTCACAAAAATGTTTACTTTCAGCTCTTAAAATGAGTTCTATGAAAAAAAAACTTGCAAAAGCTACCAGTGAGAGAAAGCTGGTTGTGGGAAAAGGAAAGGCAATCACAACATTAGAAGTGGGAAGATTTTTTATGGTAAAACTAGGGCTTTCTAAAACAAAATACAAGTTGGCAGCTTGTGAGGCAGTTAGTAGAACTGAGGTTTTAAGCAGAACTTGGAGAGAAGTTCAGGTGCGTTTCCAGGGATTTGAGTCAAATATGTCATCTGGAGTGGTCTCACCTGTCAGCACAGACAGTTCAGGGAAATACCAAGACCTGTCTCTTTGTCCCTGTTTTTCAAAGTAGAGCAAACTGACTTTAACACATAGAGCTTGCTGTTCCCTCCATCCCCCTGCCTCTTTTCTTTCCCCTGTTTTATTTGTCTAGCAGTTGCCAGCAGGGATCAGACACTAGGAACAGTTCAGTCAGCACCTTTTTCTGGGGCACAAGCACCAGACCAGAATTTATTGGCTTTATTCACTGCAGGGATGATCACTACATCCAAGAAAGAGCCTCTCCTGCAGGGCAGTGATGCTTTGCCACCAGCCCAGCCAGCCGGCTCTGGCTGCAGGTTTTAAGCTTTGTTTCATGCCCCTCGGGCTGAGAAAAGCCTTTGCCTTCAGGAATGCTAACCATCCTTGTGGGATTGGATGCCTCTGTTTCATCAGACAATAAATTAGAGAGCTCACGTTGGACTGGAAGTGACCATTTCACCTAGCTTGGGGTGGGGATAAAGAGACGTGGCTGAGCTCTGGTTTAAAAGACCGGCCAAGAGTCGTATTTATCAAGTGGATCTCTATCCATCTTCTGGGTGGAAAACAGTAGCTGAAGCACTTCCCCTGCCTTGGGGGGGCTGGGAAGGGGCTTAGTGAGAACGGGAGGTGTGGGGGCTGCTTTGTGGGGCAGCCCGCAGTGACACGGCAACCCAGACATATGGTGTCATTACTCAGCCGACACAAATTTGACACTTGGTGAATTTATTATATTTTGGTTTGCTCCTGGTGCCTGAAAGGCTTTGCAACTGTCTCTTCATAGGGCCTGTCACAGATGTTGATGTATTTTCCTCCTCCACAGCCAGGTTTTACTGTGGAAACTGATACAACTTCACGATAGAATTTCTGGATGAATTATTCACGCATTGCATGCTTTCTGCACATAGGGGGTTGGAAGAAATCCATCCTATTCAATAAATCGCCTCTTTAATCCCCTTTAACAGAGAATTTTCCCTGACTTTAAACCATTTCTATTATCACCTTTATGATCCTAATGTTTTGGATAACATATTTATAGTTAATAGCTTTGTTAAATTTTTCACTATATTTCACCTTAACATGCAATTAAATTCTCCAGACACAGTGATGAAACTGATACATCGAAGAGACAATAAACCATATGGCCCAGATTCTCATCATCTTAACTTTTGGTAGCCCTTTTTTCCTTTTTTTTTTTAATCCTGCAGATCATTCCATGTCCAGTGATTTATAGGCTAATTCCTGAAATATCTCAATATTTGTTGTTGTAGACAGAATGGGCTGCTGATAATGCCGGTACCATCTGTGGAGATGATTTTTTAATTGAAAAGAATTTTCAGTCTTGAGAATAGAGAGTTGGATGAACTCATCACTGCCCCCTGAGAGAAGATTAATGAAATGAAAACATATCGTACTGCTTTAATACCTGGAGAAGTAATAAGGATGCATCAAGTGACAATGCAGAGCGTGGTGCGTGGGGGTAAATTGCTTTAACATAACAGGCAAAGTCCATCCAAGAATTAAAAACTGCATTTGCTGTTTTAAAAATTATTGAGGTATTAATGCTTTGTACCAAAACTCCTGATTACATTTTCTTCCTGATTTCTAACTCCAGAAGCTGAGTTCAGATTCACATTCTCTTGCTCCTGACCCCACATGCTATAATTCATAGTCCCAAAATAATCCTGTTTAATTTAGTATTAAATAGCTACTTGCCTCTAGCAAAGTCTTGAAATCAAATGGCTGCACGGATATTAATCTTATCCCAAACTGGTGATATAACTTTTGAAAGACAGAACCAAGTTAAACTATGTAAATTGATATTCACTATCTAAATATAAGAGTTATAGTTTTGTCTTAGTATAAAGCTTACACTGCCTTGACAAGAATTGGTAATTTAAAGCCTATTACATTTTTCCTCAGATTACTGTGCTTTGTATATTGTTAATACAGCCTGCATTGCTGAGTCGCCAGTTGTTAAATTGGAATTTATATTCATATTTTGGAAAACTGCCTTTCTCCACAAAGTTCCATAAATTAAGATCTCAGCCCTGAACTCTCATGGCAGTATTCAAATATGGAAAATATTGAAACTACCTGGCCTCCACCCCAGTGTTTTCTAGAAGGATGACTAATGAGCATTTAAGGTATTATAAATAGGAATTTCCCAGAGTGTTTCAATTTACACAATAACTTTAAATGAAATGCAGAAACTACATTATTTTTTATGGTTTAGTAAAAAACTAGTGCATTTTCTTTCTTAACTTTTCTCCCCAAACAATTGCATATTATTCACAGAAGTACTGTATTTAAAATAAAAACTTAAATTGACAAAATCCTGTCATTGCTACATCATGGTTCCATGAAATAAGAAGTAATGCAGCAAAATATCTTTTGGTAATTTGAAAAAGAAGATTTTTTTTCCAATAGCTTGTGACTTTCATTTAAGTTTACGTAGAGCAGGAGATTTTCTTCTAAAAAGTGTTTAACCTGAGCTGGACAGACACCATCATTGTTTCCCAACCTGACCCTAAGCTCTTGTTTCTCCTGGTCTAACCAAGTTAGTACAGGAAAACAAATTGCAACATTCCAGAAAATATATGCTGTTTTAAATGATAAATATCTCATTGGTAAAACAGACAATAGAGCAAATATGGAATTCAAGTATTTAACTTTGTTTTTTCGACATTAATATACATACAACATTCCAGTGAACTGCCAATGGTGTAGTGTTTGGAGAATCCATTTCTGGAGCTAGGAAATCAGAATGTTCACACTCTACCAAACAGGTAGTGACCTTATTACACTGCTTCTGTAAATGGGACAATTATGCATTCTGAGTGATGCTTTTCTGCTCTTTTAGTCTTTAAATGCATTCATAAGCTACTGGAAGCTGCTCATAAGATGAGGATAGAAAGGAACCATCTAAAATTTTTATGTAAGGGACAGCAGTAAAAGACTTTATTCAGACTGGTTACAGCCAAAAAGTTGTATGGCACTGTTATACCTTGGACAAAAATTAATATTAAAAAGTACTACTTAATACTTAAAAAGCCCTATGCTTAGAATATTTCATTTTGGTGTTGTGAAGAACTGCATAGGTACACCTTTCTGTTATTCCCTTTGGCTGGTGTCTCTTACACATTCCTCTTGCCACGCAAACACTTCTCTGGTTGGAAAGAAAATTAAAAAAAAAAATTAATAGTAAACAGCCAGTTGCTCCATTATGATTGCTCTTGGCCCCAAAAAAATCACAATTACTCAGCCAACGAAAGTTATATGTTTGGGAGTGCACAATTTTTCTTTTTTCGCTGAAGGTTCTGGCCCAGTTGTGACCGCAATAGTAAAGCTGAGATGTGCCACTGGATTTGCAACACCTTGCAGTAATTGTAAATCCCATAGTTAGTATTTTCTAGAGTGGACAACTGTCCCTTTTCACTTGATGCTAATTCTTTTGCAGCTGTGTATCACTGTGCTGGCACAAGCATGGTTGAAGGTTAGCTCTGCTGAGTTTCTGCTGCTCAGGAAATGTCATCGAGGCACAAAGGCTGTGAGCAATTTCAGTACAGGGCTGGTGGGACAGTAGCCAGGAGCTGCTGTTAAAAAGACAGCCACACTGGTCCACTGACATAAATCTTTGCTTCATCTGACAAAAAAGCTCTCCAACTCCTTTTTCCAGTCTTGTCTGCATACGTGCTGGAGGTACAAAGAGCAATGAACCAGAGGGCCAGTGCCAGACCCCATGCCCTGAAAGTCTCTTCAAGCCTTGTAACCTTTCCCCTCCTTGAAGTCCCTACTGAAAACTCATCTCTCACTCAGGCATGTATTAAATTACAGACGGATAATAGCTGGGCAGGTTGGAAGCTATCTAGGAACGATGTGCATCCAGGCTGTTCAGCTGGAAATCACAGCAGCACTACTGAGCATCAGTTCCCTCTTCAGTGCACACCCCAGACATGTGTGAAGGCTTTTTTGGCTCTGAGCTGGCCTCTGTCATGCAGTCATGCCTCCAGATAAGAGCAAGACCAGCCCTCAGGAGCTGCAATATTAGTGATATTAGTGTAAGACTCCATCCCCTCCCACTGGGGCTTTTCCTGCCCCTGTTTGCCCTACAACCCTGTTACTACAGAGTGAACCCAAGAATGACACTTCCCTGTTGCTTCTAGCACAGTGCTGCCAAATCTCTCAAAAAGCCTTGTACCAGCACAGAATAACAATCAAGTGAACATCTTTTAAAGGAGAGCTAATTACAAGCTCTGAACAAGGGAATTTTCTCCTTTATTTTTCCATCTGTATGATTCTCAGCATTTAATCTTTTTCAATGCTTTGGTGAATTACCTGCAGTCCACAGCTTTTGGAAGTGAAAGTTCAGCTTCCAGTGCCATCACTTTGATAATATGTAAAGACTCAAACAAGGAAGAAAGGAATAGCAGGAGCAAGCCACAGAAATAATCCTTCTGTCCACCATAAATGTTGAATGATATTTTATATTATCAACAACAATATTTTGAAAGATATGAAGTTTTGCTAGTAATAAATATTTCAGCCTTCAGCCCTCTATGCAGACTACCTTTAAAAGCCTGTGGGCTTAATGGTTTGCAGTCTGATTCTACCACAATTTTTTGGGCTTCTAATGACAACTATTGTAACTACTACAGTAAATATAATTTGGTGAATGTCAAAAAGGAAATGCAGGTGACAGGTCTTAAAAACCTGGTATTCATTGCTAAGCATTCTGCTGGAAAGCATGGCTCTAAGTTTATTCAATTTCCTTGTTTTCTAAAGGAGTGCAGCAAGGGGAAAAGAAAAGGAAAGAAACTGAAAATTATTCTGGGGAATTACTCTATTTTACTGAGTTGTTGTTATGTGCTTTACTTTAACAAGCCAGCTTGAAACTTATAGGTGGCCCAAAAATGGATGATGTGATACAATGGGAAACTGTTCAAATTCAACACAGCTGAAGAATAGCCTGTTACTTGGCAGGTATTTTGGCACTTATAAATACTTTTTCCCCTGCCTTTTTCTTATGCAGTATTTAATCTCATTGTAACCTTTTTCCCACTTCATTCTGCTTGTCATTGTCACCTTGCCAGTTGTTTTTTTGCAGAATGTATTTTAAGTAGCTTTTTTATATTTGGAACTTTGAAAGTAAATATTTTTTTAATGTGTATGAGAGCAAGCAGTTTTTAAAATCTTCCATTCGCCTTGGAGAATTAACATTATTTTTATGACTAGTATATATGTGCAAGAGCAGATGGACAGAATAACAAATATATCAGGTAATAAATATCACCAGGTTTGCTATTCAGAGTAGCAGAGAATATAAATTTCTTAACTTTTTTTTTAATATGATAATACTATAGAATTTGGAAGGCAAACCTTTAAAGGGCATTCATTTTAAAGGGAAAAGGAAGAAAGGATAGAACTTGCAGGAAGGGTAATCAGTAACATTTCCTTTTGAGCAAGAGCAGTCTCAAATAATATTGAAAATAAACTGACCTGACTCTGTTAGTATTCAGTGTATACTTTATGTTCCCCATTATCCAAAGACAGATGTGTGGTGTAATAAGCTTTAGCTACATGAGCAGAAAAGTTGAACCTAAAATATTGTCAGGAACTTACCTCTCACACCTCATTTATTCCAGTAGCTTCTTTCAGCATTTGGTGTTTGGAGTGGGGTTTTTGGTTGTGTTATTTGGAGTTTTTAGATTTTTGTTTTTGTTTTTGTTTTGTTTTGTTTTTTCTTTTGGCACAGTGGAGGCAATTAGAAGAAATTAAGTCTTTCACCATCTCTATTTTGAAATTCATGCCTCTGTCATCTTCAGTCTATTGTTTCTACATTGGTCTCTAACTGAAAACAGAATGAAGTTGACCCAATTAAAGAAATTTGGGGAACCTTTAAACCTTTAAAAGCTCTCTAAAGCCAGCTCCTTGGATCTCTTACTAACTTCTGATCCCAGAGGAAATGAGCTGAAACAAACAGGATTATTAATATAGGTTTTGATGTTTTTTCCTAAATCCATACTACCAAAGACCTCTTTGATGGCCTGCTACTCTACTGTTGGTCTATAGCTTCGTGAAATGGAAATGGCAGGATCTGTGGAGAGAAGAGAAAGGGCTGTTCAATTTTACTAGTTATGGTTTTTATGTGCAGCCAGTGAATTCTGCCTCACCTACTCACAGCATTTTTAAATGGTTTAACTCAGAGGTTTCTAAAGTTTTGAGCTATATGAAAGTCAAAATCACTTTTCTGGTGTTTAACTATCTCACTCAGAGTCAATGGCTGTTGGAGCAGTCTCTTATTTTTCATATTCAGTCTTGTGATCAGCAGTGGTTAAGCCAAGGAGTGATGCTTTTTACAAATCTGCTAGAGAGGCAGATATTGCTCTAGGTGTTAGCAGAGTCTGAGGTGATTCAGGAAGCAGTTAGAGGTCTCTGAGAAGCTTTGGCAAACTTTTTAATGAGTTTTCTTTGGGAATTCAGCAGTCTCCATGAAGGCGAGGTCTGTTTGAAAATAACAACTATTTACCTTAAGGGTTCTCACAACATGACCCAGGCTTTTTGGTCTCTGACTTTGAGCATGCTTACATGCAACAACATTTTTCCTTTTAAATGGAAAAATGTACAAGCACAGAGTAAAGCACATCTATTTTTGATTGCATAATGCACTTCTAAGTGATCCAGGATGTATTTTAGGAAGAGGAGGCTGTTCTCTAGCAACCACAGTTCCCAGTGAGATCTTTCCAGTAGCATTGGAAAGAAAACAGTGGGTATGACAGAACATAAAGTAAGAAAGGGGGAAATTTTGCTTATTTTATGTAGAAAATTACAACTTTTGACTCTCAGAGCAGCCTTATGTATAACAGTTCCTTCTCTGAAGAAAGTAATTATCTATCATATAGCTTGTGTGATGCTTATTTTTCAGTCAATCTTTTACATCTCACAGATGGAGAAATTTGTTTAAAACGCTGCCTCTAAAACACAGAAACTTTCTTTTATGGATAAAATGCTGTAAAAGAAGTTTGTCAAAAAGCTTTTACAGATAAATACTACTGTATACCCTGGAAGTGGGCAGAAAGTCAAAACCCTAGATCTGAGCGCTCTTAAATTTAGAAAGCTTGGTTCTCAGCAGAGATTTTTCTCAGAACATGTTTACCTAAGCATGATCAGAATGAAAATTATTTTATCCCAATAAAAGTCAGTAAAAGGAGATCCATGCAAAACAAATAACCATGATGTGAAGTTAGAAATAATTTAAATACAACTTTTTGAGTTGTGAGGAGCTATCTTCTCCATCCCAGTACTTGTAACTGTTAAAATTTAGATCTTCCATACATGAAAACAATCACACCAGTTGAGCTTAAGTTATTATTGTTGAAAGATACTTTTAACGTTAGCTCTCAATGAGCAACACTTGCAAATTGTTGTCCAACTGTGCTCCAGTCTGTGCTAGACCCACCACACGTGGGATAAATACATTAGGAGTTTGAGTAGATCAGTGATTAATAATATCTGTATGGTTAGAAGGGAAGCCTGGTAAAAATTGCAACCCTTATCTTCATTATTGTCATCTCCAGCTGCACTATAGACACCTTCTGGAGAAGGATGTTCAGTCATTCCATCTTCTTTTGGTCAACTTTGTGGTGTTGGCTTTGCAGTTACAGTTCTTTTCTAATGTAAATGATTCAATCATTCTATCAGTGGAAGAAACTACACAGACAGCCTTATTTTTCTCAATATAGACTGTCTTTGTATATCTTGGTTACACAAAAGAACAAGGTCAGTGACAATGCAGCTTTTTGTAGATTATTTTAAAAGTAGCTCAATTATTAGGTTGCCTGTGCACTTTGAATTTTTGCTGGCCATTCCATTAGAGATGATTTGCTCTGATGATGTGTTCCTCAGGTAGAATTGTAGCTGTATACTTGTATTGATCTCAGTCTAACTGTGTCTGCACTCAAATGTGATACCAGTATGGATATTAGCCTAAGATGCTGAAAGCAGCATTTTAAGCCACCATTCTCTCTTTTGTCTCAGTCCTGGCCCCACATGCACTGGTTCAGAGGGAAGGTTGCTGGGGAAGCTGTGTGCCTGTGTCCTCTGCTTGCTGTTCAGTGAAATCATTGCTTTGCTGAAAAGGTGTGTGCATGTGCTCAGCCAACTGCCCAGCAGTGTCTCTGGCTGTCCCTGACAAGCCATGATGAGCTGAAAGAATCTGCTGAGAAGAAAGTATCCATGTGAATCTGTACTTTCCTATTTATTTGTTCATTGTCCTAATCCTACTGGCAGATCAAATTTTCTGCAAACTGTCTTTCTGCTACATTCAAACTATGCAAACTGATGCTTAGACTGACAAGAAGAAGGGAGACTGATGGACACACCATGGGCAACCAGATGAGACAGACATAGGAGTGTCAAGCAGATTTAACATCCCTGTTTTGTGGCAAGAAGCTGCTTCTGTCCATAGAGTGGTGATGTAAACCATCCTCAGTGCTCCACCAGCATCTTTCTGTGCTGCAAGTACAGAGTGAGAGCTCCATTTGAAAATGCTGATTTAGCACATCATAAAAATACATCTCTAAGATGCACATTTCCTTTCAGTCTCTAGATGAAGAGGAGCTGAGGAGGAAGCTTGTAACAGGTCAAGTACTGAATGTTTTCCAGCTAAAACCCTCTTTGAAATATATCATCACATGTTTTAAAACATTAAAAAAGTAGTGTAGTCCTAACTGTACCATAAACAAGTGTTCAAGACGGTACAAAGAGAGACTTTTACAAGGGCAAGTAGTGACAAGACAAGAGTCAATGGCTTCAAACTGAAAGAGAGTAGGTCTAGAGGAAGTATGAGGGAGAATTTCTTTATTGTGAGGTTGATGAGACACCCAAACAAGTTGCTGAGAGGAAATAGTATCACATTGTTCCCTTGAACAATGTCATTACTTGAGATACAAAAACCCATCATCAATAAATCACATTTTTCTCTGCAGTATTTTGAGGACCAGTAATTGAGAGTACCTATTCCGTAAAAAATCAAATCTGGATGATACAAAGTTTTTTGCATATATTTCAATGTAACAAAACTGAAAAGAGTTCCCTTATATTATAAAAGAAGAGAAATCTCAGGCTCCATGTACTAGAAAAAACAATCACAGTTTTCAACTAAATGAATAGTTCACATTATTTAAACTACTGTTACTTAAAGTAAGGATACTCTAAACCCATAAATAATCAATTATTAATGAGTGAAAACTGATAATCAGATTAATCAACTTCTTCATTCAACTTCTTCAAAATCAGTTCAGCTAGTGTTTTAATTTGCTATTCAGTTATCAATTTTTTTCTTTTTGACAGCCTGTGTCCCTTTTTACAGTGCCCTGCTCTTAGATCAGATGATTATCTGAAACACACAACCTTTATTTAAAAGAAACAGTGTCTTCTAAACTTTTCTGGATTTGAAGACTCTCTCAGAGATTTACTCAAAGCACATCTCTAAGAAAACAAGAATAAACAGAAGAAGGAATCATCAGTTATTTATTTAGAAAACTCTTGGGATTTTGCATCAGAACTTTTGAACTTTTTCCATGTAATCAATTTGAGTCTGAAGGAAGCCAGGATTTTCCAACATTTTGGAGTTGATAACTTTCTTATAAATACTTCTGAAACAGAAATAGCCAGTCTAAAATAGCAACCACTAAGCTAGTTTTGTTTGCGTAGTTTTAAGATTGCGCTGTGGATCTTGAAGAAACTTGTGCTGGGTTCAGAAGACTTCATGTTACCTGAGAAATATACTGTCCAAAGACCTTAAATGCTTCTAGGATTTAAAGCTGGTGATAGAAGGTGGGTTCTGGTTCAGATCTAATGTATGGAAAGTCAAGCCAGGAGGGTAAGTGAGACCAGGCAGAGTGCTAATTACACGCTGTTTTTTTGATTTGGTGTGATAGATGCATAGCTGGAGGGGAGCTCTGTTTCCAAATCACATTTCTGTGTATTTAACATATTACATGAGCTGAAAGAAGTCTGCCCAAGTCTCTTGAAACAGGGAGGAAGCAAAAGAGAAAGATAACATACACATGATGCTCTACAAGAGCCATGCAGCAGACATGATACCAGTGAGATGTATTTGAGATATACAGCAAACAGCAAACCAGACTTTTGAAAATATAGAGATAATTTTTGATATCATGGCGGTGGGTGAATGCAAAAGCCTCTTCAGTTTATTAAGTGTAGCATTACATGTTCTCCAATATGAAATTTGTGAATTTTCTTTTCACCTTCCGTGAATGAAAAAACAATTAGAGTAATGTACCTTCTACTGGGCTGACAAGAATGTAGACATCTTTGGGCATTGCAGTAAATATTAAAGCAACTGTGTGTGAGTTGGGTCTTTGCTCCTGCTAAGTGGTGAGGGAGCAACTGCTTGGAAGAGCCAGGCAGATCCTCTCAGCTGAATTGATTTTCAGCAATGGTTTTCATCAGCTGACATGAGCTCTGACCCCATGCTGTGTGTTTGCTTATGGCTGCTCCAGCTGCTGGATGCAAGGGTGACTGCAGAATAGGCAACAACAAAATTCAAGGCCCAAGTCAGCATCTGCAGCTGAAAATGCACTTTAAGAGGGCTTTAGTAATACCTTTTGTATTTATTAGACATATTAGCTTGGGCTAATACCTCAGTACTTGGTATATGGTGGTCCAAAGTAAGGAGAAGATGTGAGATGACTCTGAAATATATCACAATGTGCTAAAAAAATCACTGAATTGTGTATAGCTCCATTGATAGGAGGATCTTTCAAAACTCATAGTGGGAATAAACATCTTCTAGTAAACAAATCACAGTGAATACTCATATCGTCCCTTGAACACAGCATACAATATTAAACAGGAATATAGTACTAGACAGTCCTGTTTCTCCATGGGGCAGCTTTTACATGTTCTTAAATGTTAGGAGGACATGAATTAAAATGGCTGCTGTATTCAAGAATTTTAATTCCCTTTAATAATCCATATCACATGTGAATTGTTCAAAGAACCGCCTAAGACATGGTCCTGTTCCCTCTGCGGATTGAAGTGATTAATGCTCTAGTGACATCAAAGAAGTTTTGTCCATTTCCTTCAACAGAGCATTTGGCCTTAAATCCACATTCAATATACTGTCATCAGTTAGCCCAAAATTATCCCTTGCAAATAATGGTATGAAACACTTGTCCTCTCCTCTCCTCTCCTCTCCTCTCCTCTCCTCTCCTCTCCTCTCCTCTCCTCTCCTCTCCTCTCCTCTCCTCTCCTCTCCTCTCCTCTCCTCTCCTCTCCTCTCCTCTCCTCTCCTCTCCTCTCCTCTCCTCTCCTCTCCTTTCTTCCTTTTTCCTGTCTTCATTCTTCTCTCTTTTGTGCCTTTATTCTTCCTTCTTTCTTTTCTTTCCCAAAGGACAAAGTTTTTCTTCTTGGTACAGATTTCATACATATATCAAAGCAAGCAAACACCCACAAGAAATCTTTCAATAGTAGGAAACGTTTGAGACAATACAGTGCCTTAAAAAAAAAAACTTTTGAAAAACTCACATTATTGTGGTATGCATTGTTACTAGGAGAAACCGTCACTATTGATAATTCAAAGCTTTTTTTAATTTAATGATTGAAATATACTACTTGCATAATATCTCTTTAAGGAAAACTCTTCAAGACCTATGTTTATTAGTAATTGGATCTGGTTACAGTTCACAAATCTCTGATATCAGACCTCAATTAAAATGCCATTTGTTTAGTGAAGTGTTGAAGCCCATGACTGAGTGAACAAGATGGTCCCAAGCTCACTTCCAGTCCAGCTGTGGTACATCAGTTGGTCAGCTCCATAAGGAATGATTTCCCACTGCATGGGTATCAACACCTCTAGGAAGTTTCACACAGACATATGTACATAATGCTAAAAATAATCTTTAGCTACAGAGTTTCTTTTAAATTTCTCAGATTGATAGGGTCTGCTAGCAGAGTAAAAGTACCTGAGCTAACAGAAAAATCTGTTGTGCTCTCTGACAAGTGATCTTTACATCCACTGCTACAGGAATGAAGCAAATATAACTGCATTTCTTGCCTGTGAGCAGCACCCAAAGACTGAATTTGTAATCTTCTCCAAATGTCATGCCATTTCTACACTATAGCTTGTACACATTTTTGCAGTAAAAAGATTTGCTGTACGTGTAAGCTCCTCTGTCTGCCTTGTTAAAGGAAAAAGTCTTCTAATAAAAACACAAAGACCTGTATATTTAATATAGTAAACAGATGGTAGTCACTCATGGCAAAGTATTTTTGTTCAGTAGTTTTCAAATATGACTTTTACAGAAAGTTCCTGTCTACAAAGGTTTGGGTTTGGGGGGTTGCACTTTTGTAGATGAAATAGTTACCCAAAAAGCTTTACAAGCCATTGGTTCCCATTAGAAACTTACTGCTTACTCATTTTCATGGGTTGTTGCCACTTTAACGTAACAGTGGAATATGTGTTAACATCTTCTTTTATTTTAAATTCTTTTTTTAAATGCATTTTAAGATGCACTTTCAGATTCCTGAGCCATGAAGAGTTTTTTTCCTACCTTCCAACATTATGTGTAAATGAGCATCTACTTCCTTCTTTTCCTCTATCCAGACAAAAAAACACTACTTACAATAATATGTCTGTTCAATGTACCTCATGAAACTGGCAGCATGATTTCTCCACTCAGAAAAGAGAGAAATTATTTTCTACTCCTGTAGCTCAATTGCCATTCTATGTGTTTTGGGTTCTGTGTGTAATTCAGATGTAACAAAATTAAAGAATTAACAACAGTAATGAAGACCTACTGCCTTTGGCTCAGCATGCTCACCAGGCTGCAACATTTCCCCACTATTAGGTCTTTCCCATGAAACATCTTAAGCAAAAACTTTTGTTTTTCATGTATTAAATATGCAACTAGGCAGACTCACTTCTTAATTCTAGTGCTAAGAGAGAGCTACTCCAGGGATGTCTACACTGTGGGTCAACAGCCATGTAGTTCTGTACTTCAGGGACCTGCTAGAACCTGAGACCTGCTCCTGCAAAATAAGCAATTCTTCTGGAAAATGGAGGTTGGGAAATTTCACACATCATCTGCAATTAATACCACAACACATTCTCATGAATAGTACTCAAATTAGAATGTAGATTGCTTAATTTCTGGATTGCGAGAGGAACTGCTGAGTTCTGCCATTAGGCTCGGGTGGGAAAGGCTGCTTACACATTCCTTGATGAAAATGGATGGAAAGACTTGAAAAATGGGTCAGTTTTTTTGAGAAACAGCTGTTGACTTCTCTGCTAGCCTCTGGCCTCCATCTTCCAATGTGTTGTTCAAAACGCCCTGAACCAAAGGCAGGACTAGTGAAGGGTTGCTCATGTGGGTAAATGAACAATGTCTGGAGGAAGCAAAAACCATTTATTAAAACTTCTCTAGACCATTTTGCTAGCAGCTAGCTGAGAATTCCTTCTTCAGTTTTATTCTCCGGGACTGGAGGATACAGGCAATTATCAAAATTGCTTGACAAATAAAAAATATGAAAAATAGGTTTGGAGGCATTTTTCAAAAGTGACTGTCAGCTGACCAACCAAGCCCAGTTTAAAAAACAAAAGTTTTCTTTAAATAAAGAAAAAAATTGTATCTCACAATGACCAACTTCAGAACCATTACCACTGCAGTTCTATTTGGATAACTTGGGAACAATCTATATTTTCATTCCTCTCATTTTGTTTAAATAATAATGTTGCTAGTCACGGTGCACAGTCACTGTTTTAATCAAGAACTGTGCATTTTAAATATTTGTGTTCATTGTAGCCAAGAAGTCTACAGAGTCAGTGTTTTGACCAATTAAGCTTTAATCAGGACAGAATGTTTCAATGTTAAAATATACAAATTACATGTGATCCACTGACATATGCTACCTTCCTTGCTATAGCATTGTCTTTCTTCTTATTCTGTATGGCTCAGTTACAGACTTTCATTTCTAAGTCTCCTATTGAGCCTCCTATTGCCAGCAGAGCTGTTACAAGAGCAGAGTGAATGTTGCCTTTAAAACCCATCAGCTGTGTGCTAGCACATCTAGCAGGCAGTATCATGCTTCTTTTTTTATTTACTTGCCATCTCTCTTCTTTACTCTGTATTTGAAATTTTCTGTCACTGATGTTCTGTAATGGAAGACACATGGGTATTGTTTTGGTACTCCAGGGAGAAGCTGTGTTGTCATAGCTTGAGGCACATTAAAAGGGCACAGGAATTATTGGATGTTCTATTTCTTGCAGGCTGAAAGGCATAATTCTTCAAAACCATCCACCAACTTCACCCTCGGAAAGTTAAATTCACTGTACCTCTCCTGCCCCTTTGCTTATGAAAGGGGTTTGCAGCAAAGGTCAGAGGGAATTGGTTGAGGCCAGCACAGAAGTCCAATGAAGTGCAGTCATCTCAGATGCCATTTGTTCCTCAAAACTGTGAATCCTTGCTAATCTTCCCACTTGTGCAAATTTCAAACCCTGTACCAAATCCATAACCAGTGTCATGAACTCCAAGTTCACCTTGCTGGCTGTAGCAGTTGTAGAGATTTCAGTTTACTTCCTCCTTTGCTTTCATAACATTCCCAAGCCAGTTCCTATTTTATCCTTTTAGACCCAGCTGCTAATTTCCCTAGACTTAGAGAAATTCTGCTTATCTTGCAGAATCATATTTATGAGTATTCTAAATTTGGTAGTGTCCTGAAATGTCCTTTAAAATGGCCCTTGGTTTTATTTCTTTGTCAATACAGTACTGTACTACATCTGATCCTCAGATCACCCCATAAGAGAGTTTCCACTTATTTGATGTTTTGCCATTTAGAGTGATCCTAATACACAGTGTAATATAAACAGTCTTCAGTCTACTTGACAGTTTTCCTTTTCAAGTTAATTTGGGTTAATTTTGAGTTATATTATTCCAGTAAAAAAAGGTCCCTTTGAAAGCAGCAAAACTCTTCACATAAGCAAGCACTTACCAGAGTGAGTAAAATTTCCAGTCTATTCCTCAGAGGTGGCTCTCTTTTTTTATTTCATACATTGAATAAATAATATATATTATTGCCAAAAATTCTAACTAACCTACCCCTTTGATTTTAAAAAATTAAATCAAGGTTCTAATTTTTTCCTACTACTTTTTCTTACCCTTCTGGAATCCATCCACAACTACAAAGAAAGTGCCAAAATGGCACAAGGATGACTTATCTAACTCTTAAGTTTAAGAATTGTTCGAATAAGCTTTTGTCACATCAAACTTTTTCTTGGGATTCACCTTTGATTTCTGTGTAGGCAGGTTAGAAGCCTCTATTCTCCTGTATTACCCAGTTCTGAACAGATAACACAGTCCTCTCTTGTTACTTTTAAGGAGGGAGAAAAATAATTTATTACTTTCACTGAAAAACCGAGACACAGTTCATAAGACCCTAGACTAAAAATGAAAGTATAGAGCACCCTACTATAAATCATATTTTGTGCATTTAAAGTTGTTGTAGTGAAATGGACCAGAGGGAAACACAGAACAAAGCTTTGATCACTTTGATCAAGCACAGACCACCTATCGGGCTCCTGGGTGCCACTGTGCATCATGCACATTTTCAAATTTTTGTCATAATAGCTACCAGTCACTGTAGCTGAGCTAAAATAGTGGATGATGATTAAACATGTGATTGAATCCAGACATTTTAATCATAGCCCTTCTATCTATTTTTGCAAAGCAGGCTGCCTGCTTTCCCAGCAGTCCTCATGAATAGCCCAGGGATGATAATTTGCATGCTAACTGAATTCATGTACCACACTGATTGTATGGAACATCTGTTGTTGATTGTTTTGGTCCTCTGCTTTTCAAACTAATATATGAAAATGCAGAAGGTAAAAGGCAAATTATCATGCCAAGGGCAGAAAGCAATTTGTTCCTTCTCTTTTTGTTGGAACTCTATGTTGTTGCTATTGATAAATATCACTACACTCCTGCTGTCCCCCTGGACTTGCACTAAAATACTGTGCTTTAAGTTTCTGCAATTTTCCAGATGCTTTTTTCCCTTCTCAATCTAATTTTGGCATAGCTTTGGCATAACCACATTAGATGTGGTTAGAGAAAACCCTTCCCCCGTCATCTTTCCCAGCCCACATACCCACCACTGTGCATCTAGAACTGACATCCCTGCTCTTCTCTAGATAGATGTAAAGGAAAAAGGCTCCCCAGAAGCTTCTCTTGTCCCCAAAGTCTCACTTTGCTCAAAAAGGAAATGATTAATCTTCTCAAGAATGAGATTTTCCATCTTCATGGCAGAAAATTGAGACACTTCCTAATATAATCTGAGGAAGCTGCTCCAACATGGAGCAGGTTGCTGCCAGGATAGTTCTAAAATAAGAGCAAGTCTCAATACAGAGAAATAAATCTGTACTTCTAGATCCATGATACATCAGATTTCAAAATAGTAAGTTGAATGGTATCTTAGAAAATTACCAAGGAGCTACACAGCTTCAATATTAAATTTACTTTCACCCTGCATACATTTATGCTACTGTTTGGAGAGAGGCTATTAAAATTGCCAGCAAGGTTAACTAGTTTTCCCTTGTGTTTTTGCCTAGCATATAAGATGTAGGGTGATTTTTTCACCACAGGAAGAGAGACAGTATGTCTGTGCATGATGGAGTTCAGTATGTGAGCTATCTGAATGTTTAAGTTTTCAGTCTGCACAGAAAGAAGATAAATGGCTTGAAATAACCATTGAGAAAATATTCCATTAATCCATCAGCAGCTGTTGATTCACAGTGCAACTGGCTACAAAGATTAGTTGCATATTCAAGATTGCTATAGGAACAGCTATGGATTACATCACTCCAACTCTCTTAAAGTCTGGCTGCACTGGATCTCACCTTCTGTACTCTTTGTGTGTGAATATTGCATTTGCCTTTGCAAATTTCCAATATGCAGGTTGATCCTGAGAAATACATCTGTGTCTAATTCCCCTGGTGATTCATTTTCATGATTATTGTATGGCATCTTGGCTTTCATTTTTCTCTTTGTGCTCGTTTGTCCTTCAGAAGGGTTTGTTGTGAAAGAGGAATTGTTATTGTAGCATATAAGAACTTGCATGGTCTTTGTGGGAAAGCAGGGTCAGACGTCTGCAGGATCTTTCACTCTGAATCTCCAGGCATCAGCCCACACAAAGAAGAGAAAAAAACAAACAGGAAAAAGATCTAGTAAAAAAGTGCAGCTGGGCTGAAGGCAATTCAAGCAACAGTGACCTGCATGCATTATCTCGGTCATGCCTTCACTTGCCAAAATGAGCTGATAGGAATCTTAACACTAATGAGAAATTCGGACAAAAAACTCTACTGCTCCAGAGATTGTTATGCCTGATATACTCCACTAACTTTGGCATGGACTGAAAATTAATTTTCCATGGAATTTAGTGTTAACTAGAATGGTTGTGAGAGTGAATATGAAGAGTGAGTAGAAAAAAACATTCAAGTGCTGCAAATCAAAATTCATTTCTAATTCACCTAAATTCACTTATTGCTATCCTGGCAGTTGTTTTTACTATTGAACTGAAGGGAAAAGTTAGGGGGTTTTAAATATTTTTTTTTTTATTTCAAGTATTTTTTTTAATCTGATCCAAATTATTAATTAAAAAATTGAGAATTCCATTAGTGTCCTTTTTAAGAAATACCCCATGGTTTCAGTTAATTCCATTGTTCAGGTCTCTTTAAAGATGTCACAATGACTTTCAGGTTTCCTGCAGATATCAGGGAAAACAGGACTGGGTCTAAACTACTCACGGGAAAAAAATGGAGGAAAAAGTATTTCTGACAAAATCTTCAGGCCTCCTTTGCACATAACAAAGGAGAGAATAAAATCAATCTCTGTCTACACAGCATATTTAATTTCAGAAGTTTATTATAGTTTGAATAATAATTTTTATTCTAAAACTGATTAAATGAGTGCATATAAATAATAAGGAATTTAGGATAATAAAATTTATGCTCAGGAAGCAAAAATATGTTCATTAAAATTCAAATAGCTCAATATAAAAGTAAAAAAATAACATGGCAGAAACCAAAATAGAACTGTCAAGCAAAGTGCTTCTTCATATTCGTTCTTTTCTTGGACTTTTTTTCTTTTGATATATAGACAGAGAAGAACAGCCAGACTTATGGGCTGGCAAACTTTAATCTTCTCAGTTTTTAATTCATCTCTTGAACTAAGTCTAAAATAATATGCACAGTGGTAGATCCCACAATGTTCAGTTTTTGTTGGGATTATCCCACAAATCAAGGCCTCTGCTTTCCAGGCAGTACCACAAGATGTAGGATTTCTGCAACTTAAATGTCTGCTCTGTATAATCAGAAGTGACTGGTGGTTGTTTGCCATGGTTTGCACCAACTTGTTCATAGTGTAGAGGCAGAGCCACAGCAAGAGCTGGAATCCCTGTTAATCTTCCATTAAGTTAGTTTGGCAACTCAAATGCATTATACTGTAAATATGCAAACAAAAGAACTTGATTCATGTGCTCCTGTGGTTGTTGGATAATTTAGTAAGGATAGCAAGAATAACTGCACTTCTACAGTCACAAATTGTGCCTGCACAGCCAAAACTTCTTTGTCTTCAGCCTGGATCAAAAGAATGCCCCTCGGCAACATCCCATCTTTTTATTCTGCTGGTGGTGTGGAATGTCAGTGGTGGAATGTCAGTGTCAGACACTGATGGGGGGTGTGTTAGTTAACCAGCAGTGCTTCAGAGCTCCAAACAGGATTTTGCACCCAGAAAAGCAAACTTGACATGACAGCTGAGCTGACTATACAAAGCTCAGAAATTCCCACTTTGACCCAGATATGTAAGACTTCCCTTCTTTTAAAACCAGCTCTGTTCCAGAATCACCATTCATGATACTCAAGATGTATGGTTTCAGTGCTTGAGAAAAATATTTGCCCATATTTCTGCTTTCTCTATTCTTAGGAAAAAGAAAAAAAGTATTAAAAGAACTACCGGATATTACCAGATATTTATTATCTGTATATTTAATATACAGATATTAAAAGAATTAGAGATATTACTCCATTTAAGCTACCTAACATTAAGCATCTAAATGCATGATTGGTTGCTCACACAGTAAATGGAGAATAGACACTGGAAACCTTACCCCAGTGCAAGAGTTAGGCAAACAGGACACTAATTTAAATTTACCAGTTAAATTCTTCAGTTTAGGTAAAGAAAAAAATATTCCTGAACATAAATGAGGATTGCTACTCTGTCTACAAAGGTTACTTGTGAGCTCTTTTTTCTTGTGGTGGGCTTTCCTATCAGTGTGTAAGACTTTGGACAACCCAATCATCCCTTTAAAGGTAGTGTGGTGAAAGATGCTGAGAAGGGATGCTTTCTGTTGGGTATCTAGCATATCTAGAATGCTAGAAATGAAATGCTCTTGTGGAATTCTCTGGTTATGCAGGTGACAGCAGCTACAGAGTGTTAGTCACATCTGACCAAATATTCCTGAGCAAAGATGAGGTACAAAGTCCAATGATAAATTTTATCAGCTGTTTTGATCATTGATCAGGAAGGGTCAGTATGCCTGAATTCACCAAACCAGTCTGATTTGTGTTTGATTATAATGTGCTGAAGCCCATGGGGTTCTGTGTGTTAACCCTGAAGTGCAGTTCAACCCCAGAAGGCTCTTGGGCTAGGGAGAGAATTGAAAGGAAAAAAGTGCAAAAAACTAGTGAGTTCAGATAAAGACATTTAAATTGGCAAAGCAAAATATGTGTGTGCAAAGCAAAACAAGGAATTTGCTATTTCCCATCAGCAAACATGCATTTTGTAATTTCTAAGAAAGCAGGGCTCCATCACTTGTAATGTTTACTTGGGAAGGCTGTACCTGAGTTTTCCCCTCTTCCTCATCTTTTCCCATTTTTATTGCTGAGCACCAGCCTCATATGGTGTGGGATATGCCTGTATTCAGTGGAGTCAGCTGTACCAGCTGTGTCCCCTCCTGACTTCTTGCCCATCCCCAGCATACTCACTGGCAGGGCTGTGTGAGGAGCAGGAAAGGTTTTGATTCTGTATAAGGTCTGGTGTCAGCAACAGCTAAAACATCTCTGTATAATCAACACTGTTTCCAGAACACAACTTAGCAATATACAAACTACTATGAAAAAAATTACCTCTGTCCTAGCCAAAACCAGTACATGGGGATGATCAGCACAGACTGGGGGCTGCACCTCTGGAGCCTCTCCATGAAATTTCTACTTGAGATTTGTCCTCCTGGTAAGACAGCTTCCACTACAGACTCACCTGAATTCCTGCAGTTTGCTCCTGAAAACTCTGAGCTCTCATATTAGATATGAAGCATTTAAACATTATTAACACTAAACTACCCTCTGAACATTTCTGCTGAAGATAAACATGTCCTGGCTTTCTTATGTGGATCAAAAACTGCAGCTGATTCATAATAGGTCCTGAATACACTGAAGGCAGACATGGCATAAGGTTGATTCAAGTTATATGACTATTAGACTCTTCCAATATTTCTCACTTCTTCACACAGATTTTTAGATTGCCTTGGCACTGTGATAGCAAGGCCCTGTTAGTTCAGCCATGTGCACAGCAAACTCATTTTCTCCCACTATATCCTGTTTTGTGGCTATTTGCTTCCCACCTACTCTTCTTGTGCAAGGAAGCACAATGGAATAAATATCCCAAGACAAGATCCATTTCTCTGGAGACCATGCAGTGTTTCCTGCACAGATCTCAATAAAAAGAAGTAATTAAAGTTTGGATGCTGGGACAGCAGAACTGCTGATGTCAAATTTTTCAGATACTATGACTACAGCTGAAAAGGGTAAAAGCTGTGGAAACCATACCCTAACTGATTATCTCAATCAATACCCTCAACCATTCACCCTTTTCTCATGTGTACTTTCGATGAGTGATCACCTCTCAGTTATGTTGTAATTGTATTTTTAATCTATGTTTCCTTTTTCGCCATGATTCTTCCTATTTTTTATCTTGTTTGTGAGCAAGAAATGGACTAGTCTAGTCTTGTGATAATTAATGGCAGAACCCTGAGCTGAAATGGTTTGCATGTGCTGTGCTGTGTAAGGACCCTTTGAACATGTCAGTCTTCACTCTTCTGTCACTTCTTATATAGCAATAAATAATCATATGCAAAATTCAAAAAACAGAAAAAAGCAGCAAAAAAAAATTACTCTGACACAGAGATTCCCTTTTTCAAAAACAACCAAAAAAATAGTAGTGAAAATTTCTTTCCATTTCAGTGATATTGAGTAGCTAAAGTTCTAGCTGTTTTTTCAAAATTCATACTGTAGGAAGAGACTCCTAATGAATAACAGAGGCCAGGTAACATTACTTAAAATACTCAAAATTAACTGTTTTCCAAGGAAGAAATGCAGCTTTATACACACCAGTAAAACAGCCACTACTTAGAAATACAATAATGTATTTTGATATAGGACTTGAGTTTTGGTGGAATGGTGCTGTGAGACCAAGCACACAACAGCATGGTTCGTAGGATAAGCAGAAGGAAGATACATTAATTACTGAACATTGTAGCTCATCATCTGGTATACCAAGGCTTGGTGTTTAGGACATCTGTGCTTTGCTTTTTCTTGAAAGTCCTTTTCCACAGAAGCAGCACATAACACTCCATGTGAACAAAGCAAAGTCAGCTGATTAACATCTGTTGGTTTGATTAAAGTCATATAGACTGCAAAATTTCGGGTTGCAGTAAGACAAGCTTGCTCTTGTAACAAAGCCAGGCATTGTGTAACAAGCTGCCTTTGCTATACCTGCTCATATGATTTAGAATCATGTTTCACACCTGAAAAGGGGAACCCAGGCTGCCTGAACTGGTTGTGTAAATTCCCTTTTATGTTCAGCCATACTAAAAAATATTAGTAAGCATGCCAGCTACTGTTCTTACTACACAATACTGCAATAGAAGTTTTAGACTTTGGTCTATTTTGGGTGAATGAGATTCAGGCAATGAGTACATTGGGATTGCCTTGCTGGTATTCAAGCTTCTCATAACGTAATATAATTGTGCTGGTAACTGCATCACAAATGACTGCAGACACCTTAGAGCAAATTTTGTATCAGAATAGGTATTAAAATGCAGATGTCAGAGAATGCAGGGCTGTATTTATAGATATCCTCTGCAGACTTCAAACAGATTCTTATATCGTCAGGGAGGGGTCTAGAAATTTGAAGGAGTAAAATAATGTTCTTGTCAGCAAGACTCTTGACTGTGATAGATGCTTTTTCCCCTGACACCTAATTACCAGTTAGGTTTAGTTTTGTCACTGGTTATCTTGTACCACCACAGTTCAGTTCTTACAACAAAGAGAATTTCAGACAAGGTCAAGATGTTTTTCCTGAGCAACACAGGATGTCTAAATGCATGGCACATGAGTAGAAGCACCACAACTTACTCCATGAACTATTTCTGTCACCAGAAGAAACTTTTTTCTGGAAGGATATTGGTAATTTGTGAGTAAAAAATTAGGCTGATGCATCTACTTCAGAAATCTTATCACCATACCTTGTGTAGGTGTCTGCAGGATGCAGTGGGCAAAATAAGCTATCCATAGTGCAATGTTAGCACAATGCCATAATCAGCTGCATGTGGGACATACCAGGAGAGCAAAACAGAGCATCAGTTTTGAATCAGCATTAGATCGTGTCTGCCTTCAGTTCAATGGAAGGACATATGCTATATCAGCTTCAGTGTTTCAGTATAGTCCCAGTGCTACAGCCACATTTCAGACATCTGCACACACTCAGCCTCTGCTGTGCACTACATGGCTATTAAAGTAAACAGCACCATCTTGATACTTAAGGCTCTGGTGGGACTCCAGGTGTTAGGAACAATTGGCCCTGGAGAAACAGTCTCTCCTAGTTGCAATATAGAGAAGCAATATAGAGACATCACTGGTAAATAAGAATTTCAAATTCTACCATCTTCTACCCAAGCGACAAAGAGATGTAAAGGCTGAAATGAATATGCTAAATCCCTGATATAGCATCAGAGATTTTACTGCTCCTTCTCTTTTCACTATAAGAAAAGCCAAGTCAAACACAGATATATCTTGCTGAGCAAAGCATAGTGTCAGTGATGCAGACTGGTTGACTGGTTTTTCCACCAAAAAAAATATTTATAGGATACTTAATTTTCCTTCAAAATTGTGCAGGAGGGAACTGGGCTGACACCTGACCGATGTGAGTGATAGGATGCCATTTTCATTGTAAAGATACAAAGGTATTTTAGCTGTGTCCCCTAGACGCTGAAAATAACCCTCTTAAAATTTGCCCTGTGTGCTAGCACAGAATGTAATGTAGCCCGTGGCCAGGAGGAGTCTGCAGGCGGGCATCATTGTCTAAAATAAATGTACATGCTTCCAGCTTAATTTTCTGATGCATCTTAAAGGCACTTAAAGTCCTGTGCCTCTGCTTTAACAACTCTCAGAGTAGCTAAGGTGAAATTGTCACTGCAGTTCCATTTACTGTAGTCACCGGGTGATGGTGGCAAGAAATTACATCAGCTGATAAATGTGTTTCTCAGAAAACTTGAAATTTTTCAAAAAATCCACCACTCCCTGTGAAGCACATTATCATCACCAGGCTAATTATACTCAAAGCTGATATTCTAAAGGAGTTCAGGGATTTCCTTTTATATAAGAAAGTGAGATGATTAAATGCCCTTGCAGTGTCTATTTCTTTCAACAAGTAGATTTCTGCAGAACTGTTACAGTCTGAAACGTCCCAGATGGTGCTTTCCAGTTGCACTGGAGCATGTATTTTCTGGTAATTGCACAGCTTACCTAATTCCCTTGATCCTGAAGTCTATTCTCTTGTAACAAAGTTTTTTAAAGGGAAGCATCTGTTTTATGCAAAACCACACTTACCATTTTGAAGGGGTTGGGATGTGAAATACATAAGAAGCATGATTTTGAAGACTTGAAGTGACTGTAGGGACCCATCTGGAAATTATAAATAAAATGTAAAACTTGAAAAATTGCAAGTAAATCGTAAAATTTCAAAAATTGTAAGTAAAATATAAGTTTGATCGACACTGAAATCCAAGATTAGCCTAGGACATATAAAAATTATTTGTAAATAAGGACTCTGTGTACTGTGGCTTCGTCTCCCCCAAGTTACACATAACTTTGTCTACAAATCTTTGTTGCTTTTTATCTTTTTTATCACAGTAAATTTAAATGTGCCATAGCAATCTATTTAATACTTCACTGAGGATTCTGCCTAGTGCACCAAAATGAACCATTACAGTATATGGTTAAATGCTTAATCAGGTATGGTGGGGTGAAAATAAGACTTAAAGATATATCTGTGATAGCACTATGCTGATAAAAGCAATCACTAATAGCAGAGGCATTTTGTTCAGTACCTGAACACAAAATCTTCAGAAAAAGGGCTAAACTGGGCCCTGTGAGTATATTTTAAAGACCTTTTTCCCTAAAAAGATTGGCAGAAGCTGCTGAGGAATATGCAGGGGAAAGGGAGTTTGCAGTTCCCTGGGAGCTCTGAGGAATTATCCTAAGAAATTAACTTCACAGACAACTTCATTGAACAAATTCCTTTCCAGTAAGAACAGCCTGGTGCATTGAAAAAACCCTCAGTGAATCTTGATCTCTTTCAAGAGTGCATGGTAGTTTTTAAAGCTTTTAAAGCTCTGGGATTTTTTTGTACTAGAGTCTTTGGATTCGCTGTTGAGCGTGATGGGACTGTGTGTGGGAGAGAAGGGATTTGTGCCAGAGACATGTAGACAGCAGGGTGAGTGTGAGCCAGATATGTCTGCAGTGAACAGCTAGTTCTGGCTGCTCAGGACAAGGACACCTGGACTTCAGCATGAAAAATAAAATAAATTAATAAAGTTAAAGGGATGAAAACCCTCTAAGATATTGCAAATGACCTGATATATCTCTTCAGTGACCCGTGAATAACACAAGGTCACACTGGTAGCTGACATTAGAACAAGCTATAAGTTAATGAACTGACATTGCAATTTTTAGTTTTGAAAAAGAAATTAGTTGAGTGGCAAATAGCCACTGTAACTTTTTGACCATACATTTCATTACGTTCCTCTGAGTAAGGTAGAGGGCAGGCATAAAATCTGATTTGAAAATGTATATGCATTCTCTGGCAATAAATTATTCGATTAATACTTTGATCTCAATACTGATGTAGCAAGTACTGGTGAGCATTTCCATCCAAAAGACAGCACCACTAAGGTAAAATGTCACATGTTTATCTTAATCTAGTTGATGCTCTAATCATATTTTTTTAATTTAAAAAATGGTGTCAAGCAAACTAAAACAAGAAATCAAAGCCTAGTTTTCCTGCAACCACACAAATGCCATATTGTACATTTCCTTTAGCAGAACCAAACTGGACAAGGCTGCTTTTGTCCATCCATCAAGATACTCTGTGACAACAGACATGGAGATCAGTTTAAGAATCAGGTCACAGTTCTGTGTTTCTTTTGTGTCTTTTACCCTGTGTTCTTCACCGTCACAAATGAGGTATTAAGCAGTTACATGGTCTTCATCACATAACCCATAACTCAGAAAAGTTTCTCCCAAAACTGCCCTGAGGACTCCAAGCCAAATGTCAGATCCAGGACACAACAAATACCTTCCTTCATCCTCAAAAAAAATCAGGTTCATTGTACAAGAAGTCCATGTGTATGAGCACAGAGAAACAGCAAGCCAGTGCCAGGAATTTTGTGATTTCTGCAATTCCTATCAGCTCACCTTATGGGTACTTTTGACGTGACACACTTTACATGGCCCATGACTTGTCCACCTGCCTGGTAGCACAGAGCACAGTGTCAGCACATCTACACAGCAGCCACATTTCCAATGTCTGCAGAAATTGTAAGTGGACATCTCAGTCCATCCCTCTGTAACTCCACAGAAATAAAGATGAGTCTGGCAACAACGTGACCTACTGCTGGACTCTGTGCATGAGGCTGTTCATAGAGAATGGTGTTCTCATGTCTTAAAAGTGTGCCAAAACCTGCAGCAGCGTGGGCAAGGTAACACCTTTGTCACTTAATTCACTGGTATATGGATAAATAACAGTCTTAGCTTGTGGCTTTCACATGTTGGGGAAGATCTGGCTGCTTTCACAGTACACAGACATGCATCCGAATTCCCTTAGCACCACAGAGGGAGGCCCTTTTTCTGATTTCATCTGTTTTTGAATACCTCAAGTGCAAAAACATTGTTCCTTGTGTAAACATCCATTAACTCTAATTCATGCCTGGACCTGCCCCAGCTTCCTGAATCACCAACTCAGAAAGCATGAAAAAGGAAAACATGACAAATGCCACTGCAAAGTGAACTGAGTCCATCTCCAAAATCATGTGACAGAGATACAGAGGGGTCTCAAATTATTGTCAAGCCTTTACTCTAAGGTAGGTTCAATTTTATGTCTAGGCCATACCCAGCAGGACTCTCACAGGTATAGTTAATATTTTCCTGTCTCCCTGATGAATCTTTAATAATTAACTTAATATCTCCTGCAGGTTTTACTTTATAAAGCTCTTCTGGTGTTGCCATTTTGGATTAATTGATCTGCAACTTTTTTGAAAGGAGGAATGCCAATAAGGAACTGTTGGTCCAGAAAAAGTCTAATAAACACAAATAAAGTATTTTTTTCTTGAATTCTAGCTAGAATGTTTTTGACTAAAACCAGAATCATGTTTCTCTTAGGCTATTTCTTCATTCGTTTATTGCTACCTTATTTTTTTAACTTGTTTATTACTACTTCAACCAATTGTCCTGTACATTGAAAAGGTCTTTTGTTTCTTTCCTTTGAATTTTTTCTGTTGTATTTAATTAACTCAATTAATTGATTTCTGACTTCTCAACTTTTCAAAGGTATTTTAAAGGCTTTCTTCTCATCTACAAGTAATCCTTACGCAGACTTTTGCTATTTGCATATTTTGTAAACATGTTCTCCAAACTCTAATTAGCCAAGTCAATACTACAAATGTAGAGTGATACTGGCTGAAGTCGTCCTTCCAGGATCCTACTTACATGCATAACAGAAAATCTGAAATAACTACTGTTTGAGTGCAGTTTTCAAGCAGTTCTGTGCTACTACTTATCTTGACCTAACTCTGACCTAGGAAAGCCAAAATACTCTTTTCCCATTCTTTATGGATACAGCACATGGAGCATGCATTTTAAAAACACTTTCCTAGAGGCAAAATATGTCACTATTATTGTTTCCTGCCAATCCATCACACTACTTATTCAGAATGGAAGAAAATTAGATTTGGAACTAGCTTTGGCTCAAGCTGCTTTTGGCAATCCGTTCTGTTTCTCATCATATTATTAATTATATTTTTATTAATGTTTCTCATTCCTTTATTGCTTACAATTTTGTTTTGTGTAAGAGAGTGTTTCTATATCTTCCTAGAGCTCTAAGGTTAAGCTTGACTGATTCATAAGTCTTCAGAATGCTACACATAAAGAGTCCATTTAGTCCAGTGCAATCTTTCTGCTGAACAACACTGATAGGCACAACCAGTGAAATGACTTCTGTGATTTATGTTATGTTAGTGATTCATGGTAAAACCAGTCCAATATATGATGGCAATCCATGCTGGTGTTTAAACAGGTATATATTTCAGGACACAGAAGAAAATAGGGATTTCTACCCCAGGACTGATAACCTCTCTCATATTGACAGTACTCAATTCCATATTCCAGGTATAACAGGTTTTCTGATGGCCTTTAGCTGCAAAAGGTAAACTTGCTCTGGTATGTGAAATATCCTTTTACTTTCCCAGCTGCAGTCATGCTTTTCTCTTTGAAACTTCTGTTATAGTTGCACATGCACAGGGCAGTGGACAGCTTCTGCACTTCAGTCCCCAAGATCCATCATACTTCTTCAGTGATTTATACAAAGCTTCTACAGACTATTAAGGGAAACCTTACACACAAGACTAGCATCTGAAATTATAATCACACATCTTCAAGTATCCTAGCATTTAACTTCACCCATCGTCTCCCTCTACTTTTCCAAATATATCTGTGGAAACAGCCTTGAAGGAATTCTATGGCAATATCTAGATTATGACAAATCCCCTGGAAAAAAGAATCTTTCCAGCTACATATTCCATTTTTTGTTTTGTCTCTCGAGGCAATAATTTTCAGAAAGGATTTTAAGCCAGATCAGAAAGCACAGTCCTGCTATGGATTCCTTGTTCATACCAGCACTAAATTGGCCATCTTTATCACCAGAAAAGCTGTGTATGCTCCAACACATCATGAATTAAAGGAGGAATGAGGAAGCAGCTCAATGTCCAGGATACTTTAAGAAGAAGAAAAGCAAAAACATGAAGAAATGGTTGCAGAGAGTCCCAAGCTAATAAACCAAATATGAGCTAGAAACCAGATTTTTTTTTCAATATATAATACATACTGAAGTCTATTTTCTTCTGTGAACTGCACATCTGAAATGGACTGCAGACTTGCCAATTGGACAAACTTTCCATAGAAGTTATATGGAGAGGGGCAAGATCCCGATTCTTGGATTTTTCTCTCTGTGAGAAGTTTCTTCTATGGCAATTCATCTGAAATAATTAAGAGCTGCAGCAGATGGTTTGAATGTCACTTGTAAAGAAGCCAAGGGTCATCAAATGTTAAGCCTTTGAGCTGATAAGGATCCCGAGAGGCAAGAGTGAAATTGAAAAATCATTAAAATTGTTTCAAGGACCATGAGCTCATATTTACAATATTAGGAAAGGAAGTTTTTCTCTTTCAAAGCAGGCTGAGTTTCTTAATAAAAAAGATTCATTACTACCCAGACTGAGGAAATTGCTGAAGGGGACGTAAGGATACAACCAAGGGAAATCCCAAGGACCAGGGACACACTGAAAAGGTAAGTGGTGTGAGTGAGAGAGGCTAGGAGGTTCTGAAAGAAAATGTGGTGCTAGACCAAACGAGAATCAGATGGGAACAGAAGACTTGGGTCATAGAAAGGAAGGATGTGAAGAGAAGCAGTAGAGCCTAAAGAAAAATTGACAGGTTATGGGAGTTGAGTATATAATCTCAGAACCTCAGGGTACAAAAATGAAATCTTCTACTGAATGGGAAGAGCACATTTTAAAATACACACCAAACTCTGAATTTTTCAAACTCAGAAACACAAAATCAATAATAAGACACATAGGAAAGTTCAAAGTCAGAAGAAACATGTGAATGTTTTTAATAATTTTCATATATTGACTTGGGAATAACATCCTGGATTTTTTTTAACAATTGACATTAAAAACTATAGTTTATTGTAAAACAGAAATAACTAATGCTGTAAAGTGTTTTCAACAACCTGACTCAAGTAGAGGTCACGTTGAAAATGTAAACTTCTAATCAGGAGATCAATCTGTAGGGATATGGGGAATTAACTATGTTTTTCTCATGATTACTACATTCTGCAAAGGCCTTTCAGTAGAAGGAATGTAAATGAACAGGACAAGTAGATTAATTACAATGCATGACTTCCAGACACATTATTATTTAATCTTTGCACTTTTCAGTTGACTTTCATCATCAGTCAACAAAAAAATTTCATCATCATCTGCTTGCTATTTACAAATCTAACTCAGTTATCATCTCAGACTCCAGAATTCCAGGTCTCCCTGTATTCATTCCTTTTCTGCCAACAATTTTTATGGAACACAGGAAAAATCTGGAAAGCTGTGGCTGGTGAACAGGGCACAGCCATATTATTTTCTCTTTCTACACATAACTGAACATCCCACACTACGCCTACTGAGCCTTGCATGATGGCATCATCAGGGATGATGGCTCTCCTCATTCTGAGTTTCAGCATATTATTCATTGCACTGATGGCTCCAGATTCCCTGTGTAAGAGAGGAATTGTATCCACAGGAAAACTACTGAAGATGGATTAGAAAAACATATTTTCAAATTTACTATTTATCCTAAGGAAAAAAAGAAATGTATTTGTGCCTAGAATACCTGTATAAAGCAGAAAATAGATAAATTCCCATTTATATTTTTCTATACAAAAGCACATTGTACCAAGTTCACTGCATAAACTGAAAATGAATGGAAAGCAAACTAAAGTAATAACTCAATCATCTCAGCCTAACATGGGTCTTTCTGGTGAACAGGATAATGAAGAAAAAATACTTCAATTTTACTTACACTTCTTCTGAAGTCACTGAAAAACTTTCCAGGAAATGCTTAGTGCTTAAGTCCTAATGCTTTCATATTCAGCATCTCACAGGATATACTTAATATGTCAAAAACCTGGAGTCAAAATACTAAAAATGGAACTACCCAAGATAAAATTGTGTTGACTATGAAACACACTTTGTGTTGAGAGATATAGAGAAAACCATGAGAGGAAATGGTGAGGTTTTTTTCATTCTCAGTTCAATCACCTCTATACATGACTGAGTACCCTAGGGAGCATTTTTAGCTCACCATATGCAGATTTCTGTACATTTTCTAAATATAAATAAATAGCTAAAGCGTCTGTTTCTATAAAGTGACTAGGAGGTGTTTTTTCCCTAAATTGTTCAGTCCTTCCATGTGAGGCTCTCAGCACAGTTTGGAAATGCACTCTGCTATGAATAGCAAATTAATAATATTCTTTGTGCTTTCCTTACAAGCTGATCCTGGGGAGGAAAGAATGAGTAGAAATAATGAAACACGAAGTTCAGTGAAACTGAAATTGCAAAGAAAAAAAAAGCCTAACGGCTTCATCCAAGAGTAATGTAAAAAAAGAGAGCAGAGAGTTTTGTGAGCTTGCTGTTGAAAAGTCTGTCAAGAGCAGATGAAGCTAAGTAGGTCAAGTACAGGTCAGAAACTGTTCAGCTTGCATTGCTTTTAAGTTTTATAGAAGGCAGCTCTCATTTGTCAGAAAGTCAATGGGACAAAAATATCCTCTGTAAGTAGCTTAGGATCAGTCAGTCTTCTTTCAGTATACAGATAGTCTCACAAACAAAAGCAAAGACAAAATTCTCTACTATTGTGAAAGAGGATGGTGTAAGTAAAACAGAGGTATGGAATGAAAATGTCCTGTTATATGATATGGAAAACCAGTCATTTTTGTCTTGTACCTAATGCACCCATGCACTGAAAAGTTCCTGAGTTTGGTTAAAAACCTCAGGTGCAAGCGAGCCAATTTCTTCAAGTCACTTCAGCCAAGACACACAAGCAATGCCCCACTCTCCTCACTGAAACACAGCCTGTCTTGCCTGTGAACCAGAGGAATTCCAGTTTCTCTCAAAAGTCTTCTGTCTGAGCTTGTAGACCAACCTGGGGAAGTTAACTAACACTTTGACATCAGTAAATTTTGAACAGGAGTCTAAAACAAGACTTAAAATTACTTTTTGCATCTCACTTGATCCCTATGAAAAAACATTTCTGTAAATCTCTTGGAAGGAATCCTTCATATGAGAGCCAATGAAAAAACAAAACCCAATGGTAATGTGTGAAAAAAAATAATAGGATGCAAAACTTCAGACAAAATGGATTCAGTAATTTTGTGTAAGCACTACATACAACCAGCACCTTTTATGGACTCAGAGATTATGGGGGTTTTTAACATAAATAGCAGACACGGGCATAGGTTTAAGTACTATTCTAAGGCAACAGGCTTCTCTTATATAGGCTCATGTAGATATAAACTGGGGCACATGCAACTGATAATTAAGTGTCATCAGCAAGTCTGGAGAGACTGATTGCCCAGAAGCTTCCCGAGGCTGTGAATGTGATGTCTGGGATTTGTGGAAGTTGTAAGCTGGGGGACTGTGGTCGAAATCTTTCTCAATTCTTTCTCTACTACATGTAGAGAAATCCTTAGCCTTGCACCTAAGTGATTTTAGACTTTTAACATTGTCATTGGTACCATTGTCCTTGGTAGGTAGACCACGGGGTCTTCCCCAGAGAGGCACTGAGAAGTATATCAGTGTGATGTACAGAATGGAGATATTAAGGAATATTTTGTGTAGGAGAAGCCATGTCATGCCAAGAAAATTTGGCAAGCCTGCTGGCTAGTGTGGCAACAGACAGGCAGCTGCAGGTCCACTGTAATCTACAGAATTACAGCTGCATTGTTAATTTTAATGAGATTACTCTCAGAATGAAAGTTAAACTTGAAGAGCTTTGGTGACCTTTACTGAGAGCCCTGCTTAAGCAAGTAGGCCTACAGCATGCCATCAAAGCTTAAATATGGGTGCTGCAGAGTCAGACATACCAACCTTAAGTCCTTTGTGTATTTACAGAGCACTTACTTTATAAACACAATATTCTTACAGGCACTTGAGGCTGTGAAGTGTCAACAAATATTTATACTGCTGTGGAAAGAGGTTCTTCACACAAGTGTAAGGGGAAGCTTTGGAGTGCAAAGTAAATTAAAAACCAACTGTGTGTGTGTTTTGTTGCTTCTGTGCTCGACGCTCTCTTTGCTTTGGCTCCAATCCAGACTGAAATCCCAACACTCTCCACGAAGGTGGGAAAAAGCTGTCTATAGGACTTAGCATTTTACCTCCCAGACTAGAGCTGCATATAAAACGGGAATGTTTTTCCACTTTTTAATGGAAAACTGATTTGCAAACAAAGTCATATAAATAAACAATTCTGTTTGCTGTTCGATGAAAAGAATTATGAAGAATGGCTCCTTACCACATGGGTGGAAATCCCATTAGCTGCAACAATTCACTGGATATGGTGAAAATGGTGATTTCACACAGTGCTTGTTATTGATCCATAATTGTCCACCAAAATACAAGACAAAGGAGGGTTGCACTCAGTCTGCAAAACAAAGAAAGGAAAGCATGATCCAAAAGCACTCAAACACTGAACAGCTGCACCTCCCAGGAAATCAGCTAAAACTAAAACAAACAAAACAATAAAGCGATCCAGCATCCTCATCTCAAGAAAATTAGAATAAAAATCAAAAATAGTGAGGCTAGTGGTTTCTGAAACACCATCGTGGTGCTCTGTAGATCTGGACACCAAGTGCAAAGCATGGATACAACACACTGGCTAGCCAGGCTCTCTGTGCTGCAATCTCCATGAGAGGGTGAACCATGGCAATGTCATGTCATGATCCTTTTGAGAACTGCATTTTCCCCTGCAGTGCACAGTCCACTAAGATAAAACAACAGAAATATAATCCCCATGGGTCTCTGAGGCAATATCAGCAAATATATAAGTCTTGTTTTTCAGAAATTTCATTTTTCAATTCCAAGAATTAAAATTTCTGCAGAGGCTTTTTAATGAAAAATAACATTTCATCCACAATCCAACTTTTTGTCAACAGAGTTAATATGAAAAAGCTCTCTGGCTGATGAATCTCAGGCCCATTTTCTTAAGAGGCCAGATGCAGTCATGGTATAAATCATCACAGTCCTATTGAGATCATCACTATGTTTACACCAGCTCTAGCCTCACACTGATTATAACTGAAAAGACACAAACATTAGCTTTAATTGTCGGTGATACAAGAGAGATCTCTGCTGCTGAAGCACAGCTCTTTAGCAATATTTCGTTTCATAGGAGTTTAAAGAAAAGAGTAAAAGGACTAAAATGCCAGCTTAAGATGAGTATTTCTTAATTTTATCAACAAACTTGTGAAATCTCAAAGTGTTGCTTCTTCAGGTGCTTTCAAGGGAGGAGAAAAAGAAAGAGAAAATTAAAAGGAAATACCAAAACCACCTCAGAGAGTGCAGCCTGAGGCTGTAATTCTGCTTTCAAGACGAGTCATTAAAAAGAAACCTCAAAAAAGCCTTGAAATATCAGGTAAAAGAGTATAAAAGTCATTCATGCTGTGTTTGATGTGGTGCCGTGACGTGGATCTTGGAATCAGTTTTATCAGCTGCAATGGAATGGAGATGAAGGAGATGATTCACACGCCCTCCCCATCTCAGGCTGAGAGCAGGAGCACAGGGCAGCCACAGCCCATGGCTGATCTGCTATCCACGGGGGAGAAGCCTGGTTGAGAGCCTCTGGCTTGTGCAGTTTTGCAGCTCTCGTAGAGTGCCCATAAACATATGTATCTTTGGAAAACTATCATGTGTTTTCAACTTCCTGAAGAATTCTTGTAAAATATAACTGAACCACATTACCCTTTGTCCTGTGCTTTTATTCCACTAATGGACAAATTGGGAGGAGGCTGAGAACAAATGTGCTATTAATTACCCAGATGGCTTTTTAATAGAACCTTGGATGATTGCGCAGCCACTAAACATTGTCCAGAAATTTCTTAATAACACTGATGAGCGAAGCATTCCTTGGGAGAGAATAAAGATGCCATTGACCAGGAGGCTAAGTTATGTCAGGTTAGTTTAGGAGATAGCAGACAAAGGGTGTGTATTGTATGGAAGGAATGACAGGCTGTATCCTAGCTGTCCAGCTCCTCCAGCAATGACAGATTTTCTAATTCACTGCAGATTCTCATAAAAGTGGGTGGTCAGTTCTGGTGAACCAAACAGTGGACCTATTGATAGTGGGTGGGAGGGACATAATTTCGAATTAACCTGGGTTGGTTTAATACAGCAGAGAGTCTTAGTATCAGCATAAAATTAGGATTAATACATTAAATGTTAGGTCAGAATGTTAAATCCCATTGTTGAAAGACCTACATGCAGTCAGTCAAGGCTTAATATGAGATTTCAGTCAATCAGGGCTAGAGGCTGGAAAGTGCCTTCCACAGCAGGAATGATGCATGTAGGAATCAGAAACTGAAGAAGTGTCCCTGTTTCTCTGCAAACAGAATTTACATTTTTAATGTATCTATGTCTGTATTAGTCTTCCCTTCACCTGACATCACAATGGATAAAAAAATAACTGGCTCAGGCTTGTCCCAGCATTCAGGGAATGATCTCATATAAAAAAGAGCAGTTCATCGTGTTTGCTGTCCACTTCTACATTCACTTTCACAGAAGATTTTTGATACACCAAAAGCTGTATTGAAAGCTATTCTATTCAGTATCATTATAGTTCCTCCAGCAATAGGATTTTAACTCGGGAGCAGGATAACTGATCTGGCTTGGAGTTTTTCCTGCCAGTAACATATTGAAACAAACAAACAAACAAACAAACAGCCCTAAATAAACAACACAAACAACAAAATCCCAATTTAACAATTGGGTAAATTATGACAACTGCAATGTGGAATATGTACCATTAAACAAACTAGAGTTGGTACTGGCAAAAATAATACAATAAGTGAATTATCTCTAATTGAGAATAAAACAGAAGCCAGTAAGATCACACATAAGACAAGCACTATATAAAAACAGATAATCTGTGAGCATTTGTTAATGTTTGCTTTTTTGCTTCAAAATTAGGATTAGTGGTAACTCCATCCATGGATATTTTATACAGACATGATAAGAAGCCAGAGAAATTTCTTTTAGCAGCACTCCCATTCTTTCAGACCAGCTGACAGTCCCTGAGCTCTCAGCACATTTCAGAGACCACCAAGGGAAGGTTAGAGACCAACAACTGCAAATCCAGTATGCTGAAGTCAATCTGCTGTTACAAAAGGTTGCATTCTCTGAGCTAGTCAAGGTCCTGCAATTGCTTTCCCACCTGAACATTTGACAGCTTGGGTTGTCTCTGCCTTGACTACACCATCCTCTGCTTATCCCTATTAATTTGTGGGCAATGATTGTGTCATTTCATTCTAAGGAAAAAAGTTTCTTATTCGCATAATATTGTTGTGGGGAACTGGCAGTGAAAAAGGTTACTAATCCAGACAGGGACAATGGCAGGGTTTTATAAGGCCATCTTATGTACAAATAATTAGTGCTTAAAATAATTGACCCATAACTAGGGTCAAAATTGTGGTTTAATTTTCACATATTTTAGCCTTTATAAATGCTTTTCTTAGTATTTAAATTTATTTGTCATTATGTCATTTTGCCTCATTTAGGTATGCCACTTTCAGCACCATACAATTAACCCATTCTTAGGCAGGTTTAATAGTATTAGTTAAAGTGTGACTTGTAAAAATAGATTTATGTTTTTTCTTTCTTTCTTCCTCCTTTTTTTCTTTTATTCTCTACCAAGCCCATCCAGTATAGCATTTACAGGTCAGGAGAAAATTTCCTAGATTTTGTGACTATAGCAGAAAAGCTATTATTTCTTTTGCCTTTAAGAAGCTGATATTCCCCCATGTGCTTGCTGTATTTTCAAAGGTTTGCAACCTTCACTCACAAATTTTAGCAGTGCCACTGCAAGGCAACCGTGTGAAACAAAAAAAACCTCACCCGTTGAAACTAAAGATAGTTTTACTACCAATGATCCTTATTTCTCTAGAGTACTTCATTGAATAGAGTATTTCAATGAATAAAAATATTTAATGCACTTTTCTTTGTTATGCTTTTACTCATCCTGGTTCGTTATGCTGTTACAAAAAATATTGCAGCACACCTTTACTTTCCATTGAGTTACAGCCTTTTTGCATTTGTTCCACTCACCACAAAAACTGCTTTGATGTCAAAATACACTGTGCTATCTTGGTCCAATATGAGCAGCATTTTTCTATACATCTACAATAGCTTATATTACACCCATCTCTGGGCATGGAATAGCACCTTCTCCAAGGAGACACTTCTTAGCACAGTTCAATGAAGAATCTCAGACTTAATGAAAGATGGGTCTCTAAGGAATGTGCTTATGCAGGTTCCCAGGTGAGTTCTCCACGTCAGTAAATCCCCATTTGGTTATGGGGAAAATGACAAAATTCAGCAATTTTACACAGATTAGACATCTAAGGCAAACATAGCCGTCATACTGAGGAGCTGGACAGGGAAATCAAGTGCTAATTCCAGTCAATTTTTAGGTAAGCTGTAGGATCGCCCTTTAACTTTTTGGAAATAGATCCAATAAGCTGACCCACCAGTGGGGATTTCACAGGAGACTCTATAGTTCCAACAAAACCAGATGCAAAGGCTGTGCCTTCAAATGTTTTACCTGACAGTCACAGAGGTGATCCCATGGGCATCTGCACTGCCCTTCTCGAGATGATGTGTCAAGGTCAGACCTGTGGTAAAGAATCTCCACTCTGCTGGATTTTATAGGTTTAACTCAGATTCTCTGCAGTATTTTGCCACCAGTATTTCCATTTAATTCCAACATACTATCTCCATGGCATAAATGGAGAACAATCAGTCCACACTGCACTGTCAGTGCATTTATTAGAGAAACAGGAAGGTCTTTGGTTTCCAAACTCTCTAAAGACTGCAACAGACTATCAAATGGTGAATGCTTCCTTCAGTATTTAACGTATTAGAGACTATTTAAGATTTAGGCAATTTTACAGATTTTTGCCTTAAGTCTCCTAGTGACCCCAAAATATACATTGTAAAAATTTCCTTCATAGGGAAAAAATAAGATAGGAAAGACAATAAGATTTTATAAGCATGAGTTTCCAGGCCCATATATATTGTTCTCAGTCCTTAAGTGTAAGCTTTGAGTACAACTACCTCTCAAAAAAAGGTAGTAGCTCAGAAATGGCAACTTAACTACAATGGAGCATCAAGGAAAATATCTGCAGAGTGTGAGTTTGTCTTGAAAAGACAACATTGCTACTAATGTACAAAACAAAACGTGATACATGGGGTCAAGACAGAAGTTGTCTTAGCTCTAAATATCCTGGCAGTGTAACAAGCTAAGCCTGCTGTCTGCCAAGAAATACCTGGCCAATACAGTCTAATATCCTTTCTTGTTTTCTTTTGGACATATTTTTGTAATTGCTTGTCCTCAGGTACAAAGATGCTTACAGGAAGTCATTAATCTTTCATGAGACTATTCTACCATTTCTTAATTCAGAACAATAAAAGCTTGGAAAGGCATGCATTCTCATGTCACTGTCTACTTCAAGGGAAAGGAAGTTTTAATGGAAGATAAATCTGATCAAATGATAGCAAGAGATAATGAAGTAACTGTGTTAAAAAGAGTAGTGTAACAGAGCAAAAGAAAAAGCTCTTGAACTTCACTCTTTTTTCTCTGGTACAAGACCAGATGGGCTTCACAAAATATTACAACTGAAAATGATGTGATTAGCCCAGGATTTCTCATTCTCCTCTTCCTCACACCCTCTTCCCCCCTTTCTTCCAGATACAGGAGATAAAAACATTTTTTGTTTGCTATCTGAAGCAGGTGTGGTTGAACTAAATGTAGAGAAGATGTCCAGCTGGAGGGACCCATCAGCCAGCTGCCCAGTGCAGGCTGCTTAGATAAATACCACCTGTTTCTAAAGAGCAGGGGGAGAGAGGGGAAGAAAAGCAAAACAAACCTAATGGTCATAGAGCTGAAACCTGCTGATCCTCTGGCTATTGTGTAAGTGCTTTTGTAGCTGGTTAGTTCCCAAACTCAACATGGGACTCACAGAAATGGGCATATGCAATGTGCTTAATTTGAGTCTGGACTATGATGAGACAGTTTCAGACAATCAGGGGAAATAATTTAACTGATGCTCATAGCACATGTTTAGAATGACAAACACCATCCAGGAGGAACAGAAGAGGATCCACAAAATGCAGAGTTTTCACAGGTGCTTTCTAAATCAAGACCACATTGAAGGAAAACTTAGCTAATAATATTAAAATCATGAGAGCACTGAGATTATTTATATTCCTCTTGTGCTAAAAATGTAGGTTCTGCTTCACTGTGCATCAGTAATAAAGTACAGAAAGTTGCCATCCCTAAAAGTAACAGCCTGCTTTTCTAAATCGGTGTGTACAAAATGTCCTGTTCTTTTATTTAGAGAATCTTACAAATGTGGTAATCTCTTGCACATTATTTGATCTGAAAGTAATTATTAAGCAGTGATTACAACACATCTGTACTGCTTATGGCCATATATGATTCATTTGACTAAGATAGACTGTTTTCTAACACTGTGAGACATTTCTCTTTCTGCTCAAATAGCCCCAAGGCAAACAACATTTTTTTCTTAGCAGCAGTGAAGCCCTATGAATGTTCACAATCACTAGATTGTGCTCACAAAGCTAGTTTGAATAGGACTGGAGAGGAATAATTACCCTTTTGAAATGTCTTTGTCCCCTTTGTTACCAATATTGTAGATGAAATTAGCCCTAACTTAGGAGAGCAGCATGGTCCTGTGCTCAGCATTAACCTGAGCCTGAAAACGTGAACCCTCTTCCACGCCTGCTGCTCTGCATGGCCTGCCTGACCTTCAGTAATTCATTTGCTCTTTTTCTGCCTCAGTTCCCCACATATGAAATAGATATCCAACCATAGCAAAGGGAACTTCATTCATATAGTCTGCATCTCATCTTAGAAAACTGACAGAAAATAAATGAGAACAAAGTCCAAGGGTTTGAAGGTTCAAAAGGAAAGTATAGATTTTGCAGGACCATGGTTTCAACTACACTTCTTCAGCTATTTGTAACACAGAGGTTTCATAGAAGTGGTTGACTTTTATAATATACATTATTTAGATAGTAAGCATATATAAACAAAAGAGTTTGTGTGTAACGACAGCCACATATCTAGGGTGTAATTTATTTAAAGTAAATGTCTTTAAACTTTTTTTGTAAATTTTGCAACTGACAATTTTTGGAAAATTTATCTTTTTACACTCTTTAAAGGATTACCTCCTGTGGAGAGTTAAAATCCATCTCCAGCTTTGCCTGTGTACAATGCAAATGTTCTGCATCTGTGCAAGGTGCTTCTGGGCACATTCCTGGGATGTGTCCCCTGTAACTTTCTGTGCTCAGTCAGCAACAGAAAGTCATGGAATGAGAGGTGCCAGAGAAGAGTGAGTAGTTTTTGTAAAGGGATGTCATGCATCAAAAAAAACTATTACAGCATTTCAAATGAGTGCCCTAACATTTGCATAAGCAAGAGTGAGTAATAGAAGCAGAAATTCATACTAAAAAGTCTTTTTCACAGCAAATAAGGTCACCAGGGATGTTCCTAGGGCTCTGTTCAAAGACAGGTGTAACTCAGTGTAACTCGTAGACACGGGAGGCAAGGTCTGCTTGCCATCATACAGCTGCACAGTTTGCCCACATCTTTCCCCTTCTCAGACAGATATTATGGAATGGAAAAAGATTCAGAGAAAAGCAACAAATATACTCAGAGGGAGAGGAGAGTGCCCAGACAGGAATGAGTAAGGACTTTTCTGCCTGGAAAAAGCATCTGAGGCAGACTGTGATTAAGGTCTGCAAAACAAAGAGTGGCATGACAGAGATACAGATCAACTGCTCCTTGTCTCTTCCTAACCACAGTCTAAAAGGCATCAAATGAAATTAGTAGGTGGCAGGTTTAAAGCAGACAAAAGGTACATAGTGTACACACACAATAAATAGCCAAACTTTGGAAGTTCCTCCTACCGCATGTAATGAAAGGTAAGAGCTTACTTAGGATTTTAGTGAAGCCTTTGAACTGCAGGGTCTCTTGAACAAATATCACAAAATATTTGTAACAGTTACTTGGCTTTCTTTTCCTTTTTTGCTAGGGTTTATGTAATTGCATTAAATTATACCTTAGCTGTTAGCTGCTCTGCTGAGCCATGCCAGTTTGCCTTTTCTTCTACCTCAAAAATTGAGTTAATGGGGAAGATCTTGATTTTGCTAATTATTATTAATAACAATTATAATAATAGTGAATTAGATGTAATTTCTGAATATAAAAGTCCTGTAAATTATTTCAGCATTGCAAATACCTTGACCTGCTAAACTATCCGTGTCAACTTTTTTTAAAAAATGAGCTATTCCTTCCTCCATCACTGTAAGAAAATATTCTGTAGGATACATTTGTAAGGGACACTATTAATGTTTTCATTTTTCTGTGAGGAGAGTCATCCATTTCCCATTACTCATTTCTTGTGTGTGTGTGTGTGTGTGTGTGTGTGTGTGTGTGTGTGTATGCAGTAAAAATACAGATTTTACTCTCCTAACTCCCTTTAAAGTCATTTACTTAACCACTAATTTTGAGTGCATGAAAGCTAGTGACCAAAATTCTAATCTAATTCTTAACATCCAAATAAATAATGCACTTTCACTTGGACAGTACATTTTCCTTTCTGTTTTACTTGTGGCATTGCACAAAGGGAATTCTTTATACACTAATAGTGGCTTCATCTTTCTGAATTGTAAAAAAAATATTTCCTAGAACTATGGCCCAATAGTCTGAGGCCTTCTTGCATGTCACTTTATCTATGTAATCTGACCATGTACTTCAATTAATGTCTGTCCCATTTCTGTGACCCACTTACTTTACTAATGTTTGTAAAATAATGACTTGAGGTAACAATCAGCAGTAGCTGCATATAAATTACTTAAAAAAAAAAAAAAAAGAAAAAAAAAGAAAAGAAAAGACAACCCTATAGAAGTTTACCATTGGCTTATTTTTTTCCTGAGGGCCAAGGGCTAGATGTTGTGATACCATATATGCTGATGGAATTTGTTTCGTATTTGAGAGATCTTTAAATGACATTCTTTGTATTGCCCTTTAAAGCACAGGTTTTGTTTTAATACACCCAAAAAGGAAATAGATCAAAAATGCACAAAAAGAGGTTATTTTATTTTATTTTATTAAAAAACATAGAAGTGTAGAATATCTACTCTAGTAATAGTCTTCTTTCTAATTACTATCATTCTGAAATTTTATTGTTTTCATTCACTTTTCCATGTGGCATCCTTGGTTCCTCTTAACCATGTGTGCCCAGAATAAAAAGCCCCAAACTGTGAACACAATTCACTTGCTTGACCATCTCCACTGTAGTTCAGTTGTCGCCTCTCTTTCAGTCAACTCTGGATCTGCCCAGTATCTTATAGGTTAAAGAGAAATAAAAACAATGACAAAATAATGTGATTTTGTTTTTGTTGTTATTATTATTATTGTTGTTGTTGTTGTTCGTTGTTGTTATTGCTGTTGTTGCTGTTGTTATTTTTAATTCATTGTCTTAAGTTGGTCTGTTACATTATATTTACACACACCATAGAATCTTATAAAGAACTTGCTCACTCCGAGATAGTAGCTATGGTTTCACTATGTGGTATGTGCCAGCTTCTGCATTTAAAGTGTACACATGGCATCAGAATTAAACCTTTCCAGTTCAGAGACAACTTACAACACAAGCAAAATGGATTGGGCTTTTTTTTTTATTCCTTAAGGTACCACTCCCAAATACAGGAAAGATATGGACATAGAGGAGAAAGTCCAACACAAGGCCACAAAAGTTATGAAGGGGCTGGAACACCTCTCCTACCAGGAGACAGAGAGCTGGAACTGTTCAGCCTGGAGAAGAGAAAGGCTCAGGGAATCTCATTGATGTATATAGATACCTGAAAGGAGGGTGCAAAGAGGACTCTTTCCAGTCGGATGGAGTCAATGAGCACAAACCAAAACCACTCTGACCCTCAGAAAACACATTTTCAAACTGAGGATGACCAGGAACTGGCACAGGTTGCACAAGGAGATGGTGGAGTCTCCATCCTTAAAGATATTCCAAAGCCTTCTGGACACAGCACTGGGCAACTGGCTCCAAATGGTCCTGACTGAGCAGGGGGTAGGACCAGGTGACCTCCAGATGCCCCTTTCCACATAAGTCATTCTATGATTCTGTAAATGTTGACAGAATTATGGACCTTTGCAAGGATTTTCATCAATTTTTCACCTATTATGTAGTAAATTAATAATTTTCCCTTTAATTTATAGGTTGGAAAACAGTGATCTATAATGATAAAATACTAGTCATCTTGCAGCAAAGTTGGGAATAGCATCCATCTCCTCTGTGTCCAAGGGCTGGTGTGAATACCAGTCAGAGCAATGGAGGATGGTGCTTGCCAACCATGCCTATCTATAGCGTGGATGATGAAAAAAGCCTCAGCCTAACAAGAGGTGAAGCTCAGTCTAAGAAGAGCTGACCTGTTTTCAAAGAGGACATTGTGCTCCCTATGTGTTCAAAAAATGCCTGTGCTGATATTTATGCACTGTAAAGCCACAAGAGCATGACTGAAAAGTAGTTCGGTTTTCAATTTAAGGTCATGTCATTTAAATGTCCCATTCCATTCCTGTGGGATCTACCAATTTAAAACACCACAAAGTGAAGAAATGGAACAGAAATGTGTGTTAATCACAGTAATCTAAATGTGTTGATAAAGCAAAACCTGAAATGCCCTAAGGTTGAAATTTTATAAAATTTTTTTCAGGTAAATCACTTCCTAAAATGAAGCAGTTAACTATAAATAATTATAAATATGTAGAAGTCTATGACAGGTAGCAACATCATGTAGCAGAAAAAATGTAAATTATTAGAAATTCCATTAAGTTATTTACTTCGATGCTTCTCAAGAAAATCATGGGACACTTATGATCCATTCATTGTGAAGTTCTTTGTGCTGACTTCATGCAAAAGCTGTGTTACTAACTGGCATGTCAGCTCCTAGATTTGGTACACAACATACAGCTGGACTGTTTGTTCTGAATGTTCTTTGTAAATTTAGCTTAATTTCATAGAAAACCACTTCTGAATTGACATCGGCTTTCTCTGAAGGTATCTTCCTGGTTTCTGAATGGTTACAACTATAACTGAGACCCCCAGTCTTCTCACCAGGCCCCTATCAGAACCAGATTTTGGATAAGAACTTCTGGTCAAATGACCCATAATTCCTGACTGATAATTCCCCACTATAATCACTGAAAAAAATCTGTGCCTGCATCCAGCTGTCTGATCCTAGCAGCTTGCTTCCATCTGATATGGAAATTGTGCCTATATTACAAGAGGGGGCGGATGGCAGCATGGCCAGACATACCTGGTGCAGTTTAAATTTCACTAGTTCGGGTAACCTGGAAGCCAAGTTCAAGAAAATTGCGCTGCTCTGAGATTTATGGGCTCTCCTTAAGGATCTGAACTGCTGCACCTTTATTTCTGTTGGTGCTGGATTGGCTTGATCAAAAGTGGTTATCAGAAAACCCTCTGTGCTACATATCTGACCACAAAGTGTTCAGAGTTTCTTTACAAATACTATGGTAAGCAGAAGAGGTAACTCTAATTCATGAGAGGCCTAGTTCAGGCCTGTTTCTGGATTTAAGTGGTCAGGTCTGATTGTATGGCTTGCAGTCAGTACCTGATTTCTGCAGAGAAGAAGCAATAAGTTCTCGTTTAAGCCAATATGTCCTTTTTAAATCACCGTAGCAATTGAAATCTTTCACCAGGGAGAAAACAGGCAACAAATTGTCCCATTCTTTTTCCTGGTCCTTATGGAAAGTGAGTTGCCTGATCTTTAGCAGAGATGTTGCTGGAGTATATCACGGTGTGGAAAGGTGAAATGTGTCTAGCACAAGGCAGGGTAATCCATTCCAGACTCATGTGTAATGCAGGGGAAACAGGTGCAAACAATTGAGCTGGCTGTCAGTAAGCCACGGTGATCGCTTTTGATATCTTAATCGTTGGTTGATCCATGTGCAACATTGGCAACATCACTGTCATAGCTGACTGCCTTCTGCACATCTGTAAACCTTTTCTGGGTGCTTCTTGATGTGTGTGTGAGTCCATGAAGTCCTGACATCATGAGAAACTAAATTGGGCATGATTGCTGTCATTTCCGTTTTCCTGCTAGAAAACCAGGGAGTTGACAAATGTCAATAACTGCTAATAGCTCACTACTGTTTGTCAAATGCCACACAGGACAGGTGTGAAGAGAAAGCAGTGTGTTTCTCTGAGCACCATTCAGCAGCCAAGTCATTTGTGAGACTGCTATCTAATTGCTTTTGCAGATAAAGAAGTTGCTGTTTCTTCACTTCATGACCCCCCGGTAAACAGTCAGCATTAAACATGTTCCCACTATATCTACTGACCTGCAGCAAACCGTGCTGCAGATTTCCTTACAGGTAATAACAATCATTTGAAAATAAGTTTAGCCCATAGAATAGCTTTAGGTGTAATGCTATCAGCCAACAAATTAGCCACTTCCTCTCTATTTTCCTGCAGAAAACATTAACGCAACTATATATACCTAATTTATGATCTTCCCACAAAACATGACACTGAAACTACGGACACAGGCTGCTGTGGTGGGTCCTCCTGTTTCTACCTCCATGGGGTTATGCTACCTTGAGGACAGAAGGCTTTTACAGAGTTCAATAAGATCTATGTATTCTGCCTTTTTAAAAATTCAATTTAATTTTGAAACAATAAAATGAGGTTTGTATCTCTACACAGGGGTTTTTAATCTCTTGTTTGTGTTCACAGAAGGTTTTCACGTGAAAATTGTGTTGCCTCGGAAGGAAGGCTTGTTCATGCAAAAATATAGCCAATGCTGTATATTTTTCATTAATTTCATCAAGAATTGTTTTGGATTCCTATTTTACATTATGAGAGTGAATATTTTGCCTAGTTATGAGATATATTTCAGTCACCATTCAGTCAATTAGTTCTTAAATTATTTTAAAGCATTTCTTAAGAATAATACCATTTCAGGTCTGACATGCAATCTTTTATTTCATACTATTATATGACTGCAACATGTTTAGCCAAGCTTCTCCTACATTCACTGTATATTTCTTCTGACATACTTATTAACTCCTCCAAGAAACCAGACCAAAGAAGTCACTTGAAGCATTTGATTTTTCCCACTGTTTGATCCTCTGTGACTCACTGATTTACCTGAGGTAGACAATCCCAGCACCTATCTTCTAAACAACACCACAGTGAAGGCTTCCATGAAGATTCTGTATTTTCATAAAATGTCTAGAGAGTTTCTGTGTCCTGGAAATTATAACAAACTTATGGGGAATACGGTTGGTACATTAGATCAGATTTAAAAAAAAAAATTCCTTCTATATCTATTCACCAACAAAAGAAGCAGATGGGCAGATAAAATCTACGGTGATTTTCTCCTGTTATCAAAAGTAATCAGAAAATACAGAGAAATAGTCCAGTCCAATTCCTTGTTAAAACTGTCAAAAATCAAAAAAGAATTCATTCATGTTGCCAGGCCTTTGCTCATCTCAATACCCACTGCATCCTCATTTCAAAGGTGTCACACAAATTGGTTCTGTTTATGATTACATAGGATATTTAATTTCAGTTGTTTCAGGACCAATGTACAGTGATGATAAGGAACACGTTTGCTTCACATAGGAATTAATAACAGAACAAACTTAATTCTAATAATGTTGTGAGAAAGAGCCTCTGTCCATGTAATACCATAGCAAAGAATGACAAAAATTCCCATGGCCCTACATAACCTATCTATTGCATTCTCCATACTGTTACATCAGTTTTGGGGAAGAGCAGCCAGACTTTATGGAAGAATATCCAACAGAGTACTGGTGTTCTTCTTGTAGAGTTTGAAATCAGAGCTGAATATTACTATAAGCCATTATTTTGTCTGCCCTTTTTCTCCTGCTCTAGGGAGGATCATCTAAACAAGGTTTGAACCGTGTTTTCTAGATTGTCCTAAAACCTTCCCATAAGGAAAATGTTTCCCATTTCTTTTCCTGCCAGAGACTGATTAGAAAGAGATAGAATCAAGAGATTATATCTCTTCCCAACTTATAAAACCAGATGGGATACCTTTGAGTTTTAGAATTGATAACCCTTAGGATTTTAGGCTGAAAGAGGTGAGTATTTAAGTTTCCATTTTTGTTATAAGGCTTACTTTTATACATATGTATAAAACATAATATATAGACATAATACATATACTCATTTAATATATGGGTGTTTACAGGTATGTATAGTCAAATTAAGTTACATGTGATTGGAAGTAGCATCCAACACCTTTCTGAAGTCACTCTCCCTGCAAATACCTAGTTAGTGCTTCTATTTCTTCCATCTTACCTTAAATAGATAACTTATTAGGACTGAGGATGTATGTAGTGTTTATGATTGATAAGTGACTAGCTCCTTTCATATGCCAAAAACAAGCAAGTTATATCTCTGGGATAAGGAATTACAGCACCTTCTTCATCCAGCTTTCACCATCAACCAAACGTGGGAATGTTTTAGGAGAACATGGCTGCACCCTCATTAATACACACAGTGGTCAAATAATTTCAGTAATTAATTAAATTTTACTACTTTTCTTTGAAAATAAGCTCTTCCATTTCTAGTTTTTTCTATTTTCTATTCAGGAATTTTTCAGAGATCCTGTCTTGACTAGGAATCTGCAAAGTGACCTCTGTGGTTCCAGGAAGCTCAGAGCTTACAGTTTGAATGAAAAGCTTTAACTCTGGTTTTGTTTGACAGGTTTTCAAAGGCACAAAGCTCGACACACTCTCTCTTTTTGCAAGTTATATGTTTTTATGTACTGCTATTTTTTCCCTTTGGAAAGATTTAACTCCTAGTGGTAACCCTTTGGAGCACCTGGCTCAGGAGAGTAGAAGAAAGGAAAGCTTGATTTATAGAGGATGCCAGTGATTTTCATCTCACTGTGAAACTTGGCTCTGTCCATCTGATGCCTTTTAAAGCACAACCATGTGTGAAAAATAATGAATCTTTATAACTTCCTTTACCTTTTAAAACAAAAAGGTAATGTATTTCTTTCAAAAGCTGATTGCTTTTCTCAGTCTTATGTTTCCTTTTAAAATACATTGCTGTATACAGTATAAATCATTTAGGATGGATGTTGATAGGTAATCCAGTAGTACATCCTTCGTGGTTCTATAATATCATGATTAAATACTAAAGTATTAGAAAAACATATCTGGACAGCATGATTGACCTTCGAAAGTAAAGTCTTGTAAGACCAGAAAGAACTTATGTAATTATATGCAAAATTATGACCATGTAGTCAAGCCCAGCTGTTTGCAGTGACATAATGCCACGTGTGTATTCCACCTATCCGGTCACATCCGTCCTCTCCGAACCCTGCTGCAGTTTGCACCTAATCACATCTGCACTTTAGATTACCCACAGCTCCCAGCCTGCATCTGCCAGTAGCCCACTGGCTCTCACCAGACTCAGGAGGAGCCCCAAGGCAGCAGAGCTGAGGGAGCCCTGGCACAATAGGGGGCTTCTCCCCCTGGACACCTAGATAATGGATATTAATGGGTTTCTCCCAAGCATGTGGCCAGGGAAATGTTCCTGGAGCCTGTGCTCTCTGCCAGCCCAGGGGCCGCTAGGGCACAGCAGGAGAGAATTTGTATTCCACAGACAGGCAGTTGCAAAGTTCTGTTTGCTCATATTTTGGCTGAAAATGTGTGGCAGAGCGTATGAAGAAACTGCCAGCACAATGTGTATGACCATTAAGAGCCTGGTATAGAAGGAGCCAGCATGGGCTGCACTGCACTACTCTGCTGCTCTGGAGAAACTGGGAGCATTGCAGGCTTGAGGATGCACAGTCAGACCTACAAATCTGACCAATAAGTTTTTGGTTTGGCAGCCAGCTTTATCAGATAAACCAAATAATTCAAACTTACAGAGTAACATTTTTTGGCACATTCAGCTACATGTACCCATAATGAGACATAATGTCTATATTAGAAGTTGACATGGAAAGATGTAAATGATAGATCAGATGTCTTCAACATAGATTAAAATGCTTAGTCTGAAAAAGAGGCAATGAAGGCAGTAAAATAGCAATCTGCAAAATCTTGTGTGATATGGCATTGAATGGAAAGCAAATGTTTGCTGTTACACACGATAGTAAAATTCTGTGGCATCAATTAAAAATATCTGCAATTATACTCAAAATTAATAAAAGAAGCTTAGCCCTATCCCTAGTAAATCCCTAGAACATAATGGATGCTGAGAGGTTGCACAGGATTAAGCACTGACTGTACAACTTAGCAGAAAAAGCTCCATTGAGGGGTATCAGAAAGCCAAATAGTTTGTCTGAGAAACTCTGAGCTGCAAACAGGCACTGAACTATTTGCCCTATTCTTTTACATCTCTGTAAGCATCTACTGAAAACAGAAGAGTGGATTAAATTAGCCTCTGATCTCCTTGATACCTATATATCGATATATTATTTTAATTGCATTTCAGGGAAAATGGGGGGGACCAAGCAGTTTAGCAGTTAGGTGGCATTCCCACCATTCTAGATGATATCTGGCATGTACTCAGAACAAGAAAAGATTTTTCAACATAACCAAATGTGGAGAAATTAATTTCCAGTTCTTTCAGTCAAATCAAATCCTTTGGCTAACTTCTTGATCACAGCCTCAGCATTTGGCCTATTTATACAAAGAACTTCCTCTCTACTTTATCAGCTTGCTCAACCACAATTCTCCAGAAACTCCTGTGTAGACAGAAAATGCCAAATACTTCAAAATTAAGGAAGCTCCGCTGTTGAACCAATAGAAAGGGTACTCTTGAAATTTATATGCAGGCCGGGTTACCACAGCCAGCTAGGCTTCTGCAAGCACATGAGGAATAAGAAATTATCCAAAACCTGCAAAAAGGTTGTCCTTGACTGCTATAGCCAGGCTAGCTTTTACATCTGTAACTCACATCGAGGACTCTGGAAAGAATTAATTGTTCTGGAAGAAGCTGGATAAATCATGTTTTAAATTATTTTTGTGGGAAGGGAGCCCTTTAGTCTATTAACAAATGGCTTGCAAACTGACCCTGTATTCTATTTATGTATTAACTGAATAGTTTAATGCATTTCAGCTTTTTGTGAGTTGTTCCAAAACAGTCTGTCAATGGTTACATGAGTCATAGGTCATTGTCTCTGAGAGCTGATTGGATGACTGTAGATTTTAATAAGAAGACAAAATGTGAAAAACAGCACCCAGAGAATAAAGCACTTAAAAAGGTCTGTGCCAAAAGATTAATCAATTATGGTGAACTGCTTTAGTTTTGAGAGTTACAGCCTTTTATGCCATCTGAGCACTCAAAACACATGGGTGACATGACCTGCAAATAACAGCTAACTGGATTCATCACTTCAGCTTGGACTGTTTCATACTCGACAGACACATCTATTTTATGTGATTTGGGTCAACACAGAAAGCGTGTTTCTTACAAAACAAATTTTTCATTTGCTCTAAACTGTTAAAGGCAGACAGTAAATGCATGGCCTTGACCACAGTTGATGCAAGCTGTTTCTTCTTGCTTCTCATTCAATGAAGAGCAGCTGCACCAGCAGACTCAGTTTAAGAAACTCAGAAGTCCACTTGCAGAACCGCACTCCTGCATCCGCTGCCACGCCTCGGATTTCCCTCTGACGAGCCCCAGAGGTACTCACACACCACACAGCAGGTGACTTGGCTCGGGAATCTCCCTCCCAGGGCCTGCTTCATGACGTCAGTGCAACCCAAACTAGTCCTTTTCATCCCAGCAGGGACAAAATAGCTCTTCAGGAGCCTCATCTCCTTTGCATTACCACATCAAGCTTGTTGTTGCCATACTTTCCCCATTCTTGCCAGCTTTTGTTCTTCCTGCCCTTGATATAAGATACAGTTTTGCAATTTTAAAAGGGATTGCTCCTTGGAGCAGTTGGGATGTCATTCCAGGCAGTGAATTCCCTAGCCCATCTGCAAGCCCTGCCATGTGCTGCCCTCAGGACCACAGCCTCCCCAAACACACACACTTGCCACAGTTTGCCACCAGGACTCCCATGAGCCATGTGCCCACCTGGGTATTTGCAGTCCATGGTACCCAAGCCATTCTTCCTGTCAGCCCCTATTCCTTCAGCATCCCGCCTGAACTGCTTTCTGTCCTTGTGCCAGGGCTTCAGCTTGCAGGTGGCTGTTATGAATCTTTTCCTCTTGTACACGACGAGGACACTTTTCCAACAGGTCTTTGTCACCCTGCAGAAGGCTGCAGTCATTCAATAAGCATTCAGGTTGACAACTATAACAGGGACATCTATGTTACAAATAGACATCTATCTAATCACCAAAGTCAAATGAGATGAAACCCTTCTGAGTCTCCAAACTCTGGAGTAAAACTGTGTTTCCTGAAGGCCAAAGCAAGCACAGAGGATATACAGCCTCAGGGCCCAGGGCTTTGTTCAGCATGACCAAAGCAATCTTTCATAAATCATTATCTTAAAAGCAGCAGCAGTGGGGTTTAAATCATCATTCAAATGCTAAACATTCAGTTCCTTGGCTTAAATATTTGGTTCTTTGGCTTCTAAGCCATTAAAAAGCCTCTCTTTTAATGTTTCCTTCACAATTTTTGAGGACCTATAAATTTGTTGGGGTTCAGTTTAAATTTAAAGTAACTGGATTCTCATGAAACTCTCCCTGGGACTTTTAAGGAAAACACCAAACATCGCAACAGCAATCAGTCTTGAGAAGCAGTTGCTCTACCTTTCAGAGGCATTTAACTCTCACATAAATCATGGCATTTGAACTGATTCTTTGACTCACTATTAGTGATTCCAGAACAAAAACCAGAAATGTAGTTGAAATTTAGGCCAAATCCACCACAGACTGAAGGAAATGGTTGTGAGATCACTTGCACCACAGTGAGGATCCCTGGGGCAAGCAGTGGGAAGGATGCTTGTAAGTGCAGTTAGAAACCGCGTCAGTTACACTGACTGTCAAATTTATCACTTTATTTATAAGCATACCTAGACTAAATAGACTTTTTGTCTTTTAAGTTGATTTTTAGTACCTCTGTTGTCAGGAGTTTAATTTGAACACGGGGAAAGAAAATTGCCAGCACTTTCTGAAATAAGACTATTTTTTGTATAAAGGCATGAGTAAACAACCACATTGACCATTCATCTTGCACAAAATCCTAGATTCAGAGAACTATTGGGGTTGGAAGGGACCCTAAAGATCATCTAGTTCCAAACCCCCTGCCATGAGCAGTGACACTTTTCACTAGACCAGGCTGCCCAGAGTCCATACCACCTGGTGTTGAAGGGATGTGGCATCAATAAATTCTCTGGGCAACTTGTTCCAGTACCTCACCACCATCCCAATAAAGATTTTTTTCCTAATTTCTAATCTAAGCTACTCTCTTTTAGTCTGAATCCATTCCCTCTTGTCCTGTCACTACATGCTCTTGTAAAATGGCCCTCTCCATCTTTTCTTGCACACTACCCTTAGGTTCTAGAAGGCCACAATTAGGTCACACACAATTAGGTCACAATTAGGTCACACAATTAGGTCTAGGCTGAAAAATCCAGTTGTCTCAGCCTTTCCTCATGGGAGAGGTGATCCAACCCTGTAATAATTTTGGTGGCCCTCCTTTGGACTCCAACAGGTCAGTGTTCTTCCTGTGCTGGGAACCCCAGAATTGAACACTGAAAGATCCTGGGCTCTTGCCTGATTCTTGCCAGTTGTGCAAAAACCCTTAAGACTAACCTTACCTTATGATGTGGAAAAGAAAACAAACACTGAGGAGGACTCTCCTCCAATCTCTTCCCATTCTATTTCACACTGAAATACTTCATTTTGTTTACATAATCTGGGATGTGTGTGCGACAGATAATGCTGTGTGATTTTTTGTGTTCATTGCTTTCAGAATATTGAGTGAGTCTATGAAACACTGCAGCGAAGTGATTTTAACTTTTAAATGGCCTTTTTTTAACAGCCATTAAGTCACCCAGTGTCTGAATGAAAGAGCAGGCCACGTAGCCCTTCAAACAGTTGATATTTAGACAGTAGTTGTCCACATCCATTAGATTGAGGGACAATTTGTATCTCCATTTGTCCTGAAGGCATCTGATGGGTGCAAGAGCTGAAAGAGGGGCTGACCTGACTACGGTCTCTTCAGATCAAGAGTTACCAACAGGCCAAAAAGACAAAACTTCAGAGCAAGTTATTTGAAGGAAGCTGTAGCTGCTCCTTGGAGCAGTTTGCCAGTGGTTTTGCATTGGAAGAGAAAGATAAGGAAGCTACAGCTAACACCAGTGCAGATGCAATACTCAGATGAATAGGCATAGTAGACGTGCCTAAGGGTAATATCAGAGGGAAGTTATAGTACTCAGAGGATTCCTAGGCCAAATATATCATAGATCAGTGCTCCTTGAGATGGATGGGACACAGACCAAAAGAGCTGAGGATTATGCTTACAGCCACTTTGGACAACCAGAATGGCTTTACAAGGACTTGTGATCACATCACTGTCTACTTCACCTTTGCTCTATGCTTAAGTAGAAGAAATGTGTGGCTAAGTTTAGTGATCTTTGTAGGAATGCTTGGAAATTTCCACGTTTTCTCCTTAAATCTATTTTCCTATATTTCCTACCTTTGTACTCACTTTTATTTAGATTTTTGTTTTATTTTTTGAGTCAACAGATCATATCCCTGGAGGTAGATTGCATAATTGTGAAATCATAGAGACCAGAGAAACTATCCCATAAGTACTCCCCAGGGCATAACCAACATGGAAATGGAAAAAAATGTTCTCTCAAGGCTGGTGCCTCCCAGACAGTTATAGTCTTTAATGTTCTGTCAGCTTCTGTCTTGTACATAAACCATAAGACACATGGCCTCTTTGCATCATTATTTTGCAGCTGCTTTTATTGCTCCATCATTGACACTAGAACTCGAAAAGCAGGTTGGAAGTAAAAACATTCACAGTTGCTGGAAACATGGTTGACCTGCCTTTCTCAGGTTCATAATTTTTCTTTATTCTGTAACTGGTCTTCAAAATTGTAAAGAAGTAAAAACTTCTCTGCCATGACGCAAGGAGAGCAGCAACAACTTGAATCACGTGCCAAGGAGTTGGGTAATCTTTTGTTTTCATAGGGATTTCACCTTTTTTGCAGTGTGGTCCAAATACAGGCATGGAAAAGGGGAGCAGGTACCTGCCTAAAAAGATGGTTATACCTCACCTAAGTCTCTTTCTCCCCCTCAAGGCATTTTATTTATTATAAGAGTTTTCCACATACATAGCAGAAACCAGCAGAATGACTCTGTTGAGACTTCTTTGTCCTAAGCCTGTTGGTGGCAAACACACAGGGGGCAGTGAGAAGGCTGAGGTGATGCAGGACAAGTCAGGTCAGGTGAGCCATTAGAAATAAGTCTGTAGGTCAGGAGAGTCTCTCCAGGCCCAAACACTGCTGAGATCTTGCTGACTTTCTTCTCTGCAGCATCTTTCTGGCTGCTGTGTAAAAATCCTGAGACATAAACTCCTTTCTCCTAGCAGCAAAGCACCTTTCCAAATGAAGAAAAAGGAAAAAAAAAAGCCGTTTGCATAATTTTTGACAAGCTAATTTTTTTTAATAGTTCTACAAAGCATGATTTATTTCTTTTACTCCAGCTTTGGACTGAAATTGCACTTTTAGTTCATGTTTCTCTATGCTTCTAATGGCTTTTGGCCATGTACTCGGCAACTGAAGTTGTAATGGTGACTATAAATACTTTTACTAACAGAGAATAATTTGGCTTCTCATGCCAGAATCCAGAGTTTGCCCCTGAGGTACCTTTGCTAAGGTAAAACCCTTGTTCCCTTCCCACCCTGGGCTGATGGATTTCAAAACCTTCCCAAGCACAAGGAGGGGGAGTTCTTTGATACATCACATCTATTTGCCACAGTGATCTGTCTTGTGACAAAGTAAACACAAGAAGATGTCAAAATGTCCTGCTTTCTCTGGTTAACATTATTCACAGTAGATATAATGTTTATGTGAGGGGGTAATGAGACTTTAAAGCAAAAGGTAAAGTACAATCAAGGAAGGTTGGAAGGTTATTTAGATATATATCAGTTTAAGGCTTTTGATATAACATCATGATGTCAGCTTGGGTTAAACCCTTAAGATTGAGACTGAATATAAGAGGGATAGTCCATCATGGAGAATGGGGTTTCCAGAGATCTGTAAGGTTAATCTAAATTTTCCTGGAGATTAGCCCTGAGACAGCGAATGGTTCCACAAACATCACCACTGCTGTCCCAGGAAGCTATGTGATACCTTCAAACCTCAGTTAGCATTTTTAAGGAGACTAATCCGGAGCTCCCTAGTGAGGAGAGGACATAATTTTATAGGTGAGGCTGTCACTCTCTCCCGGGGTGAGTTATAGGGCTGGGCTGGCTGTGGAACAGGAGCATACAAGTTACAGGTCAAGCTCTTCAAAGGCTGTCAACTCGAGCAAATCCACTCTGCAAATTTAAAGCTCTTCATCCTGAATCATCAAGCAATTTACTCTATTTTAGAAGAGAAATAAGCTGTGACCCTCTTTCTTGTACTTCTAGCTACTATCTTTGACTTATTATAGTCATCATTCAATTACTTTGTGAGAGGTATGTAGCATCAGTAACATGGAAAAGTTCCCAGAAAGCTTTTGAGTACTTACTCTGCATGTTGAAGAGAAAGATGCTAAACTACCTGCACTTTTGACACCAGAAAGTGCAGATTGCTATCTGCAGAGATTTGCTACACAGATCTAATTCCAGGAGGCTTTCTTAAAATTAACTTCACGTGCAGCTGCTGAACACAGGTACCCAAGAAATGGCAGTGTCATGTCTATAAGTGACATCTGTGTATGTCATGGTCCCCCCAGCATGTGCCTACAATCCACCTGATACATATGGTTTTCTTAGTACAATATCAACATTGAGTTTTCACTTTTAATCCCTAACTTACTTCATAAATTACGTAAGGAAAACCTGCATAGACTTCGGATTCCAGTTGTGCAAATATTTACTTCAGTGCAATTTTAAGTGAACACAGTGGATTCCCATTGTTAAAAATAGATTTAAATGGAGCTGTGGACACAAATAGGCTTGTAATCAACTTAGAATACTTAGGACAACATGAAATCATACAATGACTACAGCTAGATTTTCATCAAACATTCAAATAATATCAGACTACCAGGTGCTTTCAAAATCATGTTTCATTGATTATGAGCACGATGATGGTAAGAAAAATAACAGAGTAAGAATTAAAGTAAAAATAACGTGTAGTTATGAAAGGATTATGAACATATGGACCTGTGCAGATGCTCTGATTATTTTTACTTAATTGTACTTTTATGTACAATTAGTTACAATTAATTATTATTAATTATGATTAATTACAATTTAGTTAAATGTACTTTTATGTGGTGGAAGAGGAATAAACTGCATTAAAAGTCAGGTAACTTTAAATAAATAAATAAAAACATTTAAAATGGCTCTGAAGTTCAAATGCCTAGAACAGCAGAAAACTAGAGGCACCTGTAACAGTTTTCTGTTTCATTTAACTTTCTTGTTCAAAATGGAAATTACGCGGGAATCAAGGAGTAGGAAAGTCTGTTTCTGACTGAAGCATCTATGGGGATGTGGTGTCTTAAGACTCTCTCCTCTAAAATATTTTTTCCTATAACAACATTTCACACTATTGGTATTCCGAGTCTAGGAAAGAAGGGAGGTGACAGCCATGCCCATTCAGGCAGGCTCACGTTTGCACCTCTTAATCCTTGTTACCAACCAACTCTAATTGTCAGCTGAAGTGCCCGAAGTTTTGAAACATGAAGATTTCATTTCTTGCTTCTGTTGAGAACTGAAATTGTCAAATACCACAATAGAGACAGTTGGTCACATTTTCAGCTCAGTTTTCCAGATTCAAAAAAACGTGGGCAAGTTGGACAATCTTCAAGTAAACACATAAACAGTTCAAAGCACAGAGGTAGATCCAAACCAAACTGAGAACCTGGATCTTAAAACTCCTGCATTTCATTGATGCTTGGATCCAGATCCAAAAATCTCAGTGGGCCCCATTGTGTACAAAGAGACGAACCAAACCCATGCCCAAATAACCTTTCTTTTCTTCCTCCTCAAGCTGTGGAGGTGTTTGACTCTGAAACCAAGCACTGAGCATCATTTCTCATGTTGCTCTCCAGTTGGGTGGTTGTTAACAGTTGAAGGTAAACACAGATCCTTTAGGGCTCAGCCAGTGAAAAACCAAAGGTTTGAATAAATACTGTTGACTTAGACACGATCTCATGAGACAGCAGATCTGTGTTTGCTCCAAAGACCAAAATATTTCAGATGGCAATATGAGCTACTTTATTTTTATCAGTGAATAGAGTGGCAGTAAGAGGTTCAGCATTTATAGGCTTAGTTTTTTAGAAGTAACCAGTAATTTGGGTTTCTCAGTATGAAACACCATATGCTTGATTTTTCAGAAAATGCTGAATATTTTAATTCTGAGAATTAGAATGTCTTAGAATTACCAAGCTTTTTTTTTTTTCTTTTCTTTAAAGTGTCAATTAACAACTTCCAGAAATATTAAAATGTTGCTGCTGTAGACGAGATTTCTGTAAAAAATAGGCACGGTGTCCTGCTTTCTCACGTCTGTGTAGTGAGCATTTTTGTAAGAGGCGTCTACACATCTCTTGAAAAACTCTTTGTTGATCAGTATTGCTAGATTCAGTCTGATGGGTGAGCATCTGCATCAAGTGCTAAAGTATAAAATATATTAATAAAAAATAATCTACTTCATAGGATCACAGACTTGTTTTGGTCGGAAGGGATGTTAAGGATCACCCCGTTCAAACCCTCTGCCTGGGCAGGGATACTTCCAGTAGAACACGTTGCCCAGAGTCCATCCAAGCTGGCCATGAACACTGCAAGGGATGGGGCATCCACAGCCGCTCTGGACAGCTCGTTCCCGTGTCTCCCCATGCTCAGAGTGCAGAATTTTCTCCCAATGTCCCGTTTCATCCCGGCCGGATTCCCCGGGAAGGGCGCGGGAAGGCGGCGGTTCCGCGGGGAGACAGCGCCATCTGCCGGCCGCGCTGGCCCGGGGCCTGAGGGGGAGCGCCCGGAGCCCGCGGTGAGCCCGTCCTTCCCTGGGGAATGTCCCCGTCCTTCCCTGGGGAATGTCCCCGTCCTTCCCTGGGGACTGTTCCTGTCCCTCCCTGGGGAGTGTCCCCGTCCCTCCCTGGGGAATGTCCCCGTCCCTCCCTGGGGACACGGCGGCCCCGGCATGCAGGGCACAGCGGGACTCTGCCCATTCCTGGCGCTGCCGCAGGGAATGCCAGCCGCCCCTTGTCGCTGGATCATGGAAACAAAGCCAGGGCAGCCCCTGGCCTCCGGGAGCAAATGTGTAAGAACAAATCGGCTGGACCAGGAGAAATTTAGGATAGTGCTGGTTTATGAACTCAGGGTCCCACTGACCAACAAGGTTTAATTTACAATTATAACCACAAAATGGGGTCAATACCTGGGTTTATAGGCTTTTGTCAATTATATGCTCTGCGTAATGTACTGAGGAGATATCTTTAACTTCAGTGTTGGTCAATTTACAGTTTTCATCTTCGTTATTTTATGCTCCCCTTATTTCAGTGCTGCCAGCAATTAGGCTGTCTTTTCTTATCAGTACTCCAAGAGGCCAGACAGTACCTTCAGAAATACAGAATAACCAAAAAAACAAGTGATTATTACACACTAAAAAGAAAAATATAAAAAGTTCCCCTATTTCTTCTGACATTATTCTCCAGCAAAAAGAATGCTGTGAGAAAGGCTTTCTGGTGCTTGAACAGGTGATTAACTAACTTGGATTCAGCATATAAGAATTGTAAACATTTGGGGTTAAAAGGGACCATAGAGATCATCTAGTTCCAAATCCCATGCTGTGGGCAGGAATACCTTCCACTAACAAGATGGCCAGGGCCCCATCCAACCTGGCCTTGAATACTTCCAGGGATGGGGCATCCACAACTTCTCTGGGCAACCTGAGCCAGTGCCTCACCATCTCGCAGTAAAGAAATTTTTTCTAACATCAGCCATTCTCCGTTTGTCCTGTCACTATATGCTCTTGCAAATGGTCTCTCTCAGAAATAAGAAGATACTTAGTGTAGACAATACTTAGTGATATTTAGAGCTAATGATCGCTGTATATTCATCAGAAAGCAATGCTGGGCCTCAACCACATATTTATCTGCAGTGGAGCCCTGTTGTTGTCTGTATCCATGTCACTCCTTTGGCAGCAGTGAACTACAGCTTTCTTCAGAAGGTGTTCATTTTCAAGTGTGGGAACAAACTGAATGCAGGGACTGACTCAGTCCTTGACGTTATGTGTGGGGATATTATAGATCTCAGTTAAACAGTTAACAAAGAATCAGATTTTGATGATTTTTTTTTTTTTTTTTTTTTTTTTTTTTTTTTTTTTTTTTTTTTGAGAGTTAACCATTGCAGCCTGCTCTTGGAATGCCTGCCTGGAATAAAGTCCTTCAGAAAAAAAAATAAGTGAATCTAGATAAGATTTTTAAATTATTTTTACCTTTCTTTTTCTTTTTTTCCACTCCATATTCTTAGCCTTAATTATCTGTGCTGGTTATCAATACATATGATAACCTATCCATGGACTAACCCAACCAGGAAATACTTTTGTGGATTCCTTGCAGCACCAGAAATGTACAGTATCATACCTGAAATAAATTCTGTGCAAAATACTTGGTTAAAAAGTTAGTTAGGGCTTTAAATATTATCTAGATTTGGCATAAAATCTAAACTGTTTTTTCCAGTTACAGCTGGTCTTACGGACTCTCCAGGGGATAACCAGTCACTGGGATCTGCTCTGCTAATAGTCATAGAAGGATGAGAAAAATGGTGTTTGTGTTTTCACTTGGCAGGATGGAATATAGCATTAATCTTTTTTGGTACTTCATATATTGTTGATATTGCACTGTCAGTCTATATTAAATAAGTCAGGCACAGTTTAAAGAGGGATGAATATTTTCATTGTTTGACTGGTTGGTAAAATTGTCAAGTGCACCAGGGCACTGGCAGGTAACGAGACTTTCCTTTTGTTCCTTTGCTGAAGAATAGCTTTTGGACACTGATCACAGAGAATTTCAGTAATAAAGTGATATTTGTTGTATTTTTCAGGTGAGAAAGGTTTTCCAGAAGTCCTTCTCCTTTCTTCCTTGCAGAACTTCATCTCTTCCCCTGTGAATTTCCTTGCTCCCTTGGACTCCTTCCAGCCAATTTAAGCCACCACCACCAAAACAGCTTTTTCCTGTGTGGCAGCACAAGCCATGACAGCAGATGCAGTGTCTGGGATATACTTACTCCTATTTGGCATGTTCCTCTTACCACCTCCTTGCTGTCTCTGCTAGACAACCTCCGATGCTGGTGTAAGGCAGAAACCTGAATTGTCCTCAGTCTATTATTCCCAGTTTCTCTGCCCAGCCCAACTCGTCCTGCTGGGGAATAGCAGTGCTGTGGCAGTCACCACAACCACTCCCTCCACAGCTCTGCACAGGGCACCTTCCAAGCCAGTCATAAATCTGGGGTCAGGCCAGAGGGATTGCCATTTGCTGCATGTGGAAGGTTAGGAAGATGCATAACATTTTGTAAGGCAGAAGCCTAGGAAGGAATTTGAAAGAAAAGAATGTGGGCAAGGGATCAGGAATTGCTATTTGAGATATTTTACAACTTGAAAACAAAGAAGCTTAGATAATAACCAGTGACAAGCTGAATGCCCTTTGTAAATGACAAGGATAGTGTAAATCCCCACTACTAGTACTGTCCTTTCAGCTCTCTTCCCCCCACTCCACATATGCACATATACATACCTCATATAAAATCATATACATACACATAAAACCTCACCTGGTTTCAACTATGGCCTCTGTTAAGAAGGATCTTACACAAAAATGCTGAAGACCTGGTGCTCTCTGTTTTTGGAAGAGTACAAGCCCCAAAGCTCTATGTTACAAGAGCAAGTCACTTTGCCCTGAAGTAATGTTATGAACTTGATAGCCTGTCCAGAAATGAGCCCACAGTGAAATGAGGTGATGCTTTGTTTATGTGAAAGAATATTTGTACTAGAGACCAAATTTTTATATGTATATAATCAGTCCTAATAGATCATTATCAAACTAAAGTAAACCTCTTAAGTGCTCAATTTGTGCGTGTGTAAATGAAGATCTGCAGAAAGGCCTCAGGATAGAATGAAGTTTATGAGATTGTAAATGAGCTCTATTTATAAAACTGTTTGGAAATGAAACAAAGAGTTGTTTATCACTTGTTGTACACAAACCATCATCCCTAGCAAGCATCCTGGGACACCATACATTTGGGATTCTTTAGTTCAGAAGGATGAAAATATGCAATTCCTGTGTTTCAATTGTCAAATTTTCTAGCAAATAGTCTGATTTTGAAATGTACTGGAATAGAATATGCTGAAAATGTAAAAAGCAGTGGATCAAGTTCAGTTTATGTCAGGAAGTAAAATGTTGGTGAAAAAAGATTGTTTTAACAGTCCTGATTTGTGCCCCTTTTTTTTTGAGGATATGCTTCACAGAGATCAGAAATAACTGAGACTATTTCGCTGTGTCCTTAAAATTTCCAGCCTTGACTCTGCCTTAGTTACCCTGCACTAAAATATTATATATTTATTACTCTTTGTCCTCGTGCATGTATGTAATTGCTTTATAGAGAATTTATGTCATAAGTTAACTTTCTGAAGACCAAAGATTCATTTTAGAATCATAATAGGTGTGTGCTATGGTCAGTGTTACCCTTGGGGTTTTTGTATAGAGTGAATTGTACAATACTCAAAAGAAAGTAATTGTACTGGACCTTTATTTGTGGTCTTAAGGAGCAGTGTGCCAGCCCTTCCAGGCACTCATCTTCCTTTTTGTGACCCATTTTTTTCAGCCTAGGAAATTGCTTTTTACTTTACTTCATATTCATAAGCTGAACCTCTCCACAGTGCCTCTAATACAGCAGGATCTATTGATGAAAACTATCAAAATAAGCCATTTAGGTGATTTGTTTTTAGGGTTTGCACCTGTTGAACCGTTGGAAAAAAATCAGTTAAGATTTAAAATAGAAAAAAGAGTATGGCACAGATGTAAGTTCTTGGGGTTGGAACAAAGAATACTGATCTTCACACTCCAGAAATCTTACCCCAGCCTAGATGGCGTATTCTTTAGCCTCCTATTTAATTTTTACAGATCTCTTTTTGTAAGAGCAATGGTCTATGGAAAGACCTTTAAAATACAAGTATACATCTATCTATATTAAAGCACATATATGTACATACAACTATGAAGAGCTTGAATCAGAGGTTACAATGGTTGAAAATATCTATTTTTCTTTCTCCTCAATGAACACACCACAGCTTATGGAGGGGAAATATTAATTTATCTATATTTACTACAAGGGAATCAAACAAAAATGTTCAACCAGTTTTAAATTCAGGAACTTCAAAGGAATGCAGATTTAACAGCAAGTGTTCAGCAAAAGTCATTGTAGAGAGCAGTCTTGCAGCCAGAGTTTAAAGCCTCATTTGTTAACACTGCCAGTGCTCAGGACTTCCCCTTCTGCCTCGACTAAAGTGTCAGGACTTTTCACATGGGATTTCTCCCACAAATGCTCAATAGCTGCCTGGATCCAGAAGCAAATTGTTTTATGGCAAGATCTTGCAGGCAGGAGTAATGTCCTGATAGTTCCTTGTGCATATAGTCTAAAATGTTCCTTCTGTACAAAAATGCAGACAAACTGAACAAAAAGCAAGGGATTTGTTGCAGGACAAATTCAGACTTCCATGTATCCTAAAAATGATCGTTTTTTTCACTTCAGTGAACAAAATGAAAGCCCTTTACAAGCTGAATTCATTTTCTTTCAAAAAATTAAAAGGTTTTCAGCTGAGTTGGTAAATTAGATCTCATGTCTGAAAAATGCATATTCTGGCTTAGGAAAGTAGATTTTTTTCCTTTCAATAGCTGGCATGTTCTGACATGCAAACAGCTTGAGCTAATATTTAATTAGGTAAATAGAACATTAGTGTTGGAGCAAGACAGGCTGGTCAAGCATTCTTGACTCAAGACAACCTCTTAGACACTCTGACCAGAAATGAAATATTTTTAAATGTGGGTAAATGCAATATGAGATGTTACATATGCAATTTATTGTTCCATTTGAAGTTTGGATAACAATTATAAAACGTGTGTGTGTACATATGCATGTACTTAAAATAAACAGTTGATGAAATCAGCATACAAATGCTGCTGCTGATCTCCATATATATATATATATATATATATAATGGGACAAGCCAGAGCACAATCCTCAGGTTTTCCAAACCTGGATCGAGGTCCAAATGCTGTGGCTCATGCCCATCCCTACTTCTTTGCAAGGAACTCATTCATCAGTGGTGTGGACATTTCCCTGGACTCTATTTTAGCTGCCAGAGGTTTTTTGGCATTTTGTAGTGAGACTAATTGCAGTGCATGTGAGCTCCAAGGAATGAGGACACTTCTCTGCTTTAAAATTAGTAGCTGTGTCTGCCAAAGTGACATGCAGAAATATTCTGGAGGGGCAGATAGAAAGCTCAATGAGAGTTTCCAAGGCCACACAACAGAGTGCTGACTTTTTCAACTTAGCAAATAGTGTTTTCCAAAATGCTTGTCTTCTTTTTATTCCTATGGGGTGCTGCAATAAAAAGTATTAGAGTGAGCAATTCTTGGACTTAACCACTTGATTTCCTAGAACCCTGATGAGCTTTCTTCTCTCTCTTACTGAACAGCACATCTTTTCTTCATTGTTTTGAATATTGGCTCCTTGGATAATAAAATTTTACAAGTGATTTTTGAAAACAAACAATACTATATTATCCCTTTTTTCCAACTCATGAAATAAATATTCCATCAAAGAGACTTTTATGTTTCACAGTGGCAGTTCTCAAATGACCAGCGTGGTATCATGTTCAAAACAGGGCACGGTCCATTTTTACAGTAGATTTACTCAATCACAGTTACTAATCGGATTAGTACTGCTTTTATGTCTGACAAATTTTTGAAAGTTGGGAGTCATTAAAGCCCTTGCACATATAGAGAGCCTGTGGTGCTGGGCTGTGTTTTTCCAGTTAACCATTTCTGCTTTGAAAGAAATCAAACCTTTTTTTTAAATGCATATAGAAGCTAAGTTGCTCTTTTAGACTGCAATGCCACTGAGCATTTAAATCCATTGCTCGACTTAGCAAAGCACATTCTTATGTATGGAGTTAAGAAAGAACATCAATTTGAAAGGTAGAAGAGGCTGAGTGCTAGGGAGGGACTCACCCATGCTACTACCCAAAAGAAAAACTTTTCCTTGTGCTTTGCTCGTCCAACTCAACTATACACAAGAATGAACCCTTACCATCTGAATCGCAGCTTTTGGTATTACTTCTTCACAGTTCCTGTCAAAAACTCAAAATAAAACTCAAATACTCAAAATAAAACTCAAATACTCAAAATAAAAATATTTGGGTGAACTCTCTAAGAAGTTAAGAAGGAACTACATGTACCACCAAAGGGCTAACTTTGCCACCAAAAGACTAGGTTTTTCTCAAGAGGCTGAATTGCAGTGACATCAGAGGGCTATTCCAGTCTTTGCACAAGGAATAATACAGACTTGTTTGGATGCTAGGTGTGCATCTCTCACTCACTCCAGCAGGTCCTACGAACTGCATAGGAAAACAACTACAAAACTTTTACTCATAAAACTATAGGTAAGTCTAATATCCTCTATCAGACAGTTGGCATAAACCCAAATAGGATTTGACCTGTGTCAAAAAAGGAAGCAGAGAAAGCACACAAAACCAGGTAGAAAATGAAGCCTGAACTTTCATTTCTTCTGCAAATTCCTCCCTGGAGCTCAAGACAGGAGCAGAGAGCATGTGCAATACCCTTTCCAATAGTTAGTGCAGCATTAAAATGGATGGAGTAGTTCTGACCAGCTCGTTGATGTACAGGCAAAAATAGAACGCAAAATTGTTAAAAAACATACTAAATATTCTAGGTGTCATACAGCACCAACAGCAATGAATAGTGCCTGTCTTTACTTGGAAGTCAAATCCATTTCAGTGTTAAAGACTACCAAAAGGCTACCACAGGAGCTGATATCTGCAAATACTTCCACTGCTGCCTCCCCCAAATGCATGCAAACAAATAGCTTTCATACAGTTATTGGAATAGCTTAGTAAGCCTTCAGGGTATAAGCAAAGATTAGATTTCTCAATGGAATTCTTTTCTTAAATAAAATAAGGTATTTAATTTTTTAACATTAATCAATTATGACAGAATGATTCCAGTAGAAACAGATGCACTAGAATAGAAAATAACTAAAACAAAAATTGTATGAACTAAAGTCTACGTTTACACATGTTCTCTATAAATATTAACATCATGAGAAAGTGAATGGGTTAGAATCAGTCAAGTTAAGTCAGGAAATGATCAAATTAAGTTTACACACCATAGCTTAGACTCTGTCCCCTGAGTACATGCATTGTTGTGAGATCTCTGATATGGTATCATATGTCATTTTCCAAACCATGAAGTGCAGTAGCATGCATTTTTTAAAAAAATATATAATTCTCATATCAAATATGTATATAACAGAGCCTTGCTGCCTGTATGTCAACTCTTCTTTGTAAGGGAAAAACAAAGTAAAGATAAAAACCTAAAAGCTGAGGTCTCCTTTGCAAGATTGCAAATCTCTGTGGATCTGTAGTGTAACAATAGTATATAAATATAAATATAAATCTAGTTTGCTATTCATTAACTGAGCTATTAGGTAGTCTGTGGAAGAAATTATTAATGTAATTATGTGTCCCTTTTATGGTCATGATTCGTGTCTTCTCAGTGGAAAGCAGGAGAAGGATTTTTCATTTGTTCTATCCCAAATCGTTAATTCCTCGAGAATTCAGAGCTGAGCACCATATGATACCAGCAGAGATTGTACAACTATTATTAATTCCTCAGCACTTCACAAATTAGTACAAATAAACTAAACAGAGCAAAAACACTGACAGAGTTATACCTTCAAAGGAGTAATAATATCTATTAACATGAGGCTGCTACTATGAAAACACTGCAAAATACTGCATAAATTTTGAATAATATATGACATCAGGTCATATCATAAGGCTTTTCAGCAAAATTAAGGCTCAACGATGTTTTGCCATTTATAAGCAAAGGTAATGATTGAATTAACAGTTAATCCCAATTAGAAAAAATTACTAACTTCTGGCAGTGGCACAAAAGGCCTTCCAAAGGCTATTATTGAGCAAGTTGACAAACACATGAACAAAACCTCCTGGATGAGTAAGATTGTTTTAAAGGAAAACTCACAAAATATTAAATTGATCTCTATTGTGTTTTGTTGGTACAAGTTCTTCCACATATTAAATCCCTTTTAAGGCCTCATGTGAGAACACCAGCACCACTGCATGCTGTGACTAAAGGGCAAACTGACCCAAATAAATAATAACTCCTTAAACCAGGATATGTTGAAAAATACTGATTGTAATCCTGAGGACTTGAGAGCTTTTATTTAGGGGCACAAGGAATAGGTTTCAGACAGAAAGCCACCAGAATTTAACTGTCTACTCTGAGCCAAAGTCACCTTAAACTTTCAAAGTAATCAATGGAGACCTAGCCAATACAGTCAATGAAGCCAGGAGAGAATTTCACCTTATCCCAAGATAAATAAACAAAAGAGGCATTCACCCTCCTAAAGATAGATATTGAGAACTGTTTGAGATGCTCTAGGATACCTGGGACAGAACAAAGGAAGGCTGGGCCCAAGACCTACAGAAAATCTTTGCCCTTCAAGAGCAACAAATGGTAGCCAGGTGAAATATTCTGGAACATCAAGAATGTCAGTAAATGCACATGATTAGGCAAGGGAATCCCATCTGTACTGGACAGTGAGTTGAAGAGCTCCCTATGGAGTTATGAGTTTGTGAACTAGAGAGCTAGTGTACATATGCATTCACTGGTAAGTTTAGGTAGACACCTAAAGCCCATGCATTGTGTCATTTCCATAGTTCCTAGGTAAAAGATGGATGTCCACATATTTCTGACTGCCTTAGTAAACTCGCTGAGAGCAGAGAAGAATGTAATCTTAGGAAAAGTTATTTGCCAAACACTGAACAATGAGGATCCTCAGAGAAGAAAAACACTGAAAGCATAAACTTAAGCATTTCATGTGTTGAAACTCTTGGCATGTTACTAGTTACACTGGCCCAGTTTATTTATTCTTCTCAAGAAAAAATAAAGAAATCTCTGGGTCTGATAAGAAAGCACTAACAGTATTATTCATCCATTTCCAGAAACATGTGGGGTAAAAGTATTGGCAGTAGAAATTTACTATGAAAATGGTCAAACAATTTGGGCATAAAGAATTACCCTGGGAAGGACTTCACTTCTGATTCATCTGTTCAGTAGTCTTTAACTCAGAGCAGCAAGCCCTACAGTAGCACAACATTTTCCATCAGCAGGAAAGGCACATTTCTGCACATCAGTGACCCAGACTTCTGGCCAAAAGGGACTGGTATTGATGCACTCTGGAGCAGGTTTATCTGATCTTGATCAGAAAGGCATTAGCCTGACACAGGGGTCAAAGTAGGGAGTATAAAATGCACTCATATAGGAGGGATGTCCGTGATTCCCAGAAAAGGCTTGGAAAAAGAGAGTCTGTGGCATTTCCTCTAATTATTTTTATTACCATGTTGGACTTCAAAACAACAGCTCAGGAAAAGAAACAGTGAGGTAAAGTCTTGACCCAACTGAAATCAACTGGAATTTTATTACTGACCTCAGCAGGACAAAACTTGACCTTTTTTAAGTTTAAAAGAGTGCCTGCTTGTTTTGAGCATATAAATACTATGAGATGGGCAAGGATTAGTCAGTGAGACTAAGAAAATTCCCTCTGACTTCCTGTACAAAGCAGAGGTTGTCAAACCAAACACACTGGCTGAGCTTGCTCCTGCTGGATGTTTCCCTAGACCCTGCCAGGGCCCTGGCTGCACAAAGTGGCTTCCATTGCCCTGAACAACCTCACCTGGGACACACACACCCCCTCTGACCAGGGGGGAGCCCATTTAAGTTTGGCTATGGGTTTTCCGAATAGATATCAGGTCTTTGTGGTAGGACTCTTTCTACAGCCCTAAGTGTTGCTCCTGCATGGACATCAAACCTGGGCAATAGCCTAGGTTTTGCTCTGGGCTGGTGTCACTGCCTGGACTTTGGCCCTAAAACATCATTTTAGCTTGTCAGAGACTATCTGAAAGCCAGAAGCAGGACCCTGTTCATGGCCGGTTTTCTAAGGAGAGCAAGAGTATTCATCATTTTTCATCTGCTGCTCTCTTTAATTCTGGTCTCCCTCGTAAGATACCAAGAAAGTTAGATTCAGTGATTGGAGCAGAAACAGTCAATCTCTGTGTTTCCCATTTGGTTTTTGTTTTGTGATTTTTACACTGGTAGGTGGTTACTCATCTGTCTTTAATGTAGCTAATGGATGTACCCTTAACGGATGCTTTTTAAAATGTGGATCTCTGAATATGCAGTTTCCTGTCACACTGCAATAATGACAACATTCCACAGATTCTGAAGAACAGCCTGAATGGCAGATTCCAGGGGTTTATAATCAGTGTCACAGCATCTACTTGGAGGCCTGTCACTAGTGGTGTGCTCCAAAGTTCAATACTGGGCCCAGTATTGCTTCACTTATTCCTCCATTACTTGGATAAAGGGGCAGATTCCTCTTCAGCAAGTTACCTGACCATACAAAGCTGGGAGGAGTGGCCAACACCCCAGAGTGCTGTGCAGCCCTTCAGAAGGACCTCGACCAGGAGGAGAGATGGGCAGAGAAGAACCACCTGAAATTCAACAAAGGCAAGTGCAGTGTCCTGCATCCAGGGAATAACAACCCCCTGTGCCAGCACAGGCTGATCTGCTGGGAAGCAGCTCTGCAGAGAGGAACCTG